>NC_137899.1:73603054-74183054 GCF_963455335.1 Martes martes | reverse complement strand
TCACTTAGGTGGATTAAAACTGTAGATGTGTAGGCTCCACTCCCCTCCTCCCACCCAACCATATTGAATTAGAATCTCTAGAGATGGAGTCTGGGAATCTGCTTTGTAACAAAGACCTGAGTGACCCTTAGGCATATGAAAATTTGAGAACCATTGAATCATCAGAGGATAGTTAACCTATTTTCAGTCTATGGCTCAGTATCAAAGAACTCTTGATAATGTAAGGACCCTGGGGACATCTGGTCACAATGGCTCTGTCAGTAGCTGTTTTGAAGCATTCCTCCACTCTTATCATTTAAAAGTGAAAGATAAAATACAAAAAGAAAACACCCTAACACAAAGCCTGGTTCAAAAACAAACCAAACATTTCCTTGGACTAGAAAAATTGGAAAGTGTGGCTGAATATAAATGACTTTTGGGCTCCTGAGCCAGAAGCTGGTAGTGGGGGTAGGGGCTCAGTTCCTCTGTTCCAGCTCTACTGCTTGAAGCAAGGGGATGCCTAGGGCCCTGAGCTCATGAAAGAAACTAAAATTCAGAGTATCCGAATTATGGTTTTATGCAAATTATGGGCTTAGGGAAGCAGAAGGATAAAGAACTGTCCTGTGATCAGAACTAAGCCAAGAGAAAGAAAAGCCCAAAATGAAATCAAACCAAACCAGCCAACCAAAAAGGAAAACAAAACAAAGAAACCTCCAACTCATAATGACCCTAAAAACCCATATCTAAGACAATTGAAAAAATTGCATTTAAAGGAGGACAACACCATCCACAGTTAACAAAATCATTAATTAAAACAACATCTTCATTTCAGAAAAACAATGTCAAGTGCCGATAACTGAAAAATGAAAATAAATGTAATATGTGAAAGATGCTAGTTTCCAGGGCCCAGAGAGGTAGTCTCCCTCTCCAGTTCCACCCCCCCCTTCAGTGTCCCGTGTTCTCCAAGGTCTTCAGTAACTGCTCAGAATTTACCTCCTGTAATAACAGCCCCATATCATAATTCTGTTAACTCACCTCAACAGAATTCAGAGATAATAAATAACAAAGACTTAAAGGGAGAGCACTATTTCATTTTTAGAAATAGGGTCACTGAGATGAAATTAATGCTGGAAGCTAAAGCTTAATTCTAAGTTTAAAGTAAAGCAACAACAAAAAGTTCTCCTTGTTCATTGACTAGTCATTAGGCTCATTTATCTCTCTTTTCTAAGACTGAGCATGCATCTCGGATGATACTGCAGTACATAGAGCCCAAAAGTGTTTGGTCCATCCTTTGTCTGCAAATGCGGAATGAAGGGTGTTCTGAGCTTTCTCACTGCCAGAGGCCACGTTTTGCGTAATGTGCCGCCTCTTTTGTAAGTAGAAACAATACAGGAGTTTTTTTACTTCCCTGGTGTCAACAGTCAACTACATAGGGTCCAATACATAGGGTCCAATAGCAAATCGTGTTTTAAACTGATTGCAGAGGAGGTGACCAGGAGATAAACCGGCTGAGATGACTCAGCCATTCAGAAGGCAGCAACATGAATTATCTACCTATAAGTGATGTCTTTTCATGTGAGACATAATAACATCATCCCAGAAAATGGTTTTCATGACCTCTTACTTGTAGGATATCCAGGAATTATCTGCATGAAGGCATTGACAAAAAGATAGATACGGTGTCTCAGGCTTGATTTTCACATTAAACATGATAAAGACATGTAACACATGATGGGATGTCTAATAAAATATTTTAGAGTTACCTAATTTTTCATGAAAAGCAGTAACAAAAAAATGTTTTTAAAAAATTAAAGGTTCGATCAGTTTTTATCTCAATCTCAGATCCCACCGCAAAATCTTCAGCTCTGTGATAGGTTTTTGGGGAGTACTTATGTTGTGTGTGTGTGTGTGTGTGTGTGTGTGTGTGTGTGTGTGTGTATGGCATATATCACATTGTTCTCAAGTTTAAGAAGCTTGTAGGTAAATACTTTATCATGTTTCATCCTCTGAGTCAAATGGGAAGGATAAAAAGATTGTAGGCAACTAAAGATGTCCAAGAACAGGTTGTAGAAAGAAATTAATAATCCTTTCCTGCTTTCCTCTACTCTTCCTTTTCTTCCTTTGCTTCCTTCCCTCTTTTCTTTCTATAATTGAAAAATTCATTTGAATCTTCAAATTTTTACTCTATACTAACTAAATGTGTGCCAAGAATATAAAAACAGCATGGGACAATCCAATTTTATATGGTTTGCTTTCAAGAGGATTATACAAAGCACTATTTGAACACAGGAGATGCACTAGATTCTGCATGGAATAATAATGAAAGTTGAGCAAAGAATTTAAGAAATTACCTGAGACCTGGAAGATTAGTGTAAGTTTGCCATGCAGAGAAGTAGGGGCAGATAAAGCAGAAGGTGGTCTATAAAGGAGACACAGGCAAGAGAAAGCACACATTTTCAAGCAATTATAAGGAAGTCAGTTTTGTTCCTTAGTAAAATTATACCATCTTGATTAATTTTATGTGTCATTTGGCTAGGTTAAAATTCCCAGGTGTTTGATCAGACTCTAGTCTATATGCTGCTATGAAGGTGTGTGGATGTGATTATCTTTCATAATGTGGGTGGGCCTCATCCAATCTGTTGAAGGCCTTAAGACCAAAACAGGTTTCTTAGAGAAGACAGAATGCTGGGAATTCTTCCTCAAGATTATAACATAACAATGCTGCCTATATTTCTGCCCTATAATCCAGCATGCTGGTCTGCCCTGCAAATTTCAGACTTGAAACAATTGTTTAAAATCTCTTTTCCTCTCTTTCTTCCTTTCTTCCTTTCCTCCCCTCCCACCCTTCCCCCTTCCTCCTTCTCTCCCACCTTCACTCCTATTGGCCTTTTTCTCTGAAAACTCTTTACTGATACAAATACTAATACATTGTGAGTATTGGTTGTGCTATGCCCATATCCATGGCTTATTTGATTAACTTCTCATTATAGCCATTTATGTGAGGGAAAGACAAAGAGAAAATGAGACTCATTTAAAGAAAAACAAAAACAAAAAAACTTGCCTATGACAGCTAGTGATAGAGCTGTGATTTCAACTGTTTTGTGTGACTCTACCTTCACTTATAATTACTATACTGCTTCTTTAGAATCTAAGTTGTGGAGGGTCACCAGGGTGGCACAGTTGGTTAAGCGTCTGACTCCTGGTTTTGTCTCAGGTCATGATCTTAAGGCCATGATCTCAGGGTGGTGGGATCCAGCCCCACATCAGGCTTTGTGCTGAGCTCACAGTCTGCTAAATTTTCTCTCACCCTCTCCCTCTGCCCCTCCCTGCCCCCCTCTCTCTCTCTCTCTCACACACACACACCCCTCTCTCTCTCTCAAATAAATAAATCTTAAAAAAAAAAAAAGAATCTAAGTTGCCAAGAACTAATACATGATATTCAAAAGGGGGACGGTATGCTCAGTATGATAAAGATCATCTTCCTACAAGATGAAAGATTGGAGACCAAAGAAATTGTTTAAAAATCATGAGTTAGTCTTTCTGACAAAACTTTCCAAAGCACTGAAGGTCCCATTTGACAGCTCTCAGTCATTTGATTGCCAGATAGCTTCTCTTTAGCATATTCAGTATGCTTCTCTTTTCTAAAATCATTTGACCTGATTGTTGATTGACTCTAAACCCACTGTCTTCTTCCTCAATACCTTTATATTACAAAAATGATTTCAGAAAAAGAAAGCCATTCTTTTTTTGACAGACAGAGATCACAAGCAGGCAGAGAGGCAAGCAGAGAGAGGTGGGGGAAGCAGGCTCCCTGCTGAGCAGAGAGCCTGATGCAGGGCTCTACTCCCAGGACTCTGGGATCATGACCCGAGCAGAAGGCAGAGGCTTTAACCCACTGAGCCACCCAGGTGCCCCAAAAGAAAGCCATTCTTGAGAAATCAAAATGACTATAATGGGATTGGCCATGCACAGGAGTGCGTGTATATGTTTTCAGTGAGTATTAACATTAACAAGTAAATAATAACGCTTATAGCAAGGTGTTCAGTTCTGCTAATGACCCTGCCCTCCACAGGTTATAATCTAGTAAAACATGTTCAAAAGTAATTACAAGTACAGGAAGTATCTAATGAGAATTGGATATAGTAGTCTATTCTTAAAAAGAGACCACCACATCTTCTGTAGTTAAAAATTAATAAATCAAGAAGATATTTTCAGTATAACTAAGATTTAAACTTTTTTTTTCCCTGTGATTTTGGTGACTTTAACTCAGAGTGGTTTATTTCTTTTGCCTATTTCATTGCTTCCCAGACAATAGGAAAGGCTTTGACACTTCATAGCATTCAATTCTTTAGATTCCCATCTCTGGCGATCTGTTCTTCTGCTTCCTCATTTTCCCTTCTTCCTTCTTCTTCTCACACTCATCTTACTTTGGCTGTCACTGCCAGATTCTTCTTCCCACTCCTCTGTTGCATGGATAGGGAGACGATGTTACATAGAGTCAGAGGATGTGTTCTAGAGTCCCAGCACCACCACTTACTTCCATTATGACCTTGACACAGCCTATAAGAGAGTCATGATGGTCAGCCTTTGATATATATATTTTAAGAGCTCAATTAATATTCATTCTTTTAAAATCTTTTGGTGGTTTCCCTTTGCACACTGGATAAATTTTCAAGTGACTTAGTATTTTAGTGTGAAAAGGAATGACTTATGCAGTTTGGTCCTAACCTACTGACTTTAGTCAGCTCAGGCTGTTACAACAGAATACCACAGAGTGGATAGTTTATCCATGGGGAAGGACCCATGCACCTTAAAGTTCATTTGCTTCCTACAGAAATTTATGTCTCATGGTTCTGAAGGTATAAAGAGCAAGATGAAGGCACAGATGGTTTTGGTGTCTACTGAGAATCTGCTTCCTCATTGATGGATGACTTCCTTTCACTGTGTCCTCATGTGGTAAAAAGGAGAAAGGAGTTCCCTATGATCTCCTATAAGGGCACTAATTCTATTCATGAGATCTCCACCCTTATTACTTAAGCAGTTTCCAAACCCATCACCTCCAAATCCTATCACATTGGGGATTAGGTTTCAACAGATGGATTTTGAGGGGAAACAGTCTAGAGGACTACACTTCTAGTCATTGCCCCGGGCCACTTTGATTAAGGACCTTCTGCTAAATGAAGACCCGTCCATTTATTGTCCTAACAGGAAATCATTTTTCCCCATCAACTTTGGTTCCTTATCAAATAAACAGAGGTCTAAAGTTCATGCAACTTGGGAGATCTTTAAGAAGGATCGGAAGGAGGGAGGGGGGAAAATTATGAATACAACATAGAGTACAGGTTTGGGGAAGGACCCATGCACCTTAAAGTTCATTTGCTTCCTACTCAATCTTCCTCTGCCCATTGCACCTTTTGATCAGATGTATCCTTTCCCTTTTCTCTGCTTATTAAATATAATCTACTGTCAACTGAAATAGTACCTCATCTCTGAAGACTGCCAACTGTTTCACGCCCACTGCAGTATTTTTCCTCCTCTGAATTCTTCTAGCACTTATTATCTGTGCTCTTAACTTAGACTGCATTGCATACTGACTTATACAGTTACTTACGTTGATATGTGTATGTGAATTTACAAGATGTCTAATTTGATTACTGATTCCCTGGGAGTTGGTTCTGTTCCAACCCCCACCCCACCCCAACTTAGTGTTTTGTGTAGGTAGGTGCTCACTATTTGTTTGTTGATTCATGTCAAAGATATTTCCAAGATCTTTTTTTTTTTAAGTGAAAAAGTACAAATTGTTTTTGTTTTATTTAAATATAATTTGCTCCAATTATAAAATTCCAAAGGCACCAAACCCACCCAATTAAGATTAAATAAAGCTCTTTTTATTTACATGTCATATAAAATGTGTTAAGTAAACTAAATTGGTATATACAATAGATTTCTTCTAAAAATTAACACTGAGGAGAATTATGGGGCATCTGCCTTTCATTTTTTTTACATTTCAGTACATTTATATGAGGATAATTTTCTCGAATTTTTTACTAAACAATCAGCTCAATGCATTTTATAGTGTCTTTTCCTAAAGAAGTCTACTTTGAAAATAGTGTTACCATATGAAAGAGGGTGTATTTCTAAATGAAGTGTCATTAAAAGCGGCAAGAAGGAGAGCATTTATGCACCATGTCTTAAACCATCCTTCCTTCATTTGTACTGCTGTGGAAGTATATTTCTTAAGCCCTTGATGTGACTATATCAGCAAAATATAATAAATTAACATGAGTAATCCTCGACTTTTATTATACTGTATCTTTTCACATGAAAAGCATATAAGCAGGCATGAAATACCATGAATTTTCTACCCCTAACTGCATTATATAAAGAGCTGTCGTAGGCATATGAAGTGCTTTTAATCTGAATGAACTTCATTAGCTTTGGATTTAGTTGTGCATTCAGGGTACAAGTTGAAAGGCCTACCTGTTTGCTCAGGCTTTTCTTAGAGTTTGCATGAGCAACGCAGAAGGAATATAGTCAGATGGGACAGAGGTAGTTAAAGAAATAATTAGAAGAAGAAGCACTTTTGAACACTGGCAGGAATCTATTTAACACAAGAGGCATTTCCTCCGGAACTGATCAGGAATTGTCTTCTGGGAGCTTCTAGTCAGACTTTCAGGAGAGTCTCTATTACCTTTGAACCATGAGGGACCCAAGGCCAGGGGCAATGTGTGGGAGCATGTGGGGTCCAGGAGAGATGGGAAAGGCACCCCCAGCACAATAAGAACCAAGGACAGGTCTCAAGGGCCTGCTCGGGGCGAGGCGTGACCCTAGCCATTGTACACATCTTATTTAAGCCTCACAACAACCCAGCAAGGTGGATATGGTCACTTTCCTCACTCTACAGACGTCCTCTGAAGGTCAGAGAGGTGAACTGACTTGCCCAGGGCTACAGCATTAGGTGCAGGCAGAGTGGAGATGCGAAGCCAGACAGTCTGGCTCCGGAGGTGCACTGTAGCCTCTCTGGATGCGGAGTACCCAGGACAAATAAGTGATGAAAAAGACAAGAACTCTATGTTAAAGAAGTTTACATTTGATTGAGGGATGGCTGTTAATCTAAAAGCAGAATAATGCATTCCTACTAATATACTATGTAAGCACTGTTATAAGTAAAGGGAAATTAAAGATAAAAGATATACAAAGATAAAATAAAGATACTGTCCACATGGAAGACAACAACTCTGCTCACCCGCACATGGCCCTGAGGCCTCCAGTAGCTGCAGAGCGCTGCCAGGCCAACCACAGGCAGGAGTGATGTGCATACATGGGGGGGGGGGAGACACACAGTCGGGGGCAATTACTGTTTTTAAAGAATTCCTAATCTGACAGTGAGTCATTCATGTAAAAAAATAATTATGTCACAGATCAGAGTAAGTCCTGGGAGACGGGAATTGAAGCCTAGAGCAACAGGAGTTTTAGTAATGCTAATAGTCAGGAAGGACATCCTGGAGGAGGTGATGATGTTTAGACGTGGAGTTGGTAGCATCTCATTCTATATTAATGGGAAGAAGAGGAGGAACGCCAGACAGAGTAAGAGCAGAAGCAAAGTGAAGGAGATGGCTAGTCCAGCACGTACTCAGTGCTTCTGTAAGGCCCAGTGTAAACGGCTGTCAGAACAGCACTGTGCAAGTGGGGGGCAAATGTGAAAAGGTAACTAAGGGGTGGGAAATCGAAATCACGCCATGCTGCGAAGGCATTGTAATGTCTCACCAATGCCTTGCGTCTTTTGTTGGAAACTATGGGGCTTACCGGGGGTTCTCCTGTCAGGAGGCTGCTTGCTCAGAGAAGTGCTGTGGAAAGACTCCTGGTAAGGAGTAACAGGGAAGGAGGAAAGGCCAGAGACAAAGTGAACCAGCTCACACGTTAACATACTGATTTAAATGAGAAGCAGCGATGGCTTGAATTCAATAAAGGATGGAAGTAATATAGAGTATGGAATAGAAAGTTAAATAGCCCGGTGGTTCTTTCCCACTTTAAAAGCACACAGGAAATAAACACAGAGACTCTCACCTTCTGTATCAGCCCAGCTGAACTAGGGGAAATGTTCTCCCATTATACTTAATTGACAGTTGGTTCACTCGGCCCAATGCAGCATCAGGCGTCCTTCCCACGAAAATCTCACCAACTAATAAAATAAATTGTGATAGATGAAGAAATCACACCATTCCTTTTCAAATTCTATGTCAAAGAACAGGTCAGAGTCAAACACACTCTGGTAGGTCAATCTTCAATGTTGGTATTTCTTGTGCATTTAAATACTTTTCTGTTATTTGCAGAAATGTGATGTCCTCTAAATAAAATAATGATCTTACTAACTGACTCTTATTAGGATATATACAAACTCCAACAGTTTTTGGTGATGACTAACTGAGTTTTACATAATATATGTAACAGTGTCTGACATATAGTAAGTGCTAGAAAACTATAAGCTATTATCATCATTATCATTTTTATTTGCAGTAGTAAGGTTAGTGTCCCTGGGTTAGGATGTTTAGTCTGATTTAATGCTGTTCCTATGATCAGCTACAGATGTTTGCAAGGTGGCTAGCCAGGGTTGTAGATACAGTGCAGTGTTGATCAGTGGCACTAACTAGAATCCACTGAGATTCTCCAGCATCTACCATCAGTGACTTAACCACCTTCGCAATACAGAAACCCAGAAGCTTGTTTAACAAGTTTATTTTCACAGGTGAACATTTGCAAATATGAATACGACTTTAATTAGAAAAAAACAACATGATAAGGATACTCAGCACTGTGATCCACAATAAAAGCAAATCCCGCTGTCTTCAAGCCAGTGGGTGTTATCCTTGCATAAGAACCCTAGGATCGTGCCCTTAATTAGCTAATTATTTAGAAATTAGAAAGGAATCACTTAACAAGGAACACACACCCCATGATACAAGTGACATGAGTGGTGAGTAAATTTACTTTCAAGAATTAATAAAGAGTGTCAATGAACTACATATGGTATTCATGTGTAATTAAAAACAAATTACAGTGTAGAGAAACATGAAACATGCTAGTAAATTAATCTCCTCAATTAAACAAAAAATCTCCCCAAATTTTGATAGAAAACATATGTATTTTCTGCATGAAATATGGAAATGATTTCCCTCTGTCTGACTCAATGTTTGTTTAAAAAAGAATCAACAAGATTGCAGCCATATATGGGGAATATTTCACTGACACATGAGCAAGAAGACCTTGAACAACAACAGCAGAAAACAAGCCCCTCCTCATTTGCTTTGGCAGCATCCCCCTCACCCCCCACTAATTAAACACAGTATAGTGGAACAAGTAAAAATAATCTACCGTGAATAGTACTCCACCTTTTTTTTTTTTAGTTTTTTATACAATAATAAATACAACATTCCAGATGTATAACAGGAAGCAGAATCACTTAGATTTATGAGGTACTTCCCCCCCTCCATTTCCTTGCAAAAGAGAGAATCCTGGACCTGGTGGGTTGTGTTCTCCTGGAAAGCAATCCCAGCTTATGCTCTGTGAAACTCAAGGTAAACCTCAATTAGCAATGAAATACTGCAAACCTCAGTGTTGAAGAATAGTGAGACTCTAACCAAGTAATAAGGGTAACACTCCAGGGAAAATGTAATAGATCCCCAAATTCTCTATGTTATACTCAGTGGAATTTATTTGAACCTCATCTTACTAATTTTGACATCATCTGTGTTGTCCTGCATTTATGTTTGATGGCTAAGCTGGTTGCTAATTTCATAACCTTTATCACTCTTCTCTTCCAAAATAAGCAACCCTCTAAGGATACAAAAAGGAAAAACATAAAAATAAGAGCAAGTTGATAGGAGGGCAGGAAAAATCAGAATAAATAATAGAAGGTAGAGCCAAGTATAAAATTAATGCACCAATAATTTAATTCCTCACATGATTTATTCGAAATTGGCTATGCATTTGCCTCTGGGCTTCCTAAGAATCAACCCAAAGACAGAAATATGGTCAGTTACTCAACACACAATTCAAAAATGAATTTTTTCACATGCAGAAAAACGAAGGTTTTCACGTGCAGAAAGAACACGTGTAGGATAGTTAACAATGTGCCAAGGTATAAAAGAAGCCAATTAATGTGTACCATGTGCGCCCAGCATCTTTATAATAAATCTAAAGACAGGTTCTCCCAGACTTTTTTAAAAAAATGTTTCAGTATGGCCTGCTGTCCTAAGCCTACATACCAGTCAAAATAATCTCGTTTAGCTTTCCATGACTTGGATTATTCCAAGGACATCATTTGGATTTTGGGGGGAAGGGCTAAAAATATTTTAATTAGTAATTCTTGAAGTGTGGTCCCCAGACCAGCGACATTAGCATCACCTGGGAACTTACTAGAAATACAAATGTTTAGGTTCCACCTCAGACCTTCTGCATAAGAAATTCTGGGAGTGAGGCCCAGCAATTAATCAATTAGATTGCACATTGGAGAAAGATAACAAGGTGAATTTATAGTTGAAAAAGGCAAATAAAACATGTTTATACAACATATACCTTTAGTGTTTCTGGAATATATACTGCGAAATGAACGACTTGGTCAAAGGAAACTGAATGAACAGAGGAAAGAATTTATGAATTTAGAGGGTGTTTCAGAAAAAGTTTTGTTATTTTAGGAAATCTTAAGTACTTAGTAGAGAAGGTGAGGAATGAAGTAATAAAAAGACTGTGAGGGGGAATAGGTTAGGTGACTCATAACAAAACTATGTGATCCTGAGTGTAGTTGGTTCTGCTTTTGCATGAAACAAAAATACGCAACACCAACAGCTGTATTTTAAAAGATTGCATCTGCTCAACCATAGCAGAGTCAGTCATGACTTCAAAATTGTGAGAAATGCTTCATGAAATTGGGTGTGTTGATTTGCAGTTCTAAATGTTCAAAGGGAGAAAACCAGCCACGGAAGTTCAGAAATACTGTATTGCTTGGTCAATTGTCATTATGTATATAATTATGTATTATAATTATATGTGTATATTTATATATTATACACACACACACACATTGAATTTAAAATACAAAATTCAAACACAAGTGCCATGGGCTAAATTATATTCCCCCAAATTCATATATTGAAGCTCTTACCCCCAACTATTGTGAGTTTTGGAAATAAGGCCTTTGGAAGATAACTAGGTTTAGATGAGGTCTTGAGGCTGGGGCCCTCATGAGGAGCTTAGTGCCCTAACGAAAAGAGACACAAAGCTCACGCTTTCACCCACTCTCTCTCCCTCCTCCCCTTCCCACTTTCTTCCTCTACCTCCCTGCCTGTCTTTCTCCCTTTCTCATTCTTCCTCCCTCCCTGCTTTCCTTCCTCCCTCATCTGCCACCAGGTGAGGACACAGCAAGAAAGCAGGAAGAGAGCTTTTAACAGAAGCCAACCATGCTGGCACCTTGATCTTGGACTTCTAGCCTCTAAAACTAGAAGGTAATAACCGTCTGCTGTTTAAGCCAAGTAGTCTTTTGAATTTTGTTATGGCAGCTCTAGCTGACTAAGATAATAAGTTTGAAACAATTTGATTTTAGTCCTTTAAAATTTAGGAGGAATTTTTACTCCTTTAGAGATTTGTGATGTAATCTTCTAATTACTAATCTCTGATAATTGAAGTGATTATTGGAGGCTTTGTTTCAGACAGTAAGGCACACCAGATACTCTGCCAGGTCTTCTTGCCATTGTGGAAAAACTGGACCTTACATAAAATACATCTGACTCATGGTCAGATTTGGCCCGTGGCTGTAGGTGGCCAGTCCCTTCTCTAGAACATTGAAAACTAATGATCATGTAGTATATCATTTTTGTAAAACTCAATAGCAACCAAATCTAAATAACACATTTTGTTGTGATGAAACTATTTTTAAAAGGATTTGGTAAACACAAAATTCAGTGTAGTGATTACCTCCAGGGGAGGAAAAGGAATGGGAAAATATGAACAGATGAAACACCTTTAGTGACTCTCTAGTTCTTAGATTGTGTGGTAGAATCGTGAGGATCTTTTCTTACTGTGCTTCATAAGTCACATAGATGTTTCATATATTCTTTTTATATTTCATATTTTACATAATTAAAAATATCACTGCACCCCTAAATGATTTAGTTTTCTAGAAGCGACTCTGCTTAGTAGTTAGGTCACTGGTTCTCCATGACATCATGTTTCTCACCACCAAAGGACCAGTTGTGAAGCCTTTCAGGGGAAACGCATGAATAAATTAATTTAGACAGACTTACATAGGCAATTATGAATCTCTTTAACATGTATAAATATTGTATATATACATATCTCCATAAAAATTTTAAAATTTGGCATACGGGATAAAGTAATCTGTTTCCTGAAGTTTAAAACAGTTCATAAGATCATGTTTATATGAATCAGAGACAAAGGCTCAATGGCTCTTTTGTATAGCAGCGATAGTTATAACGTCTGTCAACCGTATGTATATATTTTCTAAATATACACATTACGCAAAGAAATTATAAAACCTCAAAACTATAGTTCACCTAAAATAAATATGGCATTGTATACAGGGTGTTGGCCTGGTGCTAAGTAATTATGGGAAATAACCTGAATGTGATCCTTAAGTTATACAGGCTTATATCAGGTTTCTGCAAAAATCATATAAAATTCCTCTTTCTAAGGGTCTGCAGGGGAAACACAGAATATTAATTTCATGGAGTTCCATTCCAGTATTTCTGTAAGAATTATATGTCTGGATAAGGCAGTTACTACATACTGCACTAATATAGTTGAAAACATTCCATGAATTGAATAAGAATATTTCCATCCAAAAAGTGCCAAATAACAGGTCACCTCAAGTGAATAGAGAAAGGTATAATTATGGGTGCATTTAATACCTGTAATGAATTCAACTTTGAAAGCTTTCCATTGTTTATATGTCATATACTGGTTATAAATAAAATTTTAAAAGGTATAGCACAAAGAGAACATTAAAACTTCAAAGATTATATATATATACATATATACTGTATTTGTTATGTTGCGATGACATACTGTATTATTCAGTTATATGAGATCTTGACTGCCAAGCAAAATATATTTGTCTAATCTCAAACTATGGATTTTTATTTTCTTTTCTGTTCAAATCATTTGGATTTAAGCTAGCATTTATAACTATCAGAGCCTGATGGATGATCAGAAAAAGACTTAAAAAAATGTTCACATACTGTAAGTTAAAATGTGAGATTTTGAAAGAAAAAAAATCACCACTTTACAATAAATTAAGGTGATAAAAAGAATGTCCATTAAGATTTCATGGAAAAAGTGAAGTAATACTACTTTATGTTATTCAGATAAACTTAAAATATTTCATGAGCAATGTTTTAACTTCTAAAAAAATTGTAAAAGTAAACTTTTGGGTAGTGTTGTAGATCCCCAAAGACAAATTTTTTAACGTTTAAGTGCCAGTGATATTTAAGAATTGGAATGAATAGCGTGGTAGGTGTCTTTCGAGTTATGATAACAACCTGTGTAATAGACTCTGAATTTTCAGCCATTTTCTTGGATTTGCTCATTATTGATTATGTTGGACATTGCTAAAAATATTAAAGTAAATGGACTTTTTATGTATTTATTCACTCACTAAAAAGCAAGATTTAGCAATTACATAGTAAGTGTTTAGAATGTATTGGTCACAGAGGTGAAAAGATAAATAAAAAATCTGTAGAATCATATAGTCTATTAAAAAAATATGTTTTTAAAACTTAATTGTCTTTCACTGTAGGGAATGCAAAACTCTGAGTTCTATTAAGTATACTTTCATACTGAAATATCATTTTACTTCCTTAATAGCCAGGTTTCATTTTCCCCATCTCTCCAAGACAATCAAAATGACATTTTGTGTATTGTACCTTGACTGGTTTATGTTGCTTTTTTTCATGGATATATTTGTAGTATATATTATTTCTAACCATTTAAGATAAAAAATATTTTATTTAGAAAATTGACACATGCTCAGTCAAGAGGATTGGTAAACAGTGAACTACACAGATAACACAAGATATCCTCTAGATTTCCACCATAAATAAATGATTCCTGCTAATATGTTGGCATATCTGCTTCCAGACACAGATTCAGATACAAGTATGGGTCTGGGTATGGTGATTATAATTCTATATAATATATATCTAATAGAGTGTGAACCACAGTGTGGTCCACAGAACAGCAGCCTTAGCATAACCTGGGAACTTGTCAGAGAGGTAGAAGCTCATGACCCACTGCATACTTACTGAATCAGAATCTGCATTTTAACAACATTTCTTTGATTTTCGTACTGATTAAAATTTGAGAACCACCACCCTAGATGACTTGGGAGCCTGCAGATACACCAAGTAGAGTAGATGAATCAGGGCCAACTTACTCATTAGAATAGACAGTGGCTAGAACCCATGATAATTTACAGGGTCTGTGAAGTTGTTAAAAATAAAAGATAAAAAAAATGGTTAAGAATAAAAATTTAAAGAAAATTAAATAAGAATTTAAAAATAAACTTTTAAGTAGAAGAAAATATTTTAACACATGATCTTAATATATTCAGCTTTATACAAGCAAAACTGTAAAATATGATTTTTCATACAGTCTTTTTAATGGAGGAAGGCACCCAGGAAGACAAAATTTCCTAGGGCCCACAAAAGTCATAATGCAGCCTTGTGATTATATTTTTCATCTTTCTAATTAAGTATTTAGAATAACTAGTTACCCTAATTATTCTAAATACTCACCAAAATAAATGTATATGCAAATTCAAAAATCTTAGAAGAACTAGGTACACTTCTAAACTAGAAGGACCCTTAGAAATCAGAGGATAAAGTCCAATTATGAAGATAAAAGAAAATATGTATTTATCTGATGACAGATTACACTGATGATAATTTTCCTTGTTGTGTTTCATTTTAGCCTTGTTATTTTTAAGCTGGGACCTGATGTGTAAAAATTTAGTAATATCTATGACCAGTGGGGTAATATTTTTGATAGTGAAAGCTGAAGGTGTACGGGCAATTCTCTCTGCTCTTCCTTTTTATATTTCAAATAAACTATATAGAAATGAGTTTGTTTATTCATCTACGTTCACTTCACTTTCAAGTCCCCAGACTTAAAATTTTGACACTGAACAGGCTAAATTTCTTTAACATCCATTAGCAAGCAGTTGAACATGTTTGGACGGCAGCCTCCTACCCAAGTACCCTTTACATTATATGAGATAGCGCATTCGTTGCCAAACGTACGTTTTAGATATCAAATAAATTTTAGCATAAAGCTAGTTAATGAAACTAGCAAATTTAGACTTGTTTAAATGTCAGTATAATATTAAGTACCATATGCTGCATGCCAAGCAGTTAAAATTGTTTTTGGAAGGATATGAAATTAATTGTTAAAAAGAGAATTTAGTGACTTAAAGTACTTCACAATCAGTGTTATCATTTAATGCATCTTTTGGCAATTATTAAACCCTTGGGAACAGCATGAATATCCTTATCAAGTCTGGAAAGGCACTAATGGGGAGGAGAATGGAGTGATGCTTGCATTTACATGTGGGCCTGAGCCCAGAGAAAAGTGAAGGGGGTAAAAAAAACCATAAAAACACCCTCGGGCTCAGTGCCCTGGGCAGATACATTGTGCAGCCACCAGAATTTCCAGTCACACCATTTCCTGCATTAATCTAGTGTTTTATTCCTTTTCTTCCTTTTGTATTTTTGGACACTTGTCAGTTTTAAGGATAGACAGACATTTTTAAATCCCCGTGCATTATTTACTTCGTAGATTATTTACTCAAATCCATGATTAAAAAGAAAGTCATATTAAGGCCAAAAATGTGTTGGAGAGTTTGGGTTGGTTGAATTTATAAGTTCTTAATGTCAACAATAGAAGAAAACAAGTATTAAGCACTTACTGCTAGGCACTGTTCTAAGCATTTTATTATTTTATTTAATCCTCAAAGGATCTTATAAGAGATTTACTAGTTTTGTCTCCACTTTACAGATAAGGAGACTGAGGCAAGGTGAAGTTCAGTGACCATTTTAGTTTGTTTGTTTGTTTAAGATTTTATTTATTTATTTATTTGTCAGAGAGAGAGAGAGAGAGAGAGAGAGCACAAGCAGGCAGAGTGGCAGGCAGAGGCAGGGAGAGAAGCAGGCTCCTCACTGAGCAAGGAGCTGGATGTGGGACTGGATCCCAGGACCCTGGGATCATGACCTGAGCCAAAGGCAGCAGCTTAACCAGCTGAGCCACCCAGGCGTCCCAGTAACCATTTCAATTTTAGCTTGATGGGAAACCATCTCAAATACCTACTCTCCTGGCTTGGGAAATGCAGCTGTTGGATATAATTGTGCTTTTATGTCTTCGGTATCGAAAATACCTCAGTTATCATGTAACAGAAACACGAATTGTACTGAGAGTATCCGCAGGCAAAGGAAGTTATCGGCAGGACCAAGTCCAGAGTTTTGTTTTGTTTTATTTTGCCTTTGCTTTTAGTTCCGATTTTCTAGTGTCCAATTGAATTCTCAATCTAAAGATTTGATTAAAGAAGGAAAAAACCTTTTCCAATACTTGAAGAATCTGAGCAGTTTCCACCTAATCGAGATGAGTCAAATGTTGAATGAGGGCAAGAAGATTACACCTCACTTGGATAGAGGTGAGAGGTGGGTTCCAGGGCAGTTCCAGGGATGTAAAGGGAGGAGGTGAGAACGTCTGCCAGTGAAATGTTTGAGAAACAGCAGTTTGTGCCAGAGAACACTTCCCTCCACATTCTACGGCTGCCGTTAACCACATTCACACCATCACCTACTAACCAGCAACATGAGACCAGAATCCTAGGATTTCTTCACAAAACTAGAAGGGAGGGCCTTGGCTGATTGCTTAGCCAAAAATGGGCAATCATAAGAGCTTGAAATAGTCACTGCCCCCAGTTAAATAACCTAAGTTACCAGGTTTGCCAGCTTGAATTAATATTTGCTCCAATGTTTTAATTTATGACTACATCACATAGGTCATGTTTTTAAGTGTTCCTGTGAAAACCACGGCAGGGTTATATTATTGCACTGGTATAATCACAAAGTCTGTGCTTTTAAGCAGTGCATGTACTATGATTAAGCTAAGTAAGAATTATGTAATTTAGGACAAGGAATGATTTCTTTTTTTATAGGCCACGGAAGTAAACGATGGACTTAGGTGAGGTTGAACAGTTCCAGAAAATCCTGTTCCTGCTAGGTCTATCTTCCACTGAAAGTTCCATGTGTCCCCTTTTTGTGAAGGCTCTGGGTGTGACTGCTGAGACATAATTAAGACAAGAAAAGGGGAAAGAATTCCTGGTAGCTGAGCATCTTCTACCAGCTATGCACAGGAACAGTAAAGGTTCCGTAAATCCTCACATGAACCAAAAGGGAGGTCTTGTCATCTTTTAGAGGTGAAGAAAATAAATTTCATAGTGAGGCTAAATAACTTGTAAGTTCACAGTGCTGTTAGGTAGTAGAAACAGGATTCAAACTCAGGTCTTTTTGTATCATAAGGTTTATATTCACTTATGTACTCTTTCGAGCTGTAGTTTAAATAATATATCAACTAGCTTAGCTACCTAGCAAAATCAGGAAAAATGGTCATGGACAAGACATAAATTTTGGTCACTAAGGGATAAAAAGGATAGAGAGGAAGGGAGACAGTCATGGAATTGGTATTAAGTTTTCAACTCCGCTTAGAAAAAGCTGTTACGGATTTCCCTCCTCAAAGGAAAATACTCTTATTTTTTCTGGAATGCCAAGGCATGCCAATTCAACTTTGGCTCATATTACTATGAAAATACTATGGGTACACTACACAAGTGAACAAAACCCCATAGAAATAGAATAGATTAGCAACAGTTCTATACATTTTCCTATGTTTCTTTTCTTTTTTATACAAGTACATTTTCTTTCAAAATTATCTTTGTTGCAGGAACAAAGAATTGAATGGAACTATTGAAATGATTCTAGAAATTACAACGCTAGAAAAGATGCCCACAAACATGTTCTGTTCTCTAAAGTAAGAAGACCGTATAACATTTTATCAGTTTAATTACAAAGTCCATTTAAAAATAACTCCCTGGGGATCACAGAAGTTGAATCTTTACAGTGTACAATTATCTTTACCCAGTCAGCACATGAAATAACTACTCTGTTCCCAGTTCTCAGTTCAAAAAAATTTTTCAGTGTGGTAAGAGATAAATATAGCTTGTGAGCAAACATGGTTTGCTGCTCAATTGTTAAAAACTGTGTTCACACAAACAATTGTGGGGGTAATTATTAATGCTAAAAATATGTGAAGTTGCAGTGACTCTGCATTTGAAGTCTAGAATGTGTCATTTGTTTTATTCATGATAAACAGATCATTTAGTTGGAAAAATCCCATCTGCTTAGATATATCTCTTATTATTTATGAGAACCATGTTTAGGAATGCAGGCAGCACATGTGCATAATTAATCCTGAAGAGAATTAGACATTGTTTGATTCACAGCTGAATGCAATTAGCATTAGGAAGTTTACATATGTTGGCAATAACACAGATTAGCAACTAAAGTGCTTGTTAAAAAATTTAACCTGAGGCTGCTGGAGCAGACCTCTCTTAATGATGCTTTAAATGTTGTTGATGAAGTAATAATCAATTTTGTTTTATAAATAGTAAATCAAGAATTTAGGTCTAATTAGCAGTGCTACAGATCACTTCACTTACATATCAGATGTACTTGTGATGTGTGCTATGAACTTTCTTGGAGTCTTGTGTGCAAACAGTTGTTCTGGAGAAGACGTGATCCCTTCTTGGAAAAAGAAATCATGCCCCAGCTAGAGAAGTGTGCGGCGTCCACCCTTTGGAAGGACTCCCCTAGCGCTGTTGAGCCCGAGAGTTCTGGCTTTGCCGCTCAGCAGCTTTTAATTGCAGGAGAGGGAAACAATGCCCTCTCTTCTGCAAGCAGAGCCATTAGCCAGCTTTACAGACTGTGAAACGGAGTCATCTAATGGGGAGGGAGGAGAGAATGGAAATGCCGAAAATGAGGCCGAAAGTAAAATTGAGCTGTAATTGTTTGCACTTCAACTTGGAGAAGTTCATCATTAATTAAAACGTTTCTGCACCACTCACCACCAGACAGGCAAGAAGGAGGCAAGGCTACTCCAGAGGCAGCCCAGGAACCTGCAGGGAGAGCAAGGAAGGCTTTCGGGAGGGAGGGAGCATCTTCAGTACACAGATGCAAAGGAATTACAGGAGTGCAGGCGGACGGCGGTCACGTGACTGATTTCCGCAGCCGCCCTAGGTGAGGATTTTGACCCTTCCTGCGCCTCTATGCGTTCCTATTCTACATTTTCAGAATGAATTGGGATAGAGAACAATTTAGCTAAGAAACATTTGCCCTATTCTATAGAGTGTGAGTATCACATCTCTTTCTTTCATATTTTAACATCTCTGAAATGTGGGTGCCTCTCCCAAGGATGACCGTCTTACAGTTAATTGGCAACAGTTTTTCTCTTTAGTACGTAAAATAATGCTAGTAGCACATTGGTTTCATTTAAAAGTGGTACTGAATGTCTCTTCTGTGCCAGGCACTGTGCCAGGGATGAGGAATAAATGACATGTGATGTAATGCGAGAAGGATTATCATAAAGGTCTGTACGAAGAACATGCTTGCCATTGAAGTCAGGGCCCTGTGTGGTTGTGGCCCTGACGTTTTGTAACAGGGTCTTGGACTTGCACCCGCACCCATCATCATTATAGTTACTTTTTCCCAGATGATAAGTGATGACAGGGGACAAGTATAGAATGTAAGCTCTGTGCAGGCAGGGAAGTTTTCTGTTTGCCACAGAGATCCTCGCTCTGAGAACACTGCATGGCACATGGGGACACTCAGTAATTTCTCCTTGAGTGAGAACCAAGCCAGGGCTTGGCTTTGCCCTATAAGCAAAGATAGCTTTTACATTTATAAATGGTTGAAAACAAAAATCAAAGGAAGACTGTTTTATGACATACTAATGTTACCTAAAATTCAAATTCCCATGTACATAAATCCAGTTTTCTTGGCACATATCCAGAGCCATTCATTCTTTCATATTTTGTCCGTAAGTCTTTTCTCATTACAGAGGCCCCATTGAGTAGTCGTAATGGGGTTCTTACGTGCACAAAACCTAAAGTATTTATTGTTTGGCCATTTACAGAAAAATGTGCTGGCCCCCAGACAAGGCTGCTGTGGGAAGGATCAGCTGTGAGGAGCTTTGGTGGAGCCCAATTGTCCCATGCCCTCACTCACGCCTTCCTGTGGAATGACCTCCTGCCCCTCTTCTCAGCGGATTAGGAAACCTGAACATCATCACTGCTGACATGCTCTATGATGGGGAAGCCAAACCCCATCCTGAGCCCCCTCACATGCACACACGGCAGTTGTCCCTTGACCCTCATAAAATTAAATTAATTTTGGCTCTTCTGGTAGAAATGCATAAGCTGAATTGTATATATTAAAGCTTAATGATAATACCTCCTGGTACAGGATCAAATTTGGTACAACTTTAATCCATTTGGCTTCTATCCAAGAAGAGCCATTATAGGGAGAGAGTACCAGCTGAATTTCATTATCAAAATACTTTATGTGTTATGTGGTCCTGAGACGTAAACCTAGAGAGTGTTATGCTTTTAATTAAAGATTATCGGTTCTGAAGATCCTCTCCTCATTCGCATCTGCTACATGCTAGATGTTTTCACTTGTCCACTAGGAGTGGACTACAAAAGAATCACAAAGCGCGACAAGCAGGCAGGGAGCCAACATAGGCTAAGGGTATCTGACATCAGGGCAGTGTTGTTCGTGTTCCTCTGGACGTGGGTACAGTCACCGATAGGACATAGAAAGCAGCCTTTGAAGAGGAGCAACATGGGCACAGAGATAGAGAAAGCACATGTATCCATTCTAGTGTTCTGGGTTCTCCCACTTTTACTCTCAACAGCACAACTTGTTAGAGACAGGAGTTAATTTCTTCTGGATGCAGAGACACAAACTAGCCCATTATTAGAGTCTTTGCAAATCTCTAAGCACCATGAAGATAGGGTCCGGATCTGTCTTGCTCATGGCTCTAGGTACCCCCGGCGCCTTGGCATAGTACGTAGCCAACACATCTTTCTTACTAAAGGAGGATGCCCCAGCCAGGTCGTAAGTGGACTGCGTTCTCTTAGATCTCTCCTTAGAGCATGCAGTTCTTTCCGTCTCTGGACCATCTGTTGATGTCATGGAGTCCTTCTGAATGTGGGATAGATACAACTGTGCAAGAAGAAGCCTCCTCTCAACAGAATAAATGGGAGGGGGAAGGGGACAATTGGTTAAAAAGTAGTAAGACTTTAAGATAATGTTAGTCATTGTGTTATCTTTAAGGAGTAAATCCTAAGTCTAGGCAACAACTTCTGCAGTATCTCAGTGAGACTGAAAACATTGGCCCCACATTTCTTCCTTACCCATCTGCATGAGGATTCATGTAGATTTTTACCAATTTAGGTCAAGATTTAGCAATTCCTAAAGGTTTATATTAAAAATAAAAGAAGTTATTTGGGAGAATTATTACCCAGTAGCCACTAATTTATCATCTATTAATATTTTAGTATAAACCAGTAAGTTCAGCACTCTCTAAGAACATAGAGCTGAGGAATGAAACAGGATGGCAATGGGGCGCCTGGGTGGCTCAGTGGGTTAAGCCTCTGCCTTCGTGCTCTCTGCTCAGCGGGGAGCCTGCTTCCTCCTCTTTCTCTGCCTGATTCTCTGCCTACTTGTGATCTCTGTCTGTCAAATAAATAAATAAAATCTTTAAAAAAAAAAAAAAAGAAAGAAACAGGATGGCAAAAAACTTTGAAGAGCTGGATCAAATATCAAAGTTCAGAACCGTCCACAGGACAGTTCTACAAAGTCATTTGTTGGGAAGCTTATGAGTCACTAAGAGCCACCTATGAAAGAGATGCTAAAATTGGGAGAAAGATTGTTTGTTGCAGAGACTACTAGGCCCCCGGTGTACGTTCCCCCCTCTTGCGTTTAAACTTTAACCCCCCCCCCCCCCACACACACACAGAGTTTTAGCAAGAAGCAAGGCAAACCATTAGATATTTTCTAACCTTCCTTATGGTTAGGCATGTCCATGTGTCTAAATTCTGGACAAGGAGAAGTTAGCAGAGATAATGTTTGCAATTTCTACATCATATCCTTAAAAGGAAGCTGCTTATTTTCCACTGTGTCTCTTTTCTCCTTCCTGTGTACAAGAATGAGGACGGTGCTAGTTATCTAGGGTCTTAGTCAGCTAAGGCCACCATAACAAAATACCACAGTGTGGGTAGCTTACATCACAGAAATAGATTTTCTTACCAGCTCTGGAAGTAGAAATCTGAGATCTAGGGGCCATGAGGCTTGGTTTCTGGTGAGGCCTCTCCTGGCTTACAGATGGTGCCGTCTCACTGTGTCTTCACGTGGCCTGCCCTTGGTGCACATGTGGAGAGGGACCTCTGCTATCTCTTCCTCCTTGGGCAAGGCCCCCAATCCTGTGGGAGTAAGGCCCCATTCTTATGACTTCACTGAATCTTTATGACCTCTATCTCCAAATACAGTCACATTTGGGATTAGAGCTTCAACATACAAATTTTGGGAGGGACACAGTTCTGTTCATAACAGCCGGTTTTGAGGACACCACCCCAGGCCAGAGCAGAGCACAACAGTGGAAGAAACCAGCAGGTCTGGCTGACTCTTTACAGCGGGAGGTGTGAAACCTCCTACCTGCCTGCCCCTCTCAGGGCTGTTCTTTCTCAGCCTCTGGGTTCTGGATGTGTTTGTTAACAGCAGCTGTATCCTAGTGGAGTGTGAAAGAGGAGAGCCAAAAGGAACTTTCTCTTCACAAATCTGCTTGGGGAACTACTCATAAAAGAAAACACACGCGCGCGCGCGCACACACACACACACACACACACACACACAGAGAACAGGTCATCCATCCTCTTATCTGAATCTCTTTTTGAATGTGCTTTGACTCCATTTAATACTAATCTAATTACATCCCAATAGGCAAATGCTTAGAAATCAGAGTCTCATCTTTCATATGACTCTATCTAATCTGTGGCAATGGAATTCGTTTTGGTCCTACTTTGTGATAGATGTGAGGATACCAAAGATATAAATTTAGATATTGGCTTAATTATATTTCTTGCCAAGTTCACGTTGCCAAACTTAAAAGATAGTGCGCATTTTTAAAAGTAGATACCTCTGTAAAAATAGAATTATTTGCCACGAAATTGAAGTACATTCTGTAAATGCCTTCTGTAGGATGCTGAAGAAAACAGAGGAGTTCTTAGGTTTCTTTTAGGGACAGTAGAATGTTCTAAAAGTAGATCATGGTGATGGTTGTGCAACTCTCTGAACTTAACAAAACCACTGATCTGTACACTTTAATGGGTGAATTTATGTAGCATTGAGTTGTATCTCAATCAAGCTGCTAAAAAAAAAAGTAGAAGTAGGAAGTATATGACCAAACACATTGAGAAATCTTCCCTACTTTATCCACCCTAGGAAGAGTTATCGGTGCTGGAAGAGCAAACAAACAAAAAGCCATATAACTTTGCTTATCCAGGGTCTTCCTGAAATTATTTAACCCTGACTCACTGTATCACTTAACCTCTTACAGCTGAGATGGGTGCTCAGCTAAAATAATAGAGCACTCTGAACCCCTGCTTTCCTGGCTTAACTAGAAAGGTAATTAAAAGTTTCACACACCATATCCAAGAAGCCCAAAGGAAGGGCATCCAGGCCTGGCTCAGCAGCTCAGCAATGGCCATTGTGAGACTCGTACTGACTGGCACACTCCATTGTCCTCATCCCGTAGGCCTTCCTTTGTCATTTGGCTTGGGTGGTACAAGTACTTCTTTACCTAGCTCTGCCCTCTGAGCATGAAGAAGGGAAGGACTGGACAGAAGTTTCCATTTACCTTTTCTGGTGCAGAAATCTGCCACGTGGCCTCTCCTGACTGCCCAAGAAGGTGAGAAACCTCGAACGGAAGCTTTCCAGGATGTACTCTGTAAGAGGAAAGGGGACGAGGAGATAGTTAATAGCTTTTGGCTTTCCACTGCAGCATTTACAAGTCCATCCCCTTGACTAGTCAACAGATATGTAATATATATTTCTAGGGAGATCCCATGTGGCATGTTTATTGAGGAAAGTATTTAGTGATTGAGAAGTGTCTTCTGTATCAGGTTTAAACATAGAATTAAATTAACGGTATGTCAAATCCTCACAGAATATTTGGACATTGATAGAGAATTATAATTGTGAAATTATAGGATTTTGGAGTTGGAAGAATGTACACACATATGTGTGTGTGTGTGTGTGTGTGTGTGTGTGTGTGTGTGTGTTCTGCTGCCCCCCACCCCCAGGCTCTTTTTAAGGAATGTGTGTACTCTTCCCTTCAGGTCTTAGTTCCCAGGCCACGCCCAGTAACTGCAGCCCACTGGAGGTCCAGTTTCCATGTCATATCCAGCCTTCAGCACTGGGTCCTACATTTCTCCTTAAAGATCAGTAAGCTAAAAATGACTCATTTGCCCTGAACCAACCTCAAGACAATCTCTCTCAGGGACAAATCTATTTATTGTTAGAATAGGTAGCGGTTAGAACTGATCACCAAGTGTGACAATACAAATGCGTATCCCCATGAGGCAGCTTCTAATACATAAAAGGACAGCTCAAGACATACATCTATCATCCATCTTTGTGTGTATGTATATATTCATCCATCTTTGTATACAAAGATGGGTGAGATACATATATATGTGTGTGTGTGTATATATGTGTATATATATATATATATATATATATATATATTCACTAATATGTATTAGTAAGTCCTTACTGGGCTAGATCCAGTTTTTCCTAGGTTCTATAAGGTAACCAAAATTCAAAACAAAAAATTGGATTGGAAAAAGGAAAAAAAAAGAAGGAAGGTCAAGGGGGAAAAGCTAAGTAAAAAAACCATATAGCCTTAGAATTGTATTTGAGGGATAAACAGGTGTGAGGGACACTAAGAAAGTCAAGTCATCCTTTGCTCTGCACACAGTTATTTTGTATGCTGTATGCTGGTGGAACCAAACAGCTCTGTGTTTGTGGAAAAGCAGTTACAGAAGGAGCCCTCTGGCATGCATGGGAGCTAGACTGCATACCAGGGTCACGAGCATGCCCAGGGATTTTCCTACAGAAGTCACTGAATTAAATAAGCGTTCTCAAGAAGACAAGACACACATAATGCTGGGGTCTCTGAACCTGCATAATCTGTGTTCTGCCTTCTGAGGGGTCCCTCACATAGTGGGCCCAACATGCACACACATGCACACAGACATATCTTCTTTATTTGTTTCCTTAGGTTTTTTTTCTTGTGTTACTACAAAATGGAGAGGAACATTAATTAAATACTTTTACCAAGCCGGCTGAATTCATCGGTCCCTTTTATCCTTTGTTCTAAATTTGATACTTCTGAATAAAGGGAAATCTCTATACCTTTGATGGGGGGAGTCTTAGGGTCCTAAACAACGAGTTACTTGAAGGGATTGTTCAGACCTGTATCTTCTAAATCTGAGCACCCAGTTGGCCTTACTTTGTATGTTTATTCCTTTTTATGAGAGTGTTGGTGAAAGCCAGAGTTGGTGCATCTTACAAAGTTTCACAATTTCCACTTTTTACTGTAAGTCTAATTCCTTTTCCTCTGCCTTCTCTAGATGTAGAGAACAGTGGGTGAGTATTTTACCATACTGTTCTTAAACCGTAGATACCGTTAGACCTTTCTCTTGGCTAAATAATCCAAGTTCCTTTCCGCAAATTTTCCTTTGTAGCTCCTATTTCTCAACGCTTTAGCAACACAACTTTCCTTGAGGTCCTCAGTTGATACAAATAGTCATTTTCACTTTTTTTTCTCTGCACGATTACTTGAATAGTATTTCTAAGAAAAAGTTAATATAACTCTAAATGGTCTTACACTATGCACATTACAGGGTCTGAAGAAATACACTCCCAAGATTCAAAAAGACTGGTGATTACTTTTGAAAATTTAGGCTGAACTAGGTAGCTCCAGAAAATGGGATAAAATAAAACGTGTAAGTTTTATTTGTCAGAACAAAGAGATTTGCCGTGATAATTGCAATTGGGCAAGTCTAATGTGAGGTCCCTGGGGTGGAAAAAGAAAAGACCCCTACAGCTTATATGGGATAATAGAAACAAGAGCAATAAGCAGCATGGGATTTTATAGGGAGAAAAAGTCACTCAAAAAACTAAAGTCCTCCTTTCTTTAACAAAATTACAAAATTAGTAGATGAAGGGAAAGTATTTAGTTTAATGCACCTGGTCAGCTATAAAGCTTTCAATAAAGTTTCACCTCAAAATGCAATTCAAATTATCTTATGAAAAAAGTATAACTTTGGAGACAAGTGAAACCTTTTACCTAATAAAGTGCTTACCAAAGATTTGAAGCCTAACATCAGGCAAGGAAATATGAAAACTGGGCTTGCGTCAGTGTTTAGAGAACAAGGTGACACCAGCCACATACCTCCGGGCTAGTTCTCCCTTATTGACCTCCTCAAAGACCAGACCTTGAGTCTCTAAGGGGGAAAAAAAAGCACCAGAAATGTTATAAAGTCCAGGACATCAGGCACTTTGAAGGGTAAAGATAATGTGGGAGGGGACTGGGGAGATGCACATATGATGCCTGACAAGACACCCCTGCTCCCTCCCCCCGGCCCCCCCAGTGTGGTGCCCACACCAGTCCTGCACCCTCACAGCCCTCCCACCCCCACCCCCCAGGAGGTATACAGGACTCTCCTCTGCAGAAAATAAAGAATCCTGGTGGAAAAACATATAGACTCTGACATTTAAATTTCCCATCACATAAATATCCATGTCGAAATTTTTCCTACACACCAAGAGATGTTATCCAGTTTTCCTTTTTCAATGTATAAACATATCTCACTCCCAAATTTGAATGAACAGTCAAGAAAGACCAAGTATTTGAGGGAAATATGAAAATACAGAGTGACACAAATAAAATAGAAAAAAATGGAGGCAACATAAAGCACAAAAGAAAACTTTTAAAATATTGTATAAGGGACCATTATCATCCTGATCAATGAGAGAAGATATTGTACCTAAAAGAAACAGGTTGTAATAATAAGAAGGAATAATCAGAAAGCAAAGAATAACACTTAGAATTTAAAATGTGATTACAGAAAAAAAAATTCTCAAAAGATATAAAAGATAGTGTCAAGGAAGGAAGTGTCCCGGCAGGAGCTGGGGGTGGGGGAGAAGACAAACACTACAGGAGAGGAAGTAGAGAACTGAAAAGCTACAAAATCCAGAAATAAAGAACAAAGAAAACAGAGGCGACAAAATTATCAAAAATCAGTTCAGAAGCATTTCACAGAACTGAAGGTCATACGTCTCCACATGGAAAGGACCTACTGAAGGCCAAGCACAATGGAGAAGGATTCTCACCAAAGCAGATTGTTACGAACTTTCCGAAACACAAGGGTGGATAAATATTCTAAGAATTCCTGAAAGAGTAGAAGCAAGTCGTGGAGAAATACTTAGGAGCAAGAAATTATATTCGAATTTTTAAGAGCAACCCTGAGTTCCAGAAGACTGTGGTTCAGTGCCTATAAAATTTCATTATAAAGTGATTTTAAAGTTATCAGTCATGTATGAGAGTAGAATAAAGGAGTCACCAGATATTCAATATCTAAATTAAATAAATGTGTTTCCTGTGCACTCTTTCTTGGGAAGATACTAGAAGGTTTGCTTTAAAAATACAAGAGAGAAGAAAAATAAAAACCCACCACTAATGAAGATCCAGGAATCCAGGTTTCAAGAACAGGAGACTTTCAGAGGTAAGGACCACTATGTCAGCTATATACACCTAAAAAGAATATTGAATAGAGCAAGAGACAGAGAACTGGTGTGGGGATGGGGAGACTGCTTAAAACTGTGTTTCAGAGGCACCTGGGTGGCTCAGTGGTTTAAGCCTCTGCCTTCGGCTCAGGTCATGATCTCAGGGTACTGGGATCGAGCCCCGCATCGGACTCTCTGCTCAGTGGGGAGCCTGCTTCCCCCCTTTCTCTGCCTGCCTCTCTGCCTACTTCTGATTTCTCTCTGTCAAATAAATAAAATCTTTAAAAAAATACTTTATAAAAAAAAACAAAACTGTGTTTCAACATTTAAAAAAAAATGTTAGGGATGGCTGGGTGGCTGTTGAGCATCTGCCTTTGGCTCAGGGGTCCCGCTCCTGGGGTCCTGGGATCAAGTCCCACAGCAGGCCCCTTGCTCAGCAGGGAGCCTGCTGCTCCCTCTGCCTGCCGTTCCCCCTGTTCGTGCTCTCTCGCTCACTCTCTTACTCTCTCTAAAAGAAAAAAAAGTGTTAATAGCCCTTTGACATATTTTGGGGTATTTATTTTAATAGGTTTATTTTGAAAACTACTTCATAGGAAATATAAATAAAAAATAGAGAAAAACAAACAAGGAAATAATGAGAGAATATTAATTTCAGGGGGAGAAAAGCTTTATTAGGAATGAATTGTAATCCCAGAGTGAAAACTATTTACATAACAATAAATAGTTTATATTTATATAAACACTGTTACCTTAACCAGAAAATTATAATTTAACTCTATCTAGAGACTGGGGAGAACAAGCGAATGGGAAGCATAAGAGAGAGGTAAATTCTATACTTCCAAAACAAAAAGTCAATATATTATTTCTATAATTGTTAAATTAAGAAATGGATATACATGTGATATATGGGGATATATATCTATGAATCCCAGAATATATATGTCATATGTAGGATATATAGGATATAAATGACACTTATGGACATATACATGACACATCCATATGAATACCGTAGAAGTACCATACCAAGGAGAAACATGTTAATGGCATTGAAAGTGATTGTCTTGAATGGATAAGGAAGATGTGGTCCATATACACTATGGAATATTATGCCTCCATCAGAAAGGATGAATACCCAACTATTGTAGCAACATGGACGGGACTGGAAGAGATTATGCTGAGTGAAAAAAGTCAAGCAGAGAGAGTCATTATCATATGGTTTCACTTATTTGTGGAGCATAACAAATAACATGGAGGACATGGGGAGATGGAGAGGAGAAGGGAGTTGAGGGAAATTGGAAGGGGAGGTGAACCATGAGAGACTATGGACTGGGAAAAACAACCTGAGGGTTTTGCAGGGGCGGGGGCTGGGAGGTTGGGGGAACCAGGTGGTGGGTATTAGGGAGGGCACATATTGCATGGAGCACTGGGTGTGGTGCAAAAACAATGAATACTGTTACACTGAAAATTAAAAAAAAAAAAAGAAAGAAAGAAAGTGGTTGTCTTTGTAGAACAGAGAAACTAAGGGCTGTAGTAAGGACTGTTGGATTGTGACATAAGCCTTTTTAGCCCTATATTCATGTATTAGTTTCAGAAAGTTGAACACACACTCATTAATACTAATTGGAAGAAGGAGGTTGAGAAGATTGTGCTGAGTTTTCTCCACATAAGTCAAACTGCTCAGGTTAAGTAGTGTAGTGGTAACCTTGATCTTTGGACTGGTCTTTTTTTTTTTTTTTTTTTTTTTTTAATATCTGGGAATGAACCCTCTGGGCAAATTCAGATTTATTCGCAGTTACAATAGGTGCATAGATTAGGCCACTATTTCTAAAGTGCTCTTTATAAATACGATGTCATTTTATTTATATGCACATAATTTTATTCTTCAGCTTGGTTTTCTCCAGTGATTTTGTTTGGCATACAAGAGGTACAAATTTCACTGTAAGAATTAAAACCACACATAAAATCCCTGAAGGTATTAGAGGAGTGTATTTTTCAACTAAAATTTCTGTTTTTATATCTTACGGCTTCTCATCTCTACTCAAGACTTTCTTGTTCAAATTTCCTTCCTCATTTTTGATAACTGTTTCTTTTTGCCCACGTGGTAACAAAATTTCTACCAGCCCCTCAGGCTCTCTAGGACCTCCTATAGCCACTGAGGGCAATTAAGGCTAAGAGAGGCTAACCCGAAAGGGGCTTCAGGAATTGCTGCAAAGGGGGCATCTGGGTGGTAGCTCAGTCAGTTAAGTGTCTGCTTTTGTCTCAGGTCATGATCTTGGGGTCCTGGGATCAAGTTTCACGTCAGGCTCCCTGCTCAGCCAGAGTCTGCTCTCCTCCCTCTACCTCTGCCCCTGCTCCTTCCCCTGCCTGCTTGTACTCTTTCTCTCTCTCTCTAATAAATAAATAAAAAATCTTAAAAACAACAACAAAAAGAATGGCTGCAAAACACCGTTCCTACAAATGCTGAAAGGCGCTGTTGGCTCTAGACTTCAGGAAGATAAACTTCCCAGAAATAATCTGAGTCAAATACGGACAAAGACTATTAGACATTTGGTATGGACTGATGTCCGCAGGAGTCAAAAAGAAAAAAAAAAATAGTAAGTTTGTGTAAAAACATTCAGATCTTACGGCAAATAAGAATTTTCACCAAGAATTGCATGATACAGTACAAAACAGAAGTAACACACATGCATTTGGCGTATTTGTGAAATCCAATAGAGAAAAACATCAAACCGGTGATTTGGCAGGCAGAATAAAATAATAACCAAAGAAAAGTTTGGCGTGGTTCTTTTACTTTGCGGACAGTTTTGTTGCCTCCTCAGTTCAAACATCATAAAAATAAACTGCTCTACCTCAGCTTTTGGAGATACCTGTTCCGTGTTATTTTTGACGACTTAAAAGGGAGCATACCATTCCGAATTTCACAGTGACCAGCGCCATTTGTAACACAACGAGCCCCTTTTATTTCAGGAAGCAGCCAAAAGCAATTAAGGAAGACTGTATTCATCACAGCAGAATGCATCCTGTTCAACTAATTGGAACATTAGACACTACAATCTTGGCCAAACGTACCAACTATGAAGAGCTGTCACCGTCTTAATAATTCTGTGACGGCCAGAGGAAGACAAACAGTTGTTGTTGACAAGTGTTTGATCTTCATAAGTCTGCTGCTGGGACAAACTACAAACTGTATTTTATCCTGTACTTCTGTGATCCTTCACCCAGATAAGAACCAACACCTGGCATCTTTTCAAATTTTCTTTTTTTTTTTTTCCTTTTACATCAGTGGCAAAAGTTAAAAAGGTAACATGAAAAGAAAGATGAAACAGGAATACTGTTCAAATTGAAGGACTGTAGTTTCAAGTTTCAATCCTGTATCAAAACATCTCCGCCTTATCTTCTTTTCCAGTCATCACAAATGATGAGGATAAAGAGATACACAAACATCAGTACAATGCTGTGTGTGTACTGCAATCCAAAAATCACAGCTACAAAATTATACCTGACATATCAAAACCCAACAGTCACATCCTCCAGATTTCCTTCTCTCGTTCCCATGGACCTTCTTGATTAATAAATCTGACACATAAAAAGCATCTATATGACTAAAGTGCCAGTTACTGGAAAGACCGTTTTGATCTATTTCTCAACTTTTAGAAGAAATATTCTCTTTTTCATGAATACAGGATCCGTTCACTGACTGCCAGCTTTCAAATGACCACCTCTTGAAGTTTAATTTTAAGTTTTAAATAAATATTGTATGCATGCAGAATAATTACGATGCTCTAGAGAGATACGGTATAATGACATTGATTCTTTTTTATCTGAAAATGCCAAGCCCTTAAGGCAGCAAAGTCTGCATTTGCTACAGACGTGGAAAGGTTCATTCCATGTGTTAAATTTCAGAAGGGGCACGCATGGCACTTTCATTAAGACGCTAGCGGTATTTCCTGAGTAAACTCCAATTTTCTTGAGTGTAAAACTTATTTCCATAAGACTCCTCTGGTCTGAGCTATAGCAAGGAGCTCACTGGCCTTCAAATGAATGTATGTGTCTGTGTGTGTGTGTGTGTGTGTGTGTGTGTGTATTTTTTTTTTTTTTGGAACAAAAAATATATTAAGCGAACAAAATGTTTCCTCATTCTGAAATGAAGACTAGTTTAAAAATTATTCATCAGGCTGTTTCCCGATATACAATACCTTAGTTCCCTCCCAAACTTCTTGGATTCTACTCTACATCTTTTTCACATATAGACAAACATGATGAAGCTAAGACAAGGATCAGAGATAGACATCAGCACTATGTTTCATCTTTTGTGTCCTCTGCTGGGATTCCTTGGAGAAAAAAATGCATTTTGTTTAAATATAACGACACTCATATGGTTTTCCATGACTCCCTGTTCCCTTCCCTTCAACAAAGAATTCGTTTCTGTCCACCCCTTTTTAAATGCCACTGTTCACACAGTTTCTTCATCCTGCTTTCTTTTTCTTCATTATGTGGATTACTCTCTGGAATTAAATTATGCTATTTACTTGTGTGTGTGTTCATGGTGAGTTTTGACCACTCCAAGCTCCATGAAGCCTGGGACTTTCTCCACCTTGTTTGTTGCGATTTTCCTAGCATCTGAGATAGTACCCAGACAATGAGAATAAAGGAGCAGGTATGTGAATGAATGTAGAGGAGGTAAATGGCTAATCTCTGATTTGATATATTTTTTATTTTTTCACACATGTTAGGTTGGCTTCTCTGAGAACACTGAGCTAAAGAACCATTTGTCCATGCCCATTGAGCTCAGGTGTATTTTGCCTCAAAGTTCTGATTGCCACATTTGTAGCTCTCTGCTCTGAAACTTGCCACAGGTGCTCCTTTCAACTTTGTCCATGGTGGCGTAATTTACACATCCGAAACACTACAGCCTAACAGACAGATACGTATACTGATCAAACATTTCAAACCATGGACATAATGTGATTAATGCAAAAACTCTGATACTGCCCTTTTCTTCTGAACCCTACCTTTCTGTATATGCAACTGATGTCTGAGATCTTTTCATGTATAACTTGGAGGCACATCAGTTTCAACAGGTGCAGCACTGAACTCATTATTCCCTCCCGGAATTTATTTTTTTGTATTTATTTATTTCCTTGTATTTGTTATTTGAGTCAAAGATACCGTGATCTAACAAGTTACCAAGTCAAAATCATGAGAGTCATTCGACAGTCCACCCCCTTGACGACCCTCCCCACAGCCCAGCCTCAAGTCAGTGTTTACTCTGTCAATTCCACCCTTGACTGGTGCTCCCCTGCAGCTGTCTTGGCTGGGGGTGGGGGGTGTCTCATCCTCTGGTTTTTTTTTACCTTTCTGTAAGGGGCTCTCTGTCTTTGTATCTGAACCTCTCTGATATTCACTGATATTTACTTCCTATGTAAACATCATGGTCTTAGAAAAAGGTAAAAGATATTAACGTTACCTTCTTTGAACTCTTCAGTTCTTGCCAGGGTCTGGAAGTCCAAATTACTCGTCCCAGCTTTAAAAACTTCTGCTTTTGCCTCCAGCTAACCTTGTCCCCCGCAGTGTCCACCCAAACCGTACTCTTCATTTAACGTGGACAATGCAGAGTTCCCTGAGGACACTGTTCTTCCATACCCCAAGACGCTACACACACTTCCCTTCCTTTCTGGAGTAATCTTCTATTTTTTATACCTGTAAATTACCACACATTCTTGAGGGCACCCATTAAGGATTTTCTTTGACTCTTTTCTTTGTGTACATAACTCTTATTATAATAGCTCCTATTTACACTGAATTATATTTATGCAATTATATTCCTCTCTGATCTATCTATGAGCAACTTGTGGCTAGGTGGTATATTTTACTATTATGTCTGCTACCTAACAAATGTTGAGTAAATATTTGCTAGGTTAATGAATAAACAAGTGAATGAATGTACATTCTCTTTTCATGTACTTCAGTGAATTGGAATTTTTGGCAACTGTTAAGAATATACACTGAGAAGAGTTATTAATTAAGTCATATCTATATGAAATCAGAATTTTCTTAGTTCCTTTAACAGTAAACCCATTATTATTACTTATATTCAAGCTTTCTATATGTATTATTTATTTCCTTTGGGACATCCCTTTCTTTCTAATTCATTCTGTATCCATTAAGTTAATGGTGATTAAAATTGATTGTTTTGATCTTTGCGTAGATGTCACATGGACTTTTATAGACATTCCATTATAATTAAACATACATTAATGGACATTTAAAACATGCCACTATTTTTTAATAAAGCTTGTGTCTGTGGTCCACTGCTGGTGAAATGACCCAATAATATATCGGAACCGTAGCTTCTAATTTTGATAGAGAACACATTTGGCTTCCAAGTTTTTAAATCAAGGTCCTTTTCCACTTGGTTGGGTACCAAATGCATCACACAGATTCTCTTTACATATAAGAATATTATCTACTGTTGTGGGTAGATTTAAGTGTAGTGCTAAGGACAGCCTAATTAGATTAAGCCTGTCCTTACTGCACAAGCATAAATTTTAAAATTATGTTAAGCCGCTGTTGGAGATTTTAAAGTAATAATTAAAAACAAGTTTTAATCCTTAGCAAGTAAATTTTACTTTTAACTTGACCTTTCTTGGTTGTATTTTGTTTTGTTTTATTTTGTCTTTTCAAAAAATTCATCTTCTTGCTATTATTAATAAAAAGACTTATTTGGGGGCGCCTGGGTGGCTCAGTGGGTTAAAGCCTCTGCCTTCGGCTCAGGTCATGATCTCGGGGTTCTGGGATCAAGTCCTGCATCGGGCTCTCTGCTCGGCAGGAAGCCTGCTTCCTACTCTCTCTCTGCCTGCATCTCTGCCTACTTGTGATCTCTGTCTGTCAAACAAATAAATAAAATCTTAAAAAAAAAAAAAGACTTATTGGTATTTGTTTAAAACTTCCTCATATGGGGTGCCTGGGTGGTTAAACATCTGACTCTTGATATCAGCTCAGGTCATGATCTCAGTGTCCTGGGATGGAGTCCTGGGCTCAGTGGGGAGTCTGCTTGAGATTCTGTCTCCCTCTCCCTCTGACCCCCACCCATGCATGCGCGTGTACTCTCGCTCTCTCTCTCTAAAATAATGAAAAAAATTAATTTTAAAAAATTTTTCATTTGTTCTAGCTCAAGGTTTTCCATCAGTGTCTCATTTCACATTTCACATTTCAGAGGCTCCATTTGTGTATGTTTTATATATTAGATATCTGCTGTATATAGCAGGTATCTGTTTTGGGGGAAAGGAGGGGTTCTATGACTAAGTGAGGTTTTCAAACAATTACAAATTGAGAATGTTTTTCAGTCATCATTTCATAAAATTTTGGAAGGAGTATATTAGCTTGTTTTGAATATACGTTTCCTATAATAAAGTTATCAGGCATTTGGTCAAAATGTCTTTAGCTTTTATATTGGACTGTTTAGTAAATATAATCATCAGTTTTATAGATCTATATAAATGTAGTGCTTGCTAGCATACAAATAGTTTCTTCTTTCCTTTGAAGGAAGCAAGTTCTCTAACCAGTTTTATTGAATTGCTTAAATAGACAAGTTTCAATGTATATGGTGTTTTCAGAGAGTAAGAAATCACAGGGGCACCTGGGTGGCTCAGTGGGTTAAAGCCTTTGCCTTTGTCTTAGGTCATGATCCCAGGGTCCTGGGATCAAGCCCCACATCGGGCTCTCTGCTCAGCAGGGAGCCTGTTTCCTCCTCTCTCTGCCTGCCTTTCTGCCTACTTGTAATCTCTCTCTGTCAAATAAATAAATAAATAAATAAATAAATAAATAAATAAAAAGAAAGAAATCACAGTTATTGAGTATATCCAATCTAATTTCTGGAAAAAAAAAAAAACCACTATATTAAACTGTTCACAAAATCTATTTCCAGGAAAGTAAGCTTTATTTGCATCACCGGACAAAGAGGTATAATTTTTATTTTTTCTATGGAAGCCCCACAGAGACTGGCTCCATTACCTCTTCTGATGTACTCTGCATGGAACAGGAGTACCTCTCAACAGATTCATCCTGGAGACCATGTGAGTTGTCACATGCTTTCCGTCCTCCCGTCTGGAACCCCTGAGTACTCTGGTGACCAGTCAGTTTGAATGGTCTCCGTTATTGATACTTTAGGAAGGGAGTCTAAGAATTAGGAAGACAGATACATAGGTCTCCTTCCTGCTGTATGACTTTAGACAGTTCATCTAACTTCCCTGAACATTGGTTTCCTCAACCATGAAAGAAAGGAGAGAGTAAAGCTTTCTTGGGACCATTAAATTGGTTCATCTATCTTATGACTCTCTTATGGGCCAGGCACGAGGTAGGTCCTCATTAAGTTGGTGAAGGTGGCTGGTATTGTCGCGTCACGTTATAATGCAACATGTAATGCAATGTCTCGCAGGAGCACAACTAGAGAAGAGCATTTGTTGATCCAAGTGTTAAGCACCCAATTAAGCTGGAAGGAGAAAACTATCAAGTTTAAGATGAGCTTAATATCATAATAGCCCCAAATATTTCTTTACAAATATAGTATGCTCAAATTATATAGTTATTTCTTTAAAAGAGAACCAAAAAATGGCTCTAAGTAAATTTTCACTTGCTCTTCTTAAAAGAAAAAGCCAAGTAAAAAAAATATCTGGTGTGCTTGAGTCAATATATATTACTATTTTCCATAAACTCAGAGAGCAACCTTCACAAAGTTACTTATCTAACTCTTGTGGAAACTGGAACACTGACATGATATTACTCCCAGGAGCCTAGAGGAATCTTTCTAAAACTGTGAAGATGGCATATTTATATTTATAATCATGAGTGTGAAATCTCCAGCATTTTTCTTAAATTTTGAGCCCAGTCTGTGGTTAATCTGTAGAGCTTAATTTGTAAAACAGAATAGCCCACAGAACTGCTTACAGATAAGTAAGATCATTTGGGGATAAAGACAGAAATCCCAGCCATGAGCTAGAAGTTGTGCTCAGTTCTTGACCAGTCCTTCCTCTATCAATGATTCTATCTTCTGAAGTGCCCAGAGACCACATCAAAGTGACCCTCACAAGTGTTTCCTTAGCTAGCTCTTTACAGTACACTGTTCTAAGGCCACCTAGCCTCCTCAGCTCCACCATGACCTGATTCTTCCGAGACTCATTGTTTCATGGATTGTGTGTGCTGCTAGTATCAACTAACTAAAATCTGAATTAGTTCATGTTAATCCTTTCCCAAATAATACAGAGAATTGTAATAAATCGCCATAAGAAAATGGCCAGAGTGTCCAGTTTTAGTCCCTAGCAGAGTTTCACTAAAAAATAATATCGAGCAAGCCCAAATTTTGAGAAGTAATTAGTAATAAAGCCACCTTCTTTAGTCAGGACTTTCTAACACATAGTGACATTTCTTCCCCATGCTCCTGGTGTCTTCTGCTGTAGAAGAATCATGGTGCTGTCTATGTCTCCTGCCTCCCACCCACCTTAAATACATCCAGGTGCCTGGGAGAGTGTCAGCTGCAAAAAGTGTCAGCAACCAAATATTGAAATCATTACAAGGTTAAGCATATGGTTAAATTGGGGGTATGTCTTCAAGGATCATTTAGAGACATGTAATATCTGAAGGCTTTAAGAAGAACTAAGTGATTTCTCTCACCTTGTGCTTTCTCCGTATGGAGAGATAACCTTAAAAACACATGCCCTAAAAAAACCCGAAACACTTGTCCGATGAGATCATGCCGTTGGAGACAACATGGATGGAACAAGAGGGCATTAGGCTAAGTGAAATAAATCAGATGGAGATTAACAAATATGACTCCACTCATGAATGGAATGTAAAAAAATGAATAAACAAAAAGCAGAATCAGAACTGTAAATACAGAGAACAAACTAATGGTTGCCATTGACAGGGTGGGAGGTTGAGCAGAATGGGTGAAGGGGAGAGGGAGATACGGGCCTCCAGTTGTGGAATGAGTAAGTCACAGGAATGAAAAGCAGATGATACTGTAATGGTGATACTCTACTGGTGATGGAATGGGACAGATGGAAGCTATCCTTGTGGTGAACATAGCATAATGTGTAAACTTGCCAGATCACTAAGTAGTACACCTACATGTAACATGGTGTGTCCATTGTACTTTTTTTTTTTTGAAGTCATTACCAAAAAGCAAAAACAAAAACAAAAATCTTATCCTAAAAAATTTGCTATCTTTTCCCCAGGGGTGCCCTTGTTGTCCCTGTGTTAACTCATAAAGAAAGAAAAAAAAAATCAAAACGAGTAAGTTATCTGGATAAAGATCACTTTTTCAATGTTATGTATTTTTTTTAAACTATTAATCAAGATGTTTGTCCCTTCACATTTTAGTCCATTAGGAACTCATTCTAATAATTTTCTTCCACGAGGAAAAAGAAGGCTTGAACAACTGTTACTAAGAACCATCTCTTTGTGTTGTGCTTCCAAGGAATTTATAACTATTGTTGAAATAATACCTTTGTAATTTGTCAGAGGACACTGAAGAAGAAAAAATCTGGAAGTTGCTGCCCAAAACATGAGTTAGAGCTTGTCTGCTACTTTCCCCATTAGCTTTAAAAAGTAGAATTGTGCTAAAAATAGAATAAACACTAGAATCAGGTAGACCTGGGCTTAAATAACATATATCGTCTACTTACCCACTGTGTGACCCTGAAAGAGTTACTTTTAAGTTTTGTGCTTCTCAATTTCCACATCTGTAAAATGGAAAAAGAAATAACTGTTTCTCAGGTGATCCAGTCAGTAGGTACCGAAGGTGATAATGTGCCTGGCAAGTAGTAAGCAATTTATAAATGTCAGTTTCTTCACACTGTCACTCCATTAATTGACAATTAAGTACTTTTAATGTTTAAATTTGCATAGGAGTTTAGTGTTTTTCAGCTACAAGTTGAAATCATGATTCATAAATGTTTTATAACCAATTTAATATCAATCAAAATATTCTTACCAGTAGATTCCCATGTTGACAAGATTTCATTTTAGATGTCTCTTTCACTATTCGAGAGCATATGTATGGAAAAATATTCCAAACTTTAATTATATTTGCTCAGTTCAGATGGATTTATGCTGCAACTGCCTCAACTTGGGCCTTTTCTCTAGGTTCCTGCAGTAACTTCTTGGCGGCTTTCCTTGACTACAGAGCCAACACCGCCATGTTCATCTGCTCCACGGTAGCCATCCCCTGCACTGGGTCTCCCAGATACATGGGACTGTCTCTCTAGAATCTTTAAGAGCTCCCCATTACCAAAAGATTACCTGGCATCCACAAAGTAATTTCTCATCCTCCCTTTCCCATCGAACTGACCTACCTGTCAGGTATCCTCACATTCTCTCTCACAGCCACTTAAAGAACCAGGTTCCCACAATGGCTATTTCCTGTGCTGCAAACTCAACATGTCTTGACTGTTCTCACCACCACTGTACAAAGAATGCCTTTGGTAGAGAAGTCCTCTGAGGCACCCCGTCCCCAGCCCGATTTTTGTCAAGGTCATCAAGGTCATTTAAATCTTGCTATTCCAAGAGGCTCTGCATCCACTGAAGGCCAAGTGAGCTTTCAAACCAACCCTCCTGTAGATATGAGCTCTTCACTTTCAACAAATTTGTACACCAAAAACCAAAAGCAGGAAGACTCCGAGATTGGCACTTGGTGGGAGGGAAAAGCACCTGGTGAGTTTTTATTTTTATAGGTTCCAGCCAAAGAAGAGGCTGCAGTCTGTACCAAAATTGGTAGGTGTCAAAATTCTGAGAGAAGACCCACAGTTTGTATGTATGGTTTGAAGAACCAGGGTAAAGAATTCAGGGAAACCATGGCCACTCAAAAGAAAGAAGGAACCCAGAAAGAAGAGAGCCAGAGAATAGGAACCCCAAATTCTCTGTGTTGACTGCTCCAATCTTTGGCTAAGCCACAACTCATTCACTGGGCAGGATGAGGAAGCCGAGTCTGAGGGAAGGAACTGTGAGTGGCTGCCAAGAGCCTGAGTCTGCTGTTTGAATCCAACCAGGTTAATTGTCTGCAAAAAACAGACAAAAATATGTCAGTACTTTTCAGGGGAGTATCGTCAAATTCAGTCTTCAGAACAACCTTCACAGTGTCCAGGATATAATCCAGAATTGCTCAGATAGGAAGAACAGGAAAATATGGCCCCTTCTCAAAAGAAAAGAAATCCACAAAGACTGAGCCTGAGACCATTTACACGTTGAAATTGGCAGGCCAGATTTTTAATCAGCTATTGTAATGCTGTTTGAGAACATGAAGAAAAATATGTCTGCCAATGAATTAAATTATAAAGAATTATTTTAAAAGAGCCAAATGGATGATTTTAAACTACAAAACAAAATATATGAAATCAATTATGCCTTTCCAGGAAACTTACCTAGATTCTCATCTTTTAGTTAAAATTAGCCTTCACTTCATTCACAGATTGGTATTTGTCCTTCTATTATTGTCATTTGTGGTCTCTCTTCTGTGATTTATTTATGTACATCTCTTACTCTCTGATTACAATTCCTGGCATCATTCATTAAATATCATCCTCCAGCAACAGAAACCTAGTATTTGAGGAATCAGCAACATTGGGAAATGGTTGCCATCTTGGGCACTGGAGTTAGCAGACCTATGTTTGGTTTATACTTCCAACAATCCTACTTAACTCGGTTTATACTTCCAACAATCCTACTTAACTTATCCACATCTATAAAACCACAATAATAATAATTGTGAAAATTAAATGAAATAATGCATAGAAAGCACTTAGCACATTTGTTAATTTATTCTGTAAAATGTTTGGACCACCCAGCCATTATGGAACAGGCATTCTGCTAGGTATTAGAGATAGAGCAGTAAGGACCTTGTAAGGTCCCAAGCTTCTTGGGAGTTCATAAATGAGAGAAGGAAGACATTAAATAAGTAAAGAAACAAACATAATTGCTCTATATTTCATAAGTGCTATGAAGGGAATACGCAAATATTAACAGGCTAGCAGTTAATTCAGTTACGGTTCAATGAATGGTGGTTATTTTGTTATTAGTATACCATTTTTTTGTTGTTGTTCCCCACACCACTAATGCCCATGCTTTGGAGAAAGCATACGTGTAATGAACATTTGTTAAACACACTTTCTAGTTGCTTAATTTGCATTAGCTAAATCTTATAATAATATGAAAGAAAGGGCTATGGGCTACGTGGTATGTCCATAGTCTGACTGGCCCAGCACAACATGTGGCATCTGCTACTCTTTCCCTTCCAAAGGTCTAGACTATTTTAGAAGAGAGAAAGTATTTGCTTAAGTGCAATGTAATAAATTCAGTAATTAAATCTAAGAGAACTGAGATGTGGTGCTCAAGGGAGTGACAAATTTGAATTTGACTAGCCAGATTGTTTGTCCTTGGAGGAAGCATTAGCAGCTAATCTAGGGAGGGAAATTTGTTGTTAAAAGCAAACATTAGAATATAATAACTAAACAAGTGGTTTGACATGTGGTGCATTAATTGTGCTAATTGTAGGTTAAGAAGAGGTAGATCTCACACTGCTAAATGTTGATTACAAGCTGGAAATTGCTGCACAGGAATTGTGGTTTTGTGCTTTTGCAAAGGAGTTTTGCTCTTGTTTGAGTCTGTTTGGGCGCGGGGTGGGGAAGCACTGCTCAGAAAACAATTAAGTTAGTTTGTGACACTAGACCCCTTAGGGAGAGTTTCAGAGGACTGCTGTGATTAAGCCCTTAGGACACAATTTCAAACAAGCTTTTCTCCAGTTGTGATCTCAAACATTTATCCCACTCTCTCCCTGCAACTTACAAGGCACACTTACACTCACAAACACATAGACTTAACAAAATAATAATAATGTGCCCAAAGCCAGTGTGTTGTTGGGAATACAAGTAAGCACCCATGAAGAAACAGAACAAACATCTAATGTTTGTTTTCTTTTGAAAAGTACTAATGTAGAAACACCACGGAATTACCTCTGCCTTATTTCTTTTAAGGCCAATATGTAACCCACTAGGTCTAAAAGGGGTTTTTGTTTGTCGCTTCTTGTTTGTATTCTCTTTCATGGCTTGCTGATATTCAGAAAATTTTTAGTAAGTCTCTCTGACTAGAGACTGAAACTTTAAAATGGACCACAAGTTTCTTCTGAGTTTTTAAGTGGCCCTTCCTGTTCCCGGCTCGCGTACATTTCCATTGTTCTAAGGGTTAAAAACTGCACTATCACAATGACAAGCCTTATTACTCAGTCAAAGTAAATGGATCACCACATAACCTTACAGAAATGTTCTTCCTTAAGCTATTAAAACATTCCATGCCCTTAGATGACAACAATTTCTCTGCCTTTTGAAATTTCTTTTCTATCCTGCAGAGTTCATAGAGCTATGCTTGGTTAAAATCAACTTATATAAAACTATGCACTGTAAATTCTGACACTTCTGTTTGAATCTCTTTTCAAACACTTGTCTTTGCTCACCATAATAGATGTCAGTTCTTCTGATGTAGTTCAAGCATGAGCTTCATATGAAGACTCAGCTATGTCTGTTGCATTTCTGAAGCCACTACTCACTGAAGTTTTGTGCTGTTTGACATCAAAGATAGGCAAGAATCACCTGCTGAGTTCACATGCATGGAGCAAAACATCTTCAAATCACTTTTGCTAGACAAAAGTTTTTTTTTTTTTTTTAATATTAAGCTTTCACTATCGTGTGGACTTAAAGACAAATGCAGTCCTCGTTAAGGTCACAACATTGTATTATTAAAATATGCATCAGGAGCTCTGAATTTAGCTAACTTTAAAACCAAAGGTAATTTGTGTGGTTGTTTCAGATTTGAACTCAGCTGCAAAGAATTCAGCATCATTCAGACATTCAAAATGTGATTTTTATTCAACACGCAGTTACTTTGCTCAAAGGTAAAAAAGCGCTTTAAACATTCTCAAACCAAGAGAATCTTCTAATATTTCCAACTTTAATAGTTGTCCTTGACATCAATTAAAGAGATAATTCCATTCAAGGTAAATACTATATACAGAGTATTTGAAAACTAGAGATTTTTATTTTTAAAAATTCTACTTAAATTTCAGAGTTGCAGCAAGTAATACAGTGTATATCTTCCCCTTTTCTTTCCCCAAAAAACTCAATAACCACAATAATTTTGAATTTTTCTAAGCAATGTAACTTGGCATTACTTTTGTTAAACATCAGTATTTCTTACAACAGAATGAAATGATGTTACTAAAGAGATATGAACATGGTATTTTTCCTGTCAGTGATGTTCTGGATAAAAGTTTTAAAATTTGAATTCCAGGGGCACCTGGGTGGCTCAGTCAGTCAAGCATCCAACTCTCGATCTGAGGGTCTTGGATCGAGCCCCATGTCAGGCTCTGTGCTCAGTGTTGAGTCTGCTTGAGATTCTCTTTCCTTTTTCCTCTGCCCCTCCCCCCTGCATGTGCACTCTCTCACCCTCCGTCTCTCTCTCTCTCTCAAATATATAAAATCTTCAAAAAACATAAAAATAAAAATAAGTAAAACAATAAAATTTGAATTCCAAATTACTGAGTAATTTAACTCCATGGAAGGTTAAGTGCATGATATTAAAAATGAGGCAAAGGCTTGAACATGCCCAGGGTGAGCCCTTTTGGTAATTTGCTTTTTAGATGCCACTAGTTTTCAAATTTTGGTTTTTAAAACTTTGAGAATATATCATACATCTGTAAATTTTTGTTTGTGTATTTAGGTTATGCTTTTAAATGCACATTTATATGGTTTAAATGCATATGGTTTGCCATTACCATTATATATATATAACATGTATGTTTGTATATTATTATATTTCTATAAGCATTTTCATACCAAAAAAAAACCCCAGAAAACATCTAACTTTAAAAATAAGTCACCAGATTGTTTTACTTTGCCATGAATCAGTATTTAGAAATTTCTGCACTTTTTTTTCCAGCCAATACAGATATGCCCTGTGCTGATTTGTGGTCATACATATCATTCAACTCAAATCATCTCAGTGATGAAGGGTTTGAATATAGCACAAGGACAGAAGAGAAATATATAGAGGTTTTTTTTTTCCCCCCAATCCACCAAAAAAAAATAAAAAAAAATGCAGTGGAGAAAGAGATAAAATGTCATGTCGGTATAATCCCTTAGCTAACTAGTCAACCAGAGAATGACCATTCAAGTCGAGTACCTATGCCCTTCTTTATTGCGATCACATTTTGAATTATCTTTCTATGCTATGAGAGACTCTGATTAAAGAAATGTTCTCAGTTTCACATCCTGGAAAGGGTGTAGTTAGGAGTGGAATCAGTCCAGACTTTTGCCAATGTTGTCATAGAGCAAATATAAGAAGGAAAACAACAGAATAGTTGCTGTGTAGCACTTGATTCTGTTCTTGTTTCCTAAATCATCACTATTAATAAATATACCAAATTTAATTTTAATGCATTATTTGTGTTTGAGACAGAGATTTTTTGGCTGCTCACCAAAGTCCAAGTTCTTTGCTTTTTCCTGGGTATATAACTATGCTACAGTTTCCCTTGCAGTTAAGTATGTTCATATTATTGAGTTCCAACCAGTAGAATGCAACCAGAAGTAATGTGTGCCACTTTCAGACCCATATTTGGCCCATAAAATCCTCCCTTCATGTCATTCCCCACAGTCTTGACTTCCAGTTTGAAAGACGTGTTGAAAACTGTCGGGCCTCTAACAGTCTAGCCCCTGAATGACTGCATGGAAGAGAACCACGCTTTGACCTATTTACTCACCAAAATAGTTACATGAGCCTGCGGTAAACGTCCATTGTGTTTGTACCGGTATACATTTGGGCTCTATTTGTTATAACTGGTAGTCTGCCATTGACCTACATGTCGGGGTCTACTAGTGCCAAGAGTTAGTCTATATCTAACCTCCAATTTTGAATTTTGTTTTCAAATTATCTATTTTATTTTTTATTTTTTAATAAATACAGGTATGTGTTTTGTGATAGACAGTCCATGAAGGTTTAATTGTCACAAGGCATTCCCACAGCTCTCTTCTGAGAATAACGGTCTCTGAGATAACACTCCACTGACCATAACTGACTGGATGGAGAACAGACACTGTTGTTAAACATCTGCTCTAAGAAACTCGTCTCTTGGAGGAATGAGAGAGAAGAGTAAGTGGAAATACAGAAAGAAAATTAACTTGTATCTAAAAATTAGTCATACTATATAGATTCTCCTTGACTACTTTTAAGTGCAAAGCATTAGAGAAGGTTTTTTTTTTTTTTTCTGTTGCTATTGCTATGTAATAAATCATCCCAATACTTGGTGTCATAAAACAACCATTTTATTATGCTTATGAATTATGAGGTCTGGAATTTCAATAGTCACAGAAGGAGTGGATTTTCTCTGTTCCACAGTGCCTACCATTCCAGATAGAAAGATAAGAAAGCTGAGAGCAACAGAGCTGCAAGAGGTTAGAAGCATCTAGAAGCATCTTCATTCTTATGGCTGGCAGTCATGCTGGCTGTCAGCTGGGAACTCAGCTGGGTTGTCTCAGCCAGAACACCATCATGTGGACTGCAAGTAGCATCTCAACATGGGCTTGTTTAGGCTTCCTTGCAGAACAGTGGCTGGACTTCAAGAGCAAACATTCAAAGAGAAATAGGTAAACACTTTCCTAACTTAGCCTTGGACATGACATAGCAGTCTGGAATCTGGACAGGTTCAAAGGGAGGAAAGAAAGATTCTGTTTCTCAGTGGGTGGAGTGGTGAAGTCATATTATAAGATTATGTGGAGTGGTGCCTGGGTGGCTCAGTCAGTCAAACAGCTGCCTTTGGCTAGGGTCATGATCTCAGGGTCCTGGGATCGAGCCCCGCCTCGGGCTCCCTGCTCAGCATCTGCTTGCCCCTCTGCCCCTCCACCTTGTGTTCATGCTTTTTCTCTTAAATAACGAATAAAATCTTCTTAAAAAAAAAAAAAAGAAGAAGATTTAACAGCTGTCTTTGGAAAATACAATCTGTCACAAGGTCATTGAATGGAGGATATACATACATTAAATGTAGTATAATATTTAGGCAACAGAGAAGAAATTATGCAGAACAGCTAAGACAGAAAAATGGAAAAGGAATTCTGCTTCTGTCTGTGGTAGACTTGCTGCTACAAATGGAGTTAGTTTGTAAAAATCCTTACATAGTGAGAATATGTATGTGTGTGTATGCATATGTATACATACTCATAGGTGCATATATAGGCAAGCACACATATGTACATATACACAATATATATTGTGTGTATGTATGTGAACTTGTATACATAAAAGCTCTATATTAAGGATTAATAAATAACTGCTATAAATCAATAATAAGGCAGTCAATTCAATTTTTTAAATATACAAAAGACAAGGGCAAGCACTTAAGAAAAGTACCCAAATGGCAAATAAGCCTAATTTTAGTACTTACCAGTTAAATGCAAATTAAAACCAAAATGAGGTGCCACCTGAATGGCTAATATTTTTTTAATGCTTCTACATATGTTTATTTCTTTCTTTTATTCAGGTTTTTATTTTAATTCCAGTTAGCTAACATTACAGTGTTATATCAGTTTCAAGTGTCCAATATAGTGATTCAACACTTCCATACATCACCCGGTGCTCCTATAATCATAATGTAAGCGTTGGTAGAAAAGTGGGGTAACCAATGAGAATATACATTGGTAACACCTCTTTAGAACATTCTTTGGTTGTATCTACTAAAGCTGAACGTATGCCTAGTTTATGTTCAGAAATTCCAGTCCTTGACATTTATTAGCTGAAATGTATACATATGTTTCAAAAGACATGTATAAAAATGGTTATAGAACTATTACTCATAATAGTCCATATCTGGAAACCACCAATTCCATTACCAATAGGATAGATAGATAAATCATCATATGTTTGTGAAATGGAACATTATACAGCAATAAAAACCCAATGACTATGGCTACACAAAATGACATGGATGAATTTCACAAACCTAACATTGACTGAAAAAGGCCAGACACTAAAGGCTACATAGGATATGATTTGAATTATATAAAGTTCAAAAACAAACAAAGCTGATTTCTGGTTATACCTGAAAAGGATGAAAACTATAAAGAAATTAATCTGTATTCGTAGACTAGAAGGTTGCTCACCTTTGAAAGGATGTTTACTGGGATGGACAAAATAATGCTTCTGGAGTCCTAATCCTGTTCCTTATTGTTATAAGGATGGTGGTCATCTGGGCATGTTTACTTGTAAATTTCCTCGAGCTATTCGCTTAACTGTATGTATGTTGTACATCAACAGAAAGAAAGTTTTCCTTAAGAAGAATAAATGGAGGTATCACCGAGAGGAAGCAATTGAAGTTAGATGTTGAAAGGAAAGCAAGATTCCTGGGTCAGGGAACCCCTGTTGCAAGCTGTTGAAAGCTGAAAGATGGGATGGACCTCCATGGGGCTTCTGTGCCTCCTGCGTGGCATCCGGTGCTTCTAAGAGAGGTAAGCTGAGCACAGTTCCCCATGCCTGGGGCAACTGGAACCCCACTCGGTTTCTTGCAACATGAAAAAATGCTAACGATAAAAAAAAATTAAGAAAACATGAGAAATTGCAGAAGAGAAGAGCAGTGAGAAAACATGATGTTTTATGAGTAACAACTTAGAGACACAGTTTGAAATATTCAATCATAATTCTATGATTTTTTTGTGAAAGTCCAGGCATGGAGCTTTCCAATGATTTGCGATATTAGCAGTGATGAGCAACATTTTAATCAAAAATAGTAACAATGAGGTAGAAGAGTATACTGTGCTCTGTCTTTTGCTGAGGCATTAGTTAATGTCCATATGAATGAGCTGATCCATTGGGCTTGGTGGAAAAAAAGTGCAATATAAAAGAAGAGTACAAATCCAGTTTTCAGGGAATTGACGATGTACCAGATTTAAAATCCTGTCCACCAAAACTGTTGATGTTTTCTGAAGTATTTGGTGGTGTTCGATTCATGTGATTCATACATTAATTCATTTATTCATTTATTCGCTCGCTCAGTGTTTACTAGGTAGCAGGCACTATTCTAGCTACTGGAGTGAACAAAACAGAGAAAGATCTCTGCTTTCGGAGGGGTTATATTTTAGGTGTGGAAAGAGTGGGTGATATATAAGAAAACCATCAGGGGCGCCTGGGTGGCTCAGTGGGTTAAAGCCTCTGTCTTTGGCTCGGGTCATGATCCCAGGGTCCTGGGATGGAGCCCCGCATCAGGCTCTCTGCTCAGCAGGGAGCCTGCTTCCTCCTCTCTCTCTGCCTGCCTCTCTGCCTACTTGTGATCTCTGTCAAATAAATAAATAAAATCTTAAAAAAAAAAAGAAAACCATCAATTAGTGAAATATACTAATAAGAGAATAAGAAGATTTATGGAAACATATGAACATGGAAAGGGAATAGGGAGTTCTTGAATATGGGTGAGGTTGCTGTGCTTATTGCAGTGGCCAGGAGAAGAGTTTACAGACAAGGGGACATTTGAATAAGGAGCAGGAAGAGATGAAGGAAAAGGCGTGAATGCAAACACCTAGTCATTGTTTAGTGGCAAGCACTTGTTCTGAACACTTGTCAAGACCTTGCGAAACCTTGAAAGTGCCTGGGCTTTGGGCAAGAGTCCTGTCCTTGATCTTGGGTTGCACACTTCCCCATTGTTCCTATGGACACATTCTCTATCTTCTTTGCTCTGCTCTGCGCTGGCGGAGTATAATGATTGGGCGCTGGGAACTCCGTTTAGAGACTCCCTTGCCTTGGAGGTTAGTAGACTCACTTGCCCTCTGGGTGACATTGGCTGGAGGCTAATGGGAGAAAGAAGAATGCGTTCAGAGAATTTATTCTTCATGGTTGCCTTCATTTCTCTCCTGAAAGCCTCATCTCCTGTCAGGTGGTTGTCTCTTACAACTAGAGAGCCTCACTGTGGGTTCCTATAAATACACAGGCCTTTGCCACTTCAGGACTGGGGGACCAGCTGCTTCCGACCATGGCTAACCTCAGGGCGCTCAGCGTCTGTCCCTTGATTCCTTTAACCCTGCTCTCTCCTTTGTAAATAGTCTCTTTATTCAACTCTCCTCAGTTACCTGCTTTGTGTGTGGTCTGTTTCCTGCCAGGAACCTGACTGATACAAAACACTTTTATTTATTTTCTTAATTTTTCTGAAACTCAGTTTCCTCATTGGAAAGAAAAAAATGGCCAAATCATGCCTACTGATATCATTGCAAGGATTCTTTGAGATGAAATTTTTAAAGTCCTTTAACACATTATCTAGAGAATAGAATGTGATTATTGAATGGTTGTCGTTATTACTCTAAAGACGAGTAAGACAGACTCCTCAGAGAGATGGGTCTAGAAAGAGATGGCTACTTCCATAACCAATATGCCTAATAAAAGCTATATAAATGCTATTAGTTTACACAGATTATCCGTCACTAACAGCTACCTAATGGCAATAGAAATAAAATGCTACAAATTCTCAGAGTCTCTCACCCAAAATCCATTTTCCACACACCTGCCAGAGGGATCTTATCAGCATATCATCCCTCTGCCTAAAATCTGTTAGGATAAATTCAAAACTGCTTAGCACATAAGGTCTTTCATGATCTCATTCTACGTCTTACACTTCATCTCTTACTGGTCCTCTCTCCTTTTTATTTCATGTTAAATCTGCGTGGAACTAGCATCCAGCTACATCATGCACTCCTCTCCTTCTGCCTGGGGTAGCCTCCTAGACTCCTGTCCTTCTCCATCTTTTCCTTCTGTCACCCACTTTCCTAGTGAGTGCTTCTGCTGTGTCCTGCTCTGGTAGGCTTATACCCTCCCCACCTCTCGTCTCAGGGCACCGTGTAGTATTTCTATCACAACATTCCTCACACGGTATGGAAATCATATCTCCCCTTCCAGTCTATAAGCTCCCAGAGAAAAGTACGAGTCTTTCATTTCTTTATGTTCAGAAAAAAATGTTTACAGTCTTTAAAAAACAGAGAGGGGGAGTGAAGACATTTATTACATGTACATTTTTCTAGGTGTAAGACCGCTTATCATTTAGCTTGTGTTGACAGAACTAGACATCCTGAAGCATGTCTCAGAAGGTTAAACTTACTAAATATACTGAAGTTTTTCTCTCACAAGATTTGCGTTGGAAACGTTGGCGTAAAGATAGATACTCTGTGTTTAGAAATATGACGACACAGAACATTTGGTAAGCTTTTGAAAGTTTGGTGAAACTGAACGAAAGGACCTGTATTCATTTTCATGTTAAGTTTTCTTTAGGAAGCCAAGCTCTTCCCAGAGTCCTAAATGTAAGTTAATGATGGTAATAATGATAATAGTATGGATTGTAATAATATTTTAGTGTACTAACTTCAGTTGGCCATATGGCACCGTGTACTAGAAATCTCTTAGATATATGCAATTTAACGTTTAGTAAACAATAAACTATCAAAATGGTACATATTCGTAATGATGATAGGGATGATGAGAAAAATAGAAGCTGTAACAGTTGAGTGATTATTTTGTTTCAGACAGAGGGTTTAAGTAAATTATTGCCATGTAAAATGGGCTTCTGTGACACAGATTAGTTCAAAAGTGGGTCAGTAAATAGAAAAATGATATTAACATAAGTTAGTTCATATGTGACTTTAGGGAGCACGTGACTATTTTACACCACAGATAACATAGCTAAATACAAAATAAGCTGAAGGGTACTGCCCGCATAGAAGTCCCCATGGCTGTTATTTCTTCAGTGTATTGGACACTGATATATCCTTTAAGGTATATTAATGTCTTATCACTTTTTACTATGCTTTGTCAGCGATCTGGAAACAGAGATGCCTGAATTTCGAGTGGCTGACTCCTCTCCTCCTTTTTCTATAAGTACAATTTTGCTGAATTTAAGGTTTTTCTGGAATGCCTAATTCACTTTAAATCAAAATGCCTACATTTTGCATGCATCAGTTCATTTATATATGACAGATAAACTGATATAAAGGACAATGATCAACAAGAGTGGATATCCATGCCAAATATATTAAGGATTTTGTAAAACTTTCTGTTTTTTTTTTAAGATTTTATTTATTTATTTAATAGAGAGAGAGGGATCACAAGTAGGCAGAGAGGTAGGCAGAGAGAGAGGGAGAAGCAGGCTCCCCGCGGAGCAGAGAGCCTGATGCGGGGCTCGATCCCAGGACCCTGAGATCATGATGCAAGCCAAAGGCAGAGGCTTAATCCACTGAGCCACCCAGGTGCCCCAAATTTTCTGTTTTCAAGAAGAATACATTTTTATTTCTTTTAAGTAAGTATTCAATGTTCTTTAAACTGATTATCACTGGAGGGTGAATTAAACCATGTCTGGATGTTTAATTTTAGATTTCACAGGAGAGATTCAGCAGAAGTCATTTTTTTTTCAAAAATAAACCCCCTGTGATAAAAAGTATAATATTCTAAATCACTCTAACAGAGACCATCATCTAGAATAAAAATCTAAACAAAACCACACACACAAAATAATTTATCTCCTTGCTCTGGTCAGTCTTTACATTTCATATACTTGCTTGATTCCCACGTAGTTTAAACTCATTAAGGAATGCAATAATTACATATATACTTAAATACAATAACTTACTTATTGCATAAATGTTTTTGACAATATAAGGTGAAGTAATAATTTTGCTCCCATGTGACAAAGAATATAAATGAAATAGGAATCAATTCTGCCATCTGCAAGAAAAAGCACAATGCTGTTCTAGTCCTGACTTTATTGGTTCCAGACGTGCCAAGTGACCATCTCTGAGCCGATCATTGTAGCAAAAAGAATAGGATATGCAGATTCACTTAACCTAATGAGGCCCTCCTCTACCATAGAGGCTCAGCATATGAAAGGTGGTTCCCAAAAGTTATGAACTGTTAAATATATGAAAAGATAATCATCCTCATTTGTAATAAGAGAAACACCAATTAAAACTACAATGAGATATAATTTCTCACCCATCAGATTGGCAAAACTCCTAAAGTTTGACAGTGAGGCTACGGAGAATCAGGAACTGTTATACATTTCTGGTCAGAGTGCACATAGTTACAACTCCTGTGTAACTGGCAATATCTTGAATAATTATATGTGTCAGTAGACCAGGAAATGCCATCCCAAAGAAATTGGCCCTGTCTACCTCTACACATATTAAACAAAATTTGAAATAATACAAGTGTCCATTAATAGTTGTCCTGTTTAAAAAAAAAACAAAAAAACTATGCTCCAAGGACACAGTGTAGTATTATGTGAACATTAAATTAGAAAGAACGGAAAAGATTTCTATATACTGATATGGGGGTGATATCTGGTATTATTATAGAGGGAAGGAAAGTACAGAACAATGAGTAGATTATGACACTTTTGGGTTAAAAATTGAAAACATATATATACAGAATGTAATAAAAAGTGGACACTTACAGGGAAGGGAGGTGACAAGGTGGAGAGGACAGGGATGACAGCAAACTTCACTCATAAATTGTGTTACATTGCTTTGACTCTTAAACCATGCACAAACCTAAAAACTGAAAACAAATTGAGACAAATAAAATCCTAATTGTATATCAAACTGGCAAGATGACCACAAAGAGGCAAAAGAAAAAAGATTCTTCAAAGTGTCATCTAAACAATGCTCTGAATCTATATCCTTAGTGGGATATACTCAATAGAGAAAAAGGGATTCTAAGAAATCTTCACATATACTCAGTAGTGAAATGTAGATAGAACCAAAACAAGTATTGCAAAAATGTTTACATTTCTTGAACACAGCCATGGGCTTATGGATATTCATTGTAATAATTACTTCACTTTTTCCATATATTTGAAAATTTTCATAATAAAATGTTGGAAACAGATTATGACCATTAACTAAGCCAAGAATTTTTGAGACATTTTGTGGGTTATCACTTTGTTCCAAAGTAGATATTTTGTAAAAGAAGAATCAAACATTCTTACACCACATGCCTCAAAACCTGGGAGAAAATCTAAGCAGCTAGTCTGTGTCTTGAGTGTATGTGGAAAGACAGAAATTACAAAACTATAAATAAGAGGGTTCAAAAAAGAATATGTTATTTAAATCCAGAAAAATTAAAGATTTATCTTCAGTGAAGAACATAATCAGATGGAAAGGTGACAGAGGAGAAGATATTTGTCATATTAAAAACAATGGAGTAGCAATACCCAGATTATAAGAAATCCCTGACAATCAACAAAGAAGACAAAAATTTTAATAGGAAAAGGAGCAAAGGGAAGGAGCAATTTGCAGAAAATGAAACCCAGAAGATGCTCAAGATTATTAAAAAGTAGAGACATGTAAATGGGAACCAGAGGATAGACTTGACACCTTCTAAACTACCAGGTACTGAAAGGAATGTTGGGATAGAACACAAGCCACCACCAGTGGGTGTGTCGACTGGTCCAGACACTCCAGAGAGCACACCATAAGCCCCAAGCTCACTCCAGATTTTTGATCTCCAAAAAGTCTCCCCGGCAGGGATGTGCACAAGGATCTTCCTCAGAGTTAAAACTACTAATCAGCCATCACGAACCACAATGGCACACTTGTTTTTTGTTTTTGTTTGGTTTGTTATTGTTGTTTCTGTGTGTTTTTCGTTTTGGTTTTTTTTTTTAGAAAGAGAGAGAGCAATGGGGTGGGGGCAGAGGAGAAGGAAAAGGGAGAGAGAGAATCCTTAGCAGACTCCACACCCTGCATAGAGCCGCCCATACCACTCAGGATCATGACCCTGAGATCATTCCTCAGCCAAAAATTAAGAGTCATCTCTTAACTGACTGAACCACCCAGGCACCCCCACACTTGGTTTTAAAATGTTGAGATATCCCCATATTGCTTGGTGAACCAAACCAGGTTTCTAGGAACCTGCCCCAGTGCTAAGACTGGTGACTGCAGTGACTGGACAAGCACTGGGATGTGCCAGCTGTAAATATTTCAACACCAGGCCTGCTTCCAGCATTATTAGTTGTGATGAGAAATTGGCTGCAATCTGGGCATCTATCCTTTAAAGCAGGAATAGATAGGTTGGTGAAGAATCATGCAGTAATTAGAAACAATGGACTGTGTTCACATAGCAACACAGACGTGTTGATATAGCCTAATTTATCCAATTAGTCACCTGTGGGTGGGGATTTATATTGTTTCCAATATTTTGCTGTACAAATAATCTTGTACATATGCCATTGTGATTTATAGAAGTGTGTGTGTGTGTGTGTGTGTGTGTGTGTGTGTGTGTGTGTTTGAGATTTTATTTGAGAGAGAGAGAAAACACATGAGCAGGGGGAGGGGCAAAGATAGAGGGAAAAACAGACTCCCCGCTGAGCAGGCAGCCTGACTCAGGGCTTAATCCCAGGACCCCAAGATCATGACCTGAGCTGAAGGCAGACATTTAAGCAATGGAGTCACCCAAGAGCCCCTAGAAGTCTATTTCAGGAATAAATTTCTAGCAGGGGATTGCTGAAGCAAGGCCTAAATATGCATGTGGTATAGATTTTTAGCTACTTAAATGTCCCTTCCAGTAGGGTTGTTCCATTTTGCATTCCCACCAAAAATTTAAAAAGGCATAGCAGACTTGCAAAGAAGAGATCATGTCAGTCACTTAATAACTCTTCCAGGGGAAAAAAAAAAAAAGAGAGGGCCCCATCCTCAACTCATTCTAAGAATATAGGTCTTGATCATGGCAGCTTTGTAGGAAGTCTGGAACTCTAGTAGCATCAGTAGCTCTAGTAGCATCATCTAGTAGCATCGCATTTATTCTTCTCCTTCGATACTGTTTTGGCTGTTCTGCGTCTTTGAGGAAGCCTGTGCTTCTGTAAACTAAACAAGCGTTTGTCAAATTTTTTTTCTCCCCCTTAAGTAGGACAAGAAGGTTAGACTAGCCGGAGTTGGGTGTTTCCCTTCTCCCACTTGAAAGGTTACAGCTGGCTGGAGTTGGATCTGCTTCTTCCGCCGGGTCACTTAGACTCTGATAAAGCCCCAGCTGGTTAACGCTTTGGGTAAGTGGTTTCTCCTGAGGGCAGATGCTAGGAACAGAGTTAAGAACAGCGTGCTCTACAGTGTTTCAAGATGGCTCCTTTCCCTCTGTCCTGTTGAAAGCCCGGAGGAATTTTCCTCCAGTGTTTACTGTAAAACCTGGTCAAGTTCACAGATGTGAAACTCGCAAAAGTGTGGGGATCCTTCTATGATGAGTTTCCTCTGGAGTTTTTAGCTCTCAGAGTTAATCCACTGTGAATGTCCAGTAATTCAGCTGATGCAGCTCTGGCTTTCTTACCCAGACCCTGGTTTCTGCTCGTTTCCTAAGAGGTTTCAGCTTATGAGTCTCTACTCCGGTAAGTTGTAATTCTCTGTGTCGACTTCTGTGGCACTCAAATTCTGGAGGCAGTGGTTTGCCCTGTAATCTTGTTTCTCTTCTAGATCTAAGAGAAGAGTTGTTGATTTTTCTGTTTGTTTTTAACTTGTGAGGATAGAGTAAAACTTCCAGTCCCTTTACGTAAGGAAAGGGAACTGGAAGCTTATCGTCGATTTTTTAAGCCACTCGATAGGTCACAAGAACTCATTGGGTTATTATTTCATAGATCATGTTTACATGTTTTATGAACTCTTAGGTGTGTATTACATATTTTGCAATGATATTTTATTCGCAGTAGTTGGTGTCTTTATTAGGAGAATCTTTGAGGAAAAGGGAAGTCATCAGCGTGAGACGGATTAGAAATCAACATCTTCCCATTGTAATCTTCAGCCTTTCAGCAACATTTTACCTGGTTCGCCTTAGAAGTGAAAGAAATGGGCCTTTCTGTGTATTTAAGTTCCATGTACCACTTTTTTTCTTACTACTTTGATTCAGTTTCTCGGTGGTTAGAAAACGTGAGGCTAGGAGTCACCTACTTGTAATTCCTCTGTCTTTTGTAATTCTATAGAAGTTAGGAAATGGAAATTGTCTTTGCATTTGAAAATCAATCATATGGTGATGACTGATAATTAAAAGCATACACGAATTAAATACTTTCAGAACAATTTCCTTTCCTTCATCAAGCCTTTTTACAGTCAAACCCCCAAAAGACTGTGGCCATACTGAAGAGTAATTGTTCCTCCCTGTCGCTCCCATCGTGTTTTGAAAGGTTCGTTCTTGGGGCAATCTGATCCTTTGCTTCCTACCAGTTGTGACTGGGAAGAGACCAGTTTATCTCTCCTTATTTAAAAAAAGAAAATCTGTGATTTCGATTGGAATTTGTATGTCTCTACAATGCAATTTCCAGAAGCAGAACTTGGTGTTCATCGTGGAGAATTTCATGCTTATGAAATGAAATAAATACTACATTTATTCCACTAGGTGACGTTTCCAACAATGAGCTATTCCTAGAGCTTTGAATTCTTTATTAGAAGACATTCTATCAAATTTCCTTTCCATCTCCCTGTGAATAAATAGCCCACAAGTATCATTCACTTACAAATAGTTTGGGTTATGTGGATTGGCATACATTCCACTCTATGAACGAGGTGGCTTAGGTAGACCACATGAGCGCGTTCCTTGAAGCGCAGGCACAGTGTGGCAGTCTCTGCCCTTTGCCTCCAGCAATGTCAGTATCCCGACCATTTTTACTACACTCTCAAGAAAAGCTTGCAAAGTGTGTTGCCACCAGCCTTAGCAAAGAGACCTTACTAACGGGATATTGGGACAGCAAACTCTTTGTGGCTCAAGCCTGCAGATTTCTTGGTCTTAGAAAATCTTACAGATTGTCTCCTGGCTGGCTGTTCTTTCCCCACTGGTATGCAAAACTTTAGTCCTATGGCAATAAGAAGGAATGTCTTTGTGGAACTTTATTTCCAGAAATGTATTCTTCCTCTTATTGTCTTTCACTTATCCCCAAAATGCATTCAGATTGGGGGCAGATGCCTGTGTATGGAACATAGCTTATTTTCAGTGTCATGGGGACACAAAAGTGATGGATACTTACTGTTTCTGTATTAAGGTCTCTACCAATAGGGACTGATTTTCTTCTTTTTCATAGTGCCTAGGCCTACCTAGTCTCTGCCTCAGTGTTTTTCCTGTAATCACCTTTCACAGAATAGTTTTCCATTAAGAGAATCAATATGGAGTTGATTGACTTCTGTTTAGAATCAATGATGTATTAGATAATAAAAAACCAAAATGGGGGCACCTGGGTGGCTCAGTTGGTTAAGCGTCAGGTCATGATCCTGGAATACAGGATTTGAGCCTCCACATAGGGCTCGATGTCTGCTTCTCCCTCTGCCTCTCACCCAACTTGGTCTCGGTCTCAGGTCTCTCTCTCGCCCTCTGTCTCTGTCTCTCGCCCTTTGTCTCTCTCTCTCTCTCGCCCTCTGTCTCTCTCTCTCTCGCCCTCTGTCTCTCTCTCTCTGTCGCCCTCTTTCTCTCTCTCTCTCGCCCTCTGTCTCTCTCTCTCTCGCCCTCTCTCTCTCTGTCGCCCTCTTTCTCTCTCTCTGTCGCCCTCTTTCTCTCTCTCTGTTGCCCTCTTTCTCTCTCTCTGTCGCCCTCTGTCTCTCTCTGTCGCCCTCTGTCTCTCTCTGTCGCCCTCTGTCTCTCTCTGTCGCCCTCTGTCTCTCTCTGTCGCCCTCTGTCTCTCTCTGTCGCCCTCTCGATCTCTCTGTCGCCCTCTCGATCTCTCTCTCTCTCTCTCTCGTCCTCTCTCTCTCTCTCTCTCTCTCGTCCTCTCTCTCTCTCTCGTCCTCTCTCTCTCTCTCTCTCGTCCTCTCTCTCTCTCTCGTCCTCTCTCTCTCTCTCTCTCTCTCGTCCTCTCTCTCTCTCTCGTCCTCTCTCTCTCTCTCTCTCTCTCTCTCGTCCTCTCTCTCTCTCTCGTCCTCTCTCTCTCTCTCGTCCTCTCTCTCTCTCTCGTCCTCTCTCTCTCTCTCTCTCTTGTCCTCTCTCTCTCTCTCGTCCTCTCTCTCTCTCTCGTCCTCTCTCTCTCTCTCTCGTCCTCTCTCTCTCTCTCGTCCTCTCTCTCTCTCTCGTCCTCTCTCTCTCCCGGTCTCTCACTCTCTCCCATACTCTCTCTCTCCCTTCTGTCTGTCTGTCTGTCTCTCTCTCGCGCAAATAAGTAAATAAAGTGTTTTTTAAAAAAATACCAAAATGGGTTCCCTGTTTTCCTGCAACTACATTCTTTCACAGAATGCTCGTCTTTTCTCACAACCTTATCATCATCTCTATAGAAGTATATGTCCTCCCTCCTGGACTTTAAGTCTCTCTTCTGCACTTGTTTTCTCTCTTGAGAAATTTCCATTTCAATTGATTGTGTTATACTGAGCTCCTCTTGGAGTCACCATAAACTGAACATCTGCAAACCCTAACTCGTCATTCTCTCCGATCCACTTCAAACTGGACCTCACTCTACTACCTCTACCAGTTATACCATCAGTTTTCTTTTCACAACTGTCCTAAGTGATATCATTAAGTCTTGTCTGTTCTTCCATTCAGTTGTCTCTCTTAGCCAGCTGTTATTTCCTCCTAGTAACAGGAATATAATTTAAGCTTTCTCTATCTCATTTGGAGTACTTTTATAGCTTTCCCATTGGACTCCAAGCCCCCATTCTTCTGGGCTGGGAGTCTATGTAGACAAGAGCAGAAGAGGCAGGGGATGGATGGAATCAGGTCAGGTGGACAGGTTCAGAGGCCGGGCATTCAGATTCTGACCACAAGAAAAGCACTAGTGAGCAGACTTGAATGAGCAATGTTCCCAATTCTTTATCATCTGGTGATTGTAGCCATTCCTGCTACTAGTTACAGTCAAAATAAAGAATAAAGTTAGGTTTTTCAAGATAGTCCTACTCCTGGTTAAGAAAAGGACAGGGATGTAAGAATTGAATCATATTATTACCAGTTCTTTATTGCCTACAACATTAAGTCCAAATATTTTTGCCACCGACTTAGGGATCTGGATAATTTATCTCATCTAAATGTCTGAATCTGTTGAAACTATCCAAAATAGGTCTTTGACCAAATCAATTTCATCTCCTTAATATCCCACATGATACTCCAATTTCTACCTATGCATTCATGTATATTTATTTTCCCAGAATGCCCTGGAAGTTTTCTCCCTCTTAATATACTCTTTAATGCTCAATTCTAGAGTCTTTTCTAATGAAACGTTCTTCAGTTACATCCAATATTCATCTTCATTTTTATACGTAGCCCTCAATTAGTCTGTATGATGTGTTGAATACTGTTGTTACTCCTTTAGCCACTCCCTGGATATTGAATGAGACTATTGTATGAGATTCTGAGTCTGTATTGTAAAGATACAATCCTGGTTCTCAAGGAGCTAACTGTCTCTTGGATGAGGAGAGAGATGTTAAACCAAAAGAACATAAAGAAGCCAGTTGTACTTCTAGGTCTCATAAAACCATTTATAGAAATATTTACCTATTAACTGAATAGTAAAGAGTGTGTACCATCTTTCCAAGCACATGAGAGAAGGAAAGAACACTCCAGAAAGATTGAAACTATGTCTGCATGCATGCTATGGCTCCCAGTCTTCAGCTACTAATTTTCTAAATGACTAACAGTAAGCAAGAGAGAACTGAGCACACGAATGGTATTCTCAGAGTACTTTTTCTTTCCAATGAATAAACTACCTGACCTCCCACAGAAAATTACCACACAGAGAGGGGAATGCACGACTGCTTTGGACTGAACTGGCCAATAAATTGAAAGTAGACACAGCCAAGAGAAACTTGCTGGTCATCTGCAAGTAGCATTAGAAAGTCGTAAGATGACGGTGATGAGGAAAGGATGTTTTTGGTGTATATTTTCAGTAGTGAGCAAAAACTTAGCATTATTTTGTATCTCTTATTCAACTGGGAAAATTGTCAAGTACGCAAGTCATGGAAGTCTCCAGTTATGCGCAACAATAAGGAGAAACTATTTATGGAATTTTAGGGTGTGCTCGAGTGGTCAGTACAGCCTAGAGAGGGTGCTTTCTCTGAGAATAGGAAGGAGAAGTGCTGGACTTCACTCACCAGTTGCTGTGTCTGAGGGCTCACGTACAGGAGTGTGGGGTCTGGAAGGCAACGTTTTTAATACAGTGACTCCTGTAACTTCTTAGCACTTCAGTAAAGCTACTAGAACCATGAAGTACTGTCTGTCATTGGATTTCTCATAGGAAATGAAGAAGAGGCTGAGGGGCAATTTCTTTGTTTGCTCCGAGGTAAAATCTAGCCAGCACCCTTGGGTGCAGAGAGCTGTGGCCAGAAAAGGGCATGGGAAGTAAGATCTGGGTCACTCAAAGAAACTGTTTGGAGGGATATGAACCGCGTAGCTCTAAGAGTGGAAGTGGGGACAGTATTTCCAGATCTCCAGAGCTTGGAGGATGCAGCCAACACTGTGGTTATTTATAATCAGACTTAATGATTATTGAGGCAACAGTGAAAATGAGAGACATTTTTGCTTGGTATTCCTGTCTCTATTTCTGTCTGAGATTCAACATACTGTTGAATTCTATGTTTAAGCCAGCGTTTGCTGCTACTGCTATTATTGCTAAGAGGCCAAACATTTTAGTGATTAGTTTTAGAAGAAAGACCTCAGAATTACTTGAGAATATTTCAGGAAGTCTGTCTAATGAATATTTCAGAGAATAGATTTCAGAAATATACTACAAAAATGTGTTTATATGTTTGGGAGGCATACTTAAAGCTCTTAAATGAAAGTAGAGTGAACATTGAGAGAACATTCCCTTCATTAACTTGGGGCTGGAGAGGTGGTTGGCATAGGCCACTGTGCCCCACAGGAAAACCTCTGAATAGTGATCTAGATTATGAATAAAAACATTAATTTTTTCAAGCCCATTATCTCCTTATATCTCAAGATTTCAAAAAAGGCTATTGTGAAGAGAGACACAGAGAGAAAAGGCAAGCAAGCACACTTGAGCTGAATAAGCTTCTACAAAATGATATGTCTTTAAAAAGGGGTATTTGTTGTAAAATAAAAATTAAGGTACTACAGTTTCAAAAATGCAAAACACTATTTCACCATGTTATTTCATTTAAATTCTCACAGATCCATAAAAAAAAATAAGCTGAAGGCACTAGTGGTTTATAATGTGTACTCCAAACAAGTAATTCTCCCAAAACTGACATAAGCTCATTGGGAATCTGGAAACCGGTAGAAGCTTCCACTCACCTTCCTGTCTGGGGAAGCCATTCTCTATAGAGCCTGAAGAAAATTTTCTGTGATATTGTATTTGATTTTTCTATAACACTATTTAATTTTTAAACATTCAGGAATAATTTTCTTTCAGACTCATTATATAATTATTGGTCCTTCATCAAAACAATTTTATGGATGAGAAAATAAAATCTTCATTCATATTAAACCTACATTCTAGTGGAAAAATGTAAAAATTAGAAGAATAGATCCATAATGTAATGTCAAACAGTGAGCAGTGCTATGAAGAAGAAAATAAAGCAGGGTAAGTGGATGCAGATAATGGAGGTAGTCCTACTTCAGACAGAGTTCTCAGAAATAACCTCTCTGAGGAAGTGACACTTGAGCAGACATTTGATGAAGTGTGGGGACATTCTATGTGATTATCTTAAAAAAGAACAGTCAAACCTTAGGGAATAGCAAGTGCAAAGGCCCTGAGATGGAAGTGACCTTGCTTTGTTCAGCAAACAGCAGGGAGATCTGTACAGTTACAGCATACAGAATAAGCAAAAAACATCATGATAGGGATTTTGGCTGAAGATCTAGCCATGAAGATAAAAGCATATGTGGTCCAGTAAGCCAAGACAAGACCCTTTCATTTTGTTCAGAGTGTAAGGGAAATAAATTGGAGAGTTGAAAATGCAGAGCATGATACAATCTGATCTACATTTTAGTAAGATACGGCTGATAGCAATGTGAAAGACATGACTGTGGAGCATGAAGAAAGGAAGTGATGAGAACATTTAGGGAGCATGGAAAGATACAAATAAGACAGTGGCCTGAATTAAGAAAGTAGTTGTGAAGTTGATGAGGAGAGAGTCAGATTCCAGATAAATATCTGAAGGATGATAGTACCTGCAGGTCAATGCTGGGATTCCAAATACATTATTGGTAAAAAATACATACATACATACATATATACATATCAGGATTTCCACTGACCAAATTTATCTTCCTGCATTATGCAACTTGAGGATTAGACAAGATGAGTAAGACTGTTTTTTGAACTTTGGACAGTAGGCAATTCATGAATGTGATCCTTGAATGAAGGAAAGAAATAAGGTGAGCCCTCCATTCACTGAGACAGTTTCCAGGCAGCCTTTCAGCAAGAGGAACCCCAAAGAGTTTCCAGATGTGTCACGGTATTGAGAAGTCAGAGTTTGAAGATCTGGGAAGACAAAACAGCTAAAATTTCCAGAAGTGAGTACTGTAGAGGAAGGGGATACACAGAAAGAGAACTCTGGATTTGACACATAGCTATAGATTTTGTCTTCATGCTGCACTACAAATGTGTCAGAGAAACTACTTGAGGTTGCAGAGAGAACCAATAGAAAGGAACTTGGAAAAGAACTCCCACTTTGTTGGGAGTAGTTCGCATTCCTTCCAACCTGACTGGAAAGACATTGTGAGATATGGATTATCAGCTAAAATCCTCAGAAGGATATCTCCTTAGTATACAGCTGAATTAGCCCTAGACTACAGACAGTGCTAGACCTATCCTAATAAAACTTAAATACCAAACTTAAAGCATCCACTTGCTTCCAAAGAATTTAATTCCATGCCAGAACAAAATCCAGTTCTATTTAAGGGCATGTGACAGGATAAAATTCACTCTGTCCAACAAAAACAAAACTCCACAAATTACTGGGTATGCAAAGAAGCAGGAAAATACCATAACCAGGTGAAAAAGATCAATCAATTAAAACTAGTACAGATTATAAGAGGGAGAGTGGAAAGTGCAAAAAAATGTTGAAGGAGCTACAATAAACATACTCTGTTCAGCTCACTAGAGAAAAATCTGCACGATGAGAAAAATGAAATATATGAAGAAGACAACACGAACATCTTGAGATTTTTTTTAAAGTGCAATATTTGAAATGAAAAACACGCTGGATGGCACTAGCAGTATATGAAATGCTGAAGAAGAGAAAATGAATAAATTTGCCGACATTATAATATAAATCAATCATTCCAAATGAGAGACAGAATTTCTGAAAAAAATGAACAGAGCACCAGTGTCTGCAGAACGACATCAAGCATCATACTTGTAGTTAGAGTTCCACAAGGAGAAAGTAGTGTAGGCAGAAAGATATCTGAAAAAATAATGGGTAAATATTTTCTAAATTGATGATAACTAAATTAACAGATCAAAAATCATAACAAATACCAAGCAGAATAAGCATGAATAAAACAATGACAAAATGCATTAAAATCAAATTGCTAAAACCAATGGTAGGTGAAAAATCTTAAAAGCAACCAGAGAAAAAAGATGCCTGTGTTGAGAGGAAAAAAAATTTAAAATTACAGCTGACTTTTTGCCTGGAACTATGTAATACAGGAGACAATGAACACATATTTTAAAGATTCAGTGGGAAAAAAAACAAGCTGTCAATCAAGAATTCTTAAGCCAGAAAAATATCATTCAAAAATGAAGGCAAAAATAAGAACTTTTTCAGGCCAGGAAAGAATTAAGCACATACAGATGTGTATTATAAGAAAGTTCTGGCAGTTCTTCAGAGAGGAAGAATATGGTCCTAGAGGGAAATTTCAGTTTGTGCAAAGATGATGAGCACCAGAAATGGTAAATACATGACCAAATAAACCATTTTTTCATTTATAATTTTGTTCAAAGATGATTATTTAAAGCAAAAAGTATTATCAATGTATTGTGGGTTTTATAACATTTGTTTAAACAATATGGATAAATCTCAAAAGAATTGAACTACATGAAGGAGCCAGAAACAATAGACTACATACTGCATGATTCCATTTGTATTAAATACAAGAAGATGCAAACTGAGTTAAAGAAAACAGATCAGTGATGGCCAGGGATGGGCACTGGATAGAGGATTGATCGCAAAAGAATGAATGGAAGGGGAATGGAAGGATCATGGAAATAGTTTTTTTTGTAAAGAATTTAGTAATGTTTAATCACTAGTCACAGATTGAATTATACACTTAGAATTGGTGAATAAATATCACTGTATGTGAAGTACTCCTCTAAAAACTGATTTTAAAAGAATTTTTTAAAAACCCACAAGAGTTATCAGTCAAAAATAAAAATTGTTAGTCAAGTAGTAGTTTTACATTTAGGAAAAATAGTTGACAACTTTCATTTTGACTGAGTATTTTTGATTGGCATTGTGTTTGGACTGATTTGACTGTTTTTCAGTCAAACTACTGAAACATTTATGGACATGAACATGACCTTCATTCAGACTGATCTTAATTTATGCTTGGGGTTGATATGCCATGAATGGACTGTATATAAATGAAGAATATACTTTTTAAAAATCTGGGAGAAGACACTAAAGCTAATATAGGAACTTGATTTCTGTCTCTGTTTTTACCTCGTTCTTACCCAGTTTTTAAGGATGGTAACCGTCCTGCTGAAGTCTGTGATGCCAACATAGTCTTAGTTTCTTAGGATGTGGCTCTTGTGTTTCACCATGCCCACAAAAGTTGTAACTATGTAATTAATTTATGTTTTCCCACAGTTGTTATAAGGAGTCAAACTTAGTGAATTTAGTCCTCAGTCAGTGAAGAATATTTGTCATGATCCAGAAAGAACTGAATATCATTGTTTCATGCAAAAGAAGGAAAAAAAGATCCAGGTGGTTATTTTTCATTGTGCAGATAAGAATACAGATATTGTCAGAATTATGCTCACTTCTTCCTGTCATGTCATGATATGAAGAGGAACTCAAGGAGATGTCCATCAGAATTTGAAGTGAAATAAAAAATTGCACAAATGATTATCTTTTTAATTACACTAGCTACATTTGCAAACATAGTTACAAAATATTTCCTTTATTTCTCAGTATAGCAAATATCCTTACTGTTTCATTTTTTTGAAATAGTTCCTCAATTTATAAGTTGATTTAGATAGAAAATCTACTTCAAGATAACCACATGAACCAAAAGAATCCAAATATTAATGAAAATTCCCCAAGTCACAAAATCTAAATTATATAGTTCTTATTTTAAAATCAAACTTCACCACTTCTCAGAAAAAACAGATGGAAAAATATCTAAATCTAAACAATTGTATACATTTTCCTGCCAAACCATTACTTATATATGTGAAAGTTTTCACTAATATTCTTATCCAAAAATTTTCTTGGCTTAAATAATCTCATAATAGCAGAAATTTAAGGACTTGATAGCTAAATTTGTACTAGGGCAGAATAAAAGAAAGTCTGCTTTCTAAAAAAATATATATATTTTTGAATAAATGTCATTAGTTGCAAATGTCATTTATCATGTTATTTAACAATTTAAAGTACTTATGTATATTTATTTTCATTTAATTTTACATACATTTGTTTTAATAGAAAGACTCACCAACAATAAAATACTATAGTACAGTATTCCAGACATAGTACAGTATTCCAGAACTATGTCAAAACCAACACACAATTTATTTTTTGAATATTGACCTAATAACCAAGGATTCTCAAGGAGAAAAAAGACACCTAGGCAACACTCAAACTGGCCTAGAATATTCATGACAATTCTTAACCTTGCTGTAAGACAGCTTCATAAGAGATTTCACCAAAATCAGTTGCTTAAACTGATCCCACAGTTAAAAAATGCATTTTTATAAAAAACATTGTATCTCTCAAACAATAGTTAAAAAAAAAAAAAAAAAGGAAAAAAGGTTATACGACATCTGTTACCACCTCTGCGGAGGAGTCTCACTGCTTGGAAGAGAGCAGATACCTTTAAGGTGTCTGCCAGCAGGAGCTGTAGTCCCAGAATGTGAACTCATTCCATGGTTTTCAGGTGCTGGTATTGCCAAGAAAGGTAACTCACACAAAACTGAATGGAACATTTACTCTGCTAGAGAAGAGACAAAGCAAGGTAAGTTTAGTGACTGTTGGTAGTGAGTGTCAGTCCTCCGTGACTAGTGGACCTCACTCTGCAATCCCCAAGCCTGGAGATGGTCTGCACGTTTGCCTCTTGTCCTATTGGCAAAGGACCTCATTACTTTTCCTCTGGGAACATAGAGAGGTGAGGTTGACCATGTGTCCTATGGCACACATGTGTCATCAGAAGAGAGAAGTACATATCAAGTCTGGATCAGGGGAAGATATTCTCAAGGAAATACGTCCGTCATGGGCCGTGAGGGCTCCTGATTACTTTGCAGCAGGAATATTCTGGGTGCAAGGTGCATTCTTACTTACCTGGCCATGTAGGAGTCAAAAGACTACATACATGGGACTGCCTTTCCCAGGAGCAAGTTTGGCAAACAATGGAATACGGGTCAGCAAACTACTGCTCTCAGGCCCTGACCCACAGCAGGCTTTTATAAATGAACTTGTAAATGAACTTTCTGTAAATGAACTTGTATTGGAACAGAGTCCTAGCCATTCATTTCCGTATAATCTATGCCTGTTTCCACAATGTAGAGCTATGGAGTTGCAACAGAGATTGTTGGGCCCTTTACAGAGAAGGTTTGCTGACCCCTGCAGTAGAATACTACCAACTATGTAAGAATGTGATTTATGCATATAATTTTGCTGGTTAGAGATAAAAGCAGTTGAGATATATAGTTGCCAACAAATATTCTTGTGATGTAAACCCGATTGCAAGAAAGCAAACCAGAAGTTTGTTGAATCCCCAAGAAATAAAGTAATCACAGAATGTGTTTCATGGAGATCTTTAAAAATCTAGCAGAAAAGTCTCTTCTCTTTTAGCTGAAGGCAGGAGGCTGTACTAGTTGGTTTCTTAAAGTCCCTTCCAGTCTTGAGTCAGTGATTCCCAGCATGGACGAGGAGTTTTGCTTTTAGTCCAGTGAGATACGTTTCTACACACCCCAGAAAATGCTTCTAAATGTACAACTGACATTCTTAAAAGTAAACACTGTGTCTTTTCTTCTGGAAGATGCTATTGTTCAAATAATGACACTTCCTCTGACATTGACAGTGGCGAGTGGAGTAGATAGAATGTCAGGCTAAGATGAGAGACTATGTTCTAGTGAAAAATCAGATCAAGAATCCCCTGACACCACATCAGCATTTAACAGGCTGGACTTACCTGCCATTCCAGTGTGTGCTAAAGGACAGGCATAGAATCAATGAAACAGTCACTGAACAGTTCAAGTTTTTTCTTTTGTTTTTAATACCAATAGCCAACACACACACACACACACACACACACACACACACACACACACACACACACACACAACCACACCCTGGTTCTTAGTTAGCTAATGGTAGCTCAAAAACAAAAGGAAAATCATGCCAGGACCTAAGAAATAGATGAAAATATATGTAATATCATGAAACTAGAAAAAAAATTCTTCCCCAAATGTTTTCAGGATTGTAGTCTTTTTTCCCTCATCTTTAATTCCTTTTGTGACATTCAAGTCCTAGAAAATGTTTTTGAAAGCAATTATATTTCTAAAGTAAGTTTTCCCAAACTCCCACAGCTTAACTTTTCAGCTTAAAATACCATGTTTTAAAAGGTGTTGGCATTCAGTTTTACCTAACAAATAGCTGGGGCTTGGAAAAGAAGAACAATCTGACAATTTAAAAAAGAAAAAATTGTGTGTGTGTTTGCTTATTTTGCTTTAAATCATTGACTTATTTGAATAAGTTTTTAAAAACTTTATGAGAATTACAGACTTTATTTTTCACATTAGATAATGAAAGGTCACTAAATAAATCTTAGCTCCTTTGAAACTCTTCATTTGAACAAGAAACCCAAGCCCGCTTTCTGTGAATCCATTTTGCTTTTCTTTTAATTTTTTTAATTGAATAATTGACACACAGTATTACGTTAGTTTCAGGTGTATGTGTAGTGATTTCCACATCTCTATATGTTATGCTGTGCTTACCACAAGTATAGCTACCATCTGTCACCATACAACAATATTACAGTAGCACTGACTATTGTTTTTGCTAATCTAATTGTTAAAGACAGCCTTATTCTCACTTTAATTATAAGAATTGAAAATTCTTAAAAAAACAAATTTTTGAAATAAAACTGCAAAAATTGTTGTCTTAAAATATCTTTTCTAGCTTTGATGTATCTGGAGTCAGATGTTCTCCTGCCATAAATAACGAAAAAATAAATTTTAAACATTATTATCAGAAATTGGGGTATGCAGGGCTGTTAACTATGAAAGAAGGGAGATAAATGAGGTCTTTTCTCTGAATACTCTTTCTCCTTAGGGTCATTTTCTAGATCAGGACATAGAAAAGGAAATTTCCAAATGGAGCAATCTTCCTATGTGGAAGGGACAGAGATTCGAATTTAGAAAGTCTGAAGTGATTAGGATTTGTGGAATGGGATTACTGAAGAACAGAAAAGTAGCTCCACACATCTCTGGAGGGGTCTGTTTGAGTCTTCATTCCAAATACTAAAGTATTCACACGTGCAGAGCGTACTCATGACCAGGCAGGGGGAGAGAAGAGCTGGGTGTGCTAAAGCCACATAATTTCCAGAATACAGACTGGAACTATTCAGGTTCTTACCAGGCAATATGAAGATGTTCTCAAACACTCATAGTATTTAATGAAGTGCCCATAAAAAGATGTTTTAGTGGTAAACCCTAGAGTAAAGATCTCTTGAGACCCATTTTATAAAGCTTAAACACAAAAATGACCAAGCTGATATGCAAGTAACTTAAATGCTTGTCAAAACAATATTCAGCAAAATTCAGGTATTCAACAGCATGGCATCCACAATGTATAGTATTTAATTCAAAACTACTTAATAAAAGAACAAGGAGAAAAATGCTGTGCAAAGATTGCCTTTAACAAATGATGTTGGAACACCTGGACATCCACGAGCAAAAAAAAAAAAAAAAAAAATCCTGAGAGAGACCTTATATCCTTCGCAAGAATTACTCAAAATGAATTACACACCTAAATACAAAATGAAAAAGTATAAAACTTCTAGTAGATAACATGAGAGAAAACCTTGGGTTTGGCAATGACTTTTAGATACAACACCAAAGTCATGTCCTATGAAAGAAGTAATTGATAAGCTGGACTTCATTAAAATGAAAAAAACTTCCACTTCATGAATGGCAATGTCGAGAGAACAAGACAAGCCATAGAGAGGGAGAATATATATGCAAAAGACACATCTGATAGAGGACTGTTACCCAAAATATACAAAGAACTCTTAAAACTCAAGAATAAGAAAACAAACAACTTGATTTAAAAATGAGAGAAAGACACCACAAACACTGCTTCACATCATATGTCCTCAGAAAATTGCAAATTATAATAAAATATTGGGGTACCTGGGTGCTCAGTAGGTTAAGCATCTGACTCTTGATTTCAGTTCAGGTCATGATCTCAGGATTGGAAGATTGAGCCCCACATTGGGCTCCATGCTAGGTGTGGAGCCTGCTTAAGATTCCTGCTCCCTCTCCCTCTGCCCCTCCCAACAACCCCCTCTCTGCTTGCTTTCTAAATAAATAAATGAATCTTAAAAATAAATAAATGACATTCTACTACACACCTATTAGAATGGCCAAAATCTGAAACAGTAACAACACAAGAGCTGACAAAGGTGTGGAGCAATAGGAACTCTGATTCATTTCTGGTGGGAATGCAAATAGTATAGCTACTTTGGAAGACATCTGGAAATTTTTTTTTTTTTTTAAAGATTTTTATTTATTTATTTGTCAGAGAGAGAGAGTGAGAGAGCGAGCACAGGCAGACCGAGTGGCAGGCAGAGGCAGAGGGAGAAGCAGGCTCCCCGCCGAGCAAGGAGCCCGATGTGGGACTCGATCCCAGGATGCTGAGATCATGACCTGAGCCAAAGGCAGCCGCTTACCCAACTGAGCCACCCAGGCGTCCCTGGAAATTTTTTATAAAACACATTCTTATGATCCTTCTATTGTGCTCCTTGATAGTTGCCTAAAGGGCTTGAAAATTATGTTCACACAAAAACCTGCACATAGGTGTTAATAGCAGCTTTATTCTTAATCGCCAAAACTTAGAAGCAATCGGGATGTCCTTTGGTAGGTGATGGATAAACTGTAGTACACTGAGATCATGGAAAATTATTCAGTGCTAAGAAGAAATAAGCTATTAAGCCATGAAAAACCATGGAGGATCCTTTAGTGCATACTGTTAATTCTAAAAAGTCAATCTGAGAAAGTGATCAGCTATATGATTCTACCTATATGACATTCTGGAAATAACAGAAACTATGAAGACATAAAAATATGAGTGATTGCCAGGGCTTAGGGAGGAAGGATGAATAGGTTGAGTGCAATAGATTTTTAAGGCTGTGAACCTACTTCATATGATACTATTATGGTCGATACACATTATACATTTGCCCATACCCAAGGAATGTATGATGCCCAGAATAAACCCTAATACAAACTATGGACATTGGGGAGCAATGGTTTATTAGTATAGGTTCCTCAGTTGTAACAAATGTACTGATCTGTTGGGAGATGTTGGTAATTGGAAAAGCTATTCATGAGTGGATACAGGTTGTATAAGGGAAATCTCTTGTGCTGTGCACATAAAACTGCTCAAAAAGATAGTCTGTTAAAAAAAAAACTCTTAGAAAACAAAAAGAATGGTCAAACAATTTCCAAATTTGATGAAAATTAGAACTTCAGAGACCCTAAAACTCCACTGATTCCCAAGATAGATGAACATTAAGAAAACCAAGTTGCTGAAAGTTAATGATATAGATAAAAGTATTTAAAAAAACAAAGAAAATGACATAGTATTTGCAGATAAAGAAAAACTAAGAGCTATCTTCTCATCAGAAGCAATGCAAAACAAAGTATGATGTAAGTAACATCTTTAAAGTGTTAAAAAATGAAACTTCTGAAACTAAAGTTCTATATACAATGAAAATAGCCATTAAAATGCTAATAAAATGAAGACATTTTTATATGAACAAAATGAATATTCCCCTAACAAAGTTGTGCTATAAAACATATTAAGAGGAATTTCTTCAGGCCGACAGAAAATTCTACCAAATGGAAATTCAAATGTACATTATTGGAAGAGCACAAACATTTTAAAAATCAAAAAACAGAAAAGAATGCAATCTAAAGCTTGTTTCTTAAAGTTATAGCAGATTTATTGTGAAGAGCACAAACATTTAAACAAATTAAAAATATTTTATCAGTTTTAAGTCTTTTTATAAAATCACAACTAGGGAGGAAAAGTAAATTATATCCCAAATGAATAAAAGAAAGAAAACAATAAAGAGCAGAGGAAATGAAAGAAAAAAATAAAAAAACAGAAAAGAATGCAATCTAAAGCTTGTTTCTTAAAGTCATAGCAGACTTATTGTGAAGATCATTTCAGAATGTATACCAATATCAAATCACTATTATGTATACCATATTGTATGTAATTATACTTCAATAACAAGAAAAAATCAGTACTATTGATAAACATCTAGCTAGAATGGTTAATACGAAAGGAAATGAACACACACCAATTACCAATATCAAGAAATAACTTGAGTTCCAGATATTTAAAGGATGAATAGGGAATATTGCCAACAATTTATAAGAAATGAGCAAATCCCTTGAAAGACAAAAATTATCAAAACTGAAATGAAATTCCACTACTTCAGAAAATCTGAATTGCCTTATATCCATTAAAGACGATAAGTTGTAATTAAAACCTTCCAAAATGTAACTTCTAGACCCACATAGGTTCACTGGTGAATTCTATAAAAAAAAAAATTTTTAAAGAATAACTAATATAAATCTTCCATAACTGTTTCAGGCCATAGAGATAGAGGAAATTGTCCTAATTATTATTTTCTATTATTCTGATACCAAAATGATAAAAGAACTTATAGGAAAAGACAGTGACAGATTAATAATCATGAACATAGACACATAAGTTCTCAAATACTCAACGAAAGTTTTAAGCAAATCATCAATCCATATAAATAATAATGCATATATTAAAAAAAAGGAATCCATGTGATCATTGCCTAAGATTCAGGGAAAAAATAACAAAATACAACACCCATTTATAACAAAATTCTCAACAAACTAGGAATAAAAAGAAACACTGTCAAATATTCAAATATTGAAGGACGGCTTTAAAAAAAACTATAGCTAACATTAGAATTAATCATGATAAACTAAATACCTTTTCTCTAAGTATTTAAACAAGAGAAGGATGATTATTTCTATCCAGCATTTGATTCAGTAATGTACTGAAGGTCTTAGTGACATAAGAAAGGAAAATGAGGGACCCCTGGGTGGCTCAGTCAGTTAAGTGTCTGCCTTCGGCTCAGATCATGGTCCTGGGGTCCTGGGATTAAGTCCTGCAACGGGGCTCCTTGGGGGAGCCTGCTTTTCCCTCTGCCTCCCGCTCTCCCGGCTTGTAGCATGCATGTTCTCTCTAACAAATAAATAAAATCTTCTTAAAAAAAAAAAAAAACCCTTTATAAAAGGAAGATGAAAGAAAAGTAGATTGTAAAGGAAGAATTAAACATTCTTTATTCTCAGAAGACATGATCATGTATGTAAAAAAGTCTTGTTAGAAGCTATTGAAAATAGTAAGGGAGTTTTTTAGGAAGGATATATGACAAGAACATATATATAAATTAATTCTATTTCTACATATGCAGCACGAACCATTAGAAAGAAAATGAAAATAAGAGCATGAAAACCAAGATTTGTCCCTAAGAATAAATTTTTAAAACATGTGCAAGTTAATTATCCCCCAAATCGTCTACATATTCCCTGTGATCTCAGCAAAAATACCAGGAGATGATTTGTGTATATTGACAATCCAATTTTAAAGTTTAACAAGAAAAACAAATATCCACACCCATTAGAAAGACTAAAATTAAAATGTCTGGCCAATGCCAGGAGCTGGCAGGGATATGGAGCAATGGGAACTCTCCTGCATCATTGGCAAGAATGTAAAATGGTCCCTTAGGGAACTGTTTGGTAGTTTCTCAATAAAGTCAAACAGAAATTCATATGACTCAGCAGTTCCACTCATTTTCTTTACACCAGAGTAATGAAAACTTATTTCCACCCCAAAACTTGTATGCCTAGGTTCATAGAAGGTTTATTTATAGCCCAAAGATAGGAATATCTCAAGTTCTGAGATAAATGGAGAAACATATGATTCATCCAGTGGAATTCTATCTGACCAAAAATATGCTGAACTAATGATCTATACCGGGTAAACCTATTTATGTGAAATTTTATACTGAACTGATTTAATCTATAATGGCAAAAAAAAAAAAAATTGATCACTAATTGCCTGCACTTAGGAGTGGTAGACCAGAATTGACTTTAGAGGGCACAAGACATTTTTTTGTTTGTTTGTTTTATTTTGTTTTGTTTTAGTGAAAGAACAGTTCTGAATCCAGGAATATACATTTGTCTAAACTCACCGAATTGGATTGTCCCATTTATTGTCAGTAAATTATACCTGAAATTTTAATTGAAAAAGTAAAAAGAAAAAACACTCAGTGATTTCAGATTGGAGGTATTCTTAACACTGCCTTCCGTGCACCTCAGCCCCAGATTTTACTGACTTGTGCCCAGAGGACCTGGGTTTTAATTTAGGTTCCACAGTTAATTAGCTCTGTGATCTCAGCTAAGTCACTTGCTTCTCTTAGCTTCTTCCTTGGTAAACGAGAGAACTGGACTAGACAGTCCCAAAGGTCCACCAAACGCTGAATATCTGGAGTGAAGAAATACATAATTGAAGCCTTAATAGGGTCGTTGAAATGTTTTCTTTAGTTCATTTTACATTTGGTTTAATAAAAGATAACTTAATTAATATATATTTATATGACTGATGATTTAATGTTGAAATATTTTTCCAGCACTGAATAATATTACCTACAAGGACAGAGATTAATCTAGATATGACATAGGATTCTAGTGGCTTAGACAAGAGAAATAAATACTACACTCTTTCTTTGGGATTGTTCACTAGGGATCTCAGAGTCAAGTAAAAAGTTTACTTTTCTTGTTCTTATTTTTAGTCACCAATACTATTACTGTTATCAGATAAAAAATGTGATTATTAAATATCCAGTTCTTCTAAGGATACAGAAGTATTTAAAAAGCAAAAAAGATTTCCTGACTTGGATATTGCATTTGAAATGTGATTGATTCATGTGATCACAAATGCAATTCACCCCTGAATTTCCAGCAGTCCCAATAGAATTACTCTTTGTTTACTAAGGTATAGTTGACATATATCACTATATTAGTTTCAGATGTACAACATAATCATTTGATTTAAATAGTCACCAAAATAAGTTTAGTTGACATCTGTCACCTCACATAATTATAAAAGTGTTTTCTTCTGATAAGAACTTTTAAGATCTACTGTCTTAGCAACTTTCAAATATATAATACTGTATTATTAACTACAGTCACTGTGATGTACATTATATCTCTGAGATTTACTTATTTTAAAACTGGAAGTTTGTATCTTTTAATCACCTTCACCCATTTTACCCATAGGTATTTGTGTTTTTCTGTCTGACTTACTTCACTAAGCATAATGCCCCCAAGGTTCATACATGTTGCAAATAGCAAAATTTCCTTCTTTTTTATGGCTGAATAATGTGTGTGTGTGTGAGATATATTTTTTTTTTATCCATTTATCCACTAATGGACACCTACGTTGTTTCCATATCTTTACTATCACAAATAATACTCTAGGAGCCCAGATATCTTTTCAAGTTAGTGTTTTTATTTTCTTTGGATAAATACCCAAAAATGGAACTTCTGGGCCATATGGTAGTTCTATTTTTAATTTTTTGAGCAACCACCATACTGTTTTCCATAGTGACTTGTTTCAGTGTACATTCCCACCCACAGTGCACAAAGGTTCCCCTTGCTCCACATCCTAGCCAGCATGTATTTCTTGTCTTTTTGATAGTAGCCATTTTACCAGCTCTAAGGTGCTATCCCACTGTGGTTTTGATTTGCATTTCCCTGGTTAGTGATGCTGAGCATTTTGGCATTGACCTATTGGCCATCTGTGTGTCTTCTTTGGAAAGAAGGAACTATTCAGTTCCTCTGCCCATTTTTTAATCAGATTGTTTCTTTTTTGCTCTTAGGTTATATGAGTTTTTTCATACATTTTTAGATACTAATCCCTTCTCAGATATATGATTTACAAATATTCTCTCCCACTTGGTATGTTGCCTTTTTATTTTTTATTTTGTTGGTTTCCTTTGCTGTACAGAGCTTTTTAGTTTGATTTAGTTCCACTGGTTTATTTTTCTTTTGATGCCTTTGATTTTGGTGTCAAATCCAAAGCATCATCAACAAGATTGATGTCCAGGATACCATCTATGTTTTTTTCTAGGAATTTTATGGTTTTAGGTCTTATGTTCAAGTTTTTTATCCATTTTGAGTTAATTTTTGTGTATACTGTGAAATGTCAGTTCAATTTTATTATTTTGCATGTGGCTGTTCAGGTTTCCCAGTACCATTTATTGAGGAGATTGTTCTTCTTGCCTCTTTTTTTTTTTTTTTTGTAAATTAATTGACCATATATGTGAGGGTTTAATATCAGGCTCTCTATTCAGTTCCTTGATTGATGTATCTCATTTTATGCGAATACCATCCTGTTTTGATTACTGCAGCTTTGTAATATATGTTGAAATCAAGAAGTATAATACCTCCAGCTTTGTTCTTTCTCAAGGTTGCTTTGACTGGGGTCTTTTGTGGTCCCATATAAATTTTAGTATTATTTGTCCTATTTCTGTGAAAAATGTCATTGGAATTTTGATAGGGATTGCACTGAATCTGTAGATTGCTTTGGGAAATAGGGCATTTTAATAATATTCATTCTTCTAATCCATGATCGTGGAATATTTTTCCTTTGATTTGTGTCTTCTCTAATTTTTTCTTCAATGTCTTGCTTTCAGTGTATAAGTCTTTCTTTCACCTTCTTGGTTAAATTTATTCCCAAATATTTTGTTTTCTTCAATGCAATTGCAAGTGGGATTGCTAACTTCATTTCTCTGATAGTTCATTGTTAGTGTGTAGAGATGGAGCAGATTTTTGCATATTGATTTTTGTATCCTACTTTTCTGAATTTACTGACTAGTTCAAACAGTTTTTTGATGGAGTCTTCAGGTTTCTCTGTATCTAATATCATGTTTTTGCAAATAGTGATAATTTTACTTCATTCTTTCTTATTTGGATATATTTTATTTCTTTTTCTTGCCTAATTGCTCTGGCTTGGACTTCCAATATTATGTTGAATAAGAGAGTTGAGAATGGATACTCTTGTCTTGTTCCCAACCTTAGCAGAAAAACTCAGTTTTTAAATGTTGAGTATTATGCTAGCTGTGGGTTTATCATATATGGCTTTTATTATGTTGAGGTACTTTTCCCTTTATAACCACCTTTTTGAGAGTTTTTAAACTAGATATTGGTTGTATTTTCTATATTCTCTATTTTTTTATTGTTTATATAAGTGTTACTAAAATCTGAAGACTATACTGTTGCACTCTCCTTTGCTATTTAATCATTTGTAGGATTCTAATACGTGTTTTAAGGAATTAAAATCCTTCTAATTCTTCAAAATATACTTAATTTCCACCTAAATACAAAATAAAACTAATTAAAAAAAAAACAAATAAAAATCCTTTTACCTTCCTTCTTTACTGGCTTATATTTAGAGGCACTTTTAATCTATAAAGAACCTAATGCGCTACCTGGTAGATAGACTCAATGTTCAAGAAGCACTTGGACAAGGGTCAGGGTGAGGCAAGTGAGGCACTTGCATTGGGTGCAAAAATATAGGAGATGATTATTTATCATTATCAAGGTAAATATTTTAATGCAATATTTTAAGAAACTACATTTTAATTTAAAAATCCAAGATAAACAATAAAGACAGGATCAGTAAGGATACTGAACTGAACTGCAGATTTTATTCATTCTTTCTGAAAAAAACTATGTTGTGAATGAGCATTAAACATTACCTTAGTCTTACAAGTATATTTTGGATGGTTGTTTGGGACACTGAACTAGAAATAAGAAAAATTTAATTTCTTCTGTGCTATAAAGAAACCAAATTTGGAACTGAAAGGTAGAACAACAGATTTCTGTCTTTATTATAAGCATAATATTGTATCATTTGGAATATTTCTTACCCATGTTAATAAGGACAATATTTGAATATTTACAAATAACAAATCCTCTAGAGTTCCTTATTTTAAGAGATATTTGAATTCATTGGCTTTTATTTGCTGTCAATGTTAAAAAATATCGTATTCATCCATTTATTTCTAGTAATCCGTAGCCTGACCAATTCAGAGAATCTTCTCAGAATGCTTCATTCCGACTGCTGGGTCACATTAAGGCAGAAAACTGTCAGGGAACTGTGTATGTACAAAATCTGTGAGTTTAGAAAATGGAAGGAAAATATTTTAAAACATTCTACTTTCACATACTTACAAATGTGTTTCTTATATGGTATACTAAATTAACTAAAACTTGGATGTTTAAATGCAGTCCTTATAATCCCATTTTTTCTACATTTCAATCTAAATGCTTTAATAGTATACATTACCAATGAAATATGGATATAAGAAGCTTCTTTAAAACCAAATTACATAAGAACTCAGGCAACAAATGTTGTTTTATACCAATACCAAAAGTAAATCAGTGATTGTGAATTTGAATATTTTTCAACTCCTAAATATTAAATATCTTAATTTGCATCTATCTCTGTGTTAAAAATAATTAATGTATATATAATGCACTCAGTATATTTTAAGAACTTTGGTTCTGAGGCCAATAACTATAAAATAATGCCTGAGTTATAAAATTACTGAGATTCTGACATGTCTGAGGCTGAGGGCATAATATCAAAATAGAGGCATCTTATATGAGTGATGTCTTTTTCATATTTTGTGTAAAAACTTGGCTTTTAGTATGTGTGAGCCTGGCAAAGTTTTAATGTGAGCTTTACAATTGAACGCATCATCTCTATTTTCCTATATGTCAGCCTTTTTATACAAAGTGGTGTACAGATAATACAATATGTCTTCTGTTGTAACCACCAATAAGCAGTACAAGTGCTGTTCCTATAGATATGCCCCCTCTATACATATTTAAGCATAGCCTAGGTGGTATGTTTATTCACCTAAAATCATCACATGGTGGGTAGTGAATCTAACCACAGCTATAGTCTATCTGGATATAGATACATAAAAATCACAAGAATAACTGGTGCAGTTTTATAAATTACAGGGTTTTTATAGCCTAGGGCTAAAATTGTTCTGTCAGGGAGATTGGTTGGGGAATCTTCCATTTTTCTGCAGACTTTTGTGCATAGACAGGACAGTGGATATCAATTCAAATTCTCTCCTGCCTAGCAGGCATTTCTGGTCATAGAGAAGTGCAAGAGGGAATGTCTATATCTGCTTAGCCAAAAAGCTGGGTCACTGCCTGACTCAGGAGGCAGCCCATCTAACTTTATTTCTTGATTATTCCTCCTACCTATGAAAAGTATAAGAGTACTAGACATTCTCTACTATAACTACCACTGGCTTTATTTTCTCTATATCATTTTTGTGGGAAGGCTGTATATGGATCCTTAAAATCTGGAGGATGTTTTCCTGGAACATTCTCCCGCTTCATCCTGGAAACAATTTTGAGAAGGTATTGCCATATATAACAATGAGGTAAAATATTTTTAAATTTCTCTGAAACGTCAGGTCATATAATTTGATAGTCATCTGAGGTCCCCGTTTCCAAAGAAAGTGGTGAGGTTTTCACAGAATGTTGTGGCACTCTGTTATGAGCTCTGTGAGAGCTGTGGCAAACACCATTGCTTCGTAAGTGTCACCTCTCCCAGCTCAGCAGAGATCCACTGACATAGGCCTCTGTCTTACATTCAACGACTAATTTATATTTTAAAAATTATCTTAATAAGCACAATGCTTCAGAAACAAAATACAATAAAAAGAATTTTATATCATGACCAAGTAGGATTTTTTTCCAGGTATACAACATTAGAAAATGAATCATGTATTCACCAGAGTAGTAAAGTAGAAAACCCATATGATCACATCAGTTGGCACTGAAGAAACAATTGACAAAACACAATACCATTCAAGACAAAAACTTTCAGCCAACAAGGAATACAAAGGAACATCCTCACTTTGATAAAGAACATCTATAAATAACCTACAGCAAACAACATGTTTATAGTGAGAAGCCAGAAAACTTTCCTTTAAGCTCAGGAGCAAGGCAGTTATGTCCTTACTCACTAGCACTATCCAAAATTGTAGTGGAAGTCCTAGTCAGTGCAATAAGACAAGAAAAGGGAATAAAAGTTTACAAATTGAAAAAAGAAGAAATAAGACTGTATTCACAGATGGTAGGATTGTCTATGGTGGAAACCTCAAAATCAATAACAAAAATTCCTAGAACTAATAACTGAGTATAACTAGGTCTCAGGATACAAAGTTCATATGTGAAAATACCTGTGAAGAACAATCAACATTTAGAATTAAAAAAAATTACCCTTTACAATAGTACCCTCAAAATGAAATACTTAGGTATAAATCTAATAAAGTATGCACAAACATATATGCAGAAAACTACAAAGTACTGATGAAAAAATCAAAGGTATGTGCATGTATGGATATTCCAAATTTACATGTAAGAGCACTCAATAGTGTTAAGATATCACCTCTTCCCAATTTGACCTATAGATTCAGTCCAATCTCAATCAAAATCTCAGTAGGCTATTTTATGGATATTGAAAAACAGATTTTAAAGTTTATGTAAAAAGACAAAGATCTAGAATAACTAGCAAGATACTGAAGAACTAAGTTGGAGAACACTTGTAATTTTAAGACTTACTGTAAAAGTACATAATCAAGACAGAATGGTATTAACAATAGATACAAAGTTTGGGTGAACAGAATAGAAAATCTAAAAATAGACCTATACAACTAGAGTCAACTGATCATTGACAAGAAGCAAAATAAATTAAATGAACAGAGAACAGTCTCTTCAACAGATGGCACCAGAACAAGTGGACATCCATATCCAAAAATAAATAAATAAATAAACCTGGACACAGATTTTACACCTTTCACAAAAATTAACTCAGAATGGTTCATAGGCTTAAATGTAAAATTCAAAACTATAATACTTCTTGAAAAAATATAAAACTACATAAAATATACATGACCTCAAGTTTAGTGATAAAGTTTAAATACAATAGCACAATTTCTAAAAGAAAAAAAAGATAGGTTGGGATTTACTAAAATTAAAAACCTCTGCTCTGTGAAAGACTATTAAGAGCATGAAAATATAAACCATACATATACTGGGAGAAAATATTTGCATGACACATGTATGATAAGGGACTTGTGTCTAAGATATACAAAAAGAACATAATAAGAAAACAAATAGTTGAACTAAAAATGTACAAAGATCTGAACAGACACCTTACCAATCAAATCATATAGATAGTATATAGATGGCATATTATCCTATGAAAAATTCTCAACATTGTTTGTCATTATGGAATTCCAAATTAATGAGATTCCATTATATACCTATTAGAACGACTAAGATTTAAAAATGGACAAAACCAATTGCTGTTGAGGATGTAGGGTAATAAGAACTCTCATTTATTGCTAGTAGAAATACAAAATGGGACAGATGCTTTAAAAGATCGGAAGTTTCCTGCAAAGCTACGTATAGTCTTATTATAGGATCCAAGAGTCCTGTTCCTAGGTAGTTACCATGGGCATGTCCTTCCACCTCTCTGGTTCTTAGTTTTCTTGCTCCTAAAGTGGGAACAAAAATGTCACCTACCACAGAATTGGGCCACACTTTTAAATGAGATAATGTGTAAAAGCCCTTGTCATAGTGCTTGGCACAGTGTAAGCACCCCTTTACAGTAGCTATTGTTTTGTCAGTTATGAACATAATGTTGGGTTTCAATTTAAAGAAAAGACTTAATATCTAACATGATTAATTCTGGAAGTTTAAAAAGTACATTTACTATTTTTTGTCAGTAATGCATGCACATTGTTTGAGAAGTCTGCTGGGCCTATGAGACACAAACTAAAAACAGCGGTCTCTCTCCTGCCTGTTATGCCAAAATCAGCCATTCTCAACACTGTTGTTTCTTCCAGTGCTTACCTATTTTTAAAGTGTGTGCATGCCTGTGTGTGTGTGTGCGTATATTATAATACTACCTTCTGATTAATCAATTAGACACTGTCCATTGACTTTCTATTATAATCAAAGAAGATTTTCACTTTCCAAGTTTTGTTAAATCACAACTATTTGTTAAATCCATATTCAGTGATTTCACTTTCATAAGCATGAACATGTTCTTCACTAATGAATCAAGTATTTTGATTACATTTCCATTTTTGTGCTACCTTTTTTTTTGTTTGTTTTCCTAGACTAAGTGCTTTTTTGAGATTTTAAAAATTTGGTAGTTCTTGAATCTCAAAATTCAAACTGCTCTATAAAATGTCTCTCAATATAATGTTCTAGTGGGTCAAATTTTTCATGTAATTTATCAGTTCCAATTTTTTTCTGAAACTCCAACCTTCTAGTCATATACAGAGTGTTCTCTAGAACTGCTACTCATCTGTCACCCTTAGACTATTTTTACTGTCATCTTGGGAACTCCTTTAACTTCTCTCCCATGTTGGTTATCCTGTTTCTAGAATTCTGTATCTATCTTTAATTTGGATTAGTCATTCCTTTTGTGCAACACATCCTATAGTAGGTTCCTGAGGCAAGGGCCATAAGTAGTGCATTTTGTTTTGAGATTTGCATGTTTGAAGTATCTTTTTTTCCCCCAGCTATCATATTTAATTGATAGTTTTTCCAGGTATACAAGTACAGATTGAGAATAATTTTCATATGAAATTTTGAAGGTATTGTTCCATAACTTACCAGCTTCTAAAACTGCTGTTGAGAAGCCTTTATTCTTATTCTCTTCTATTTAAAAGCAAGAAATTGAGTTTTTATGATACCTTTGATTTCAAACTACAGCCCATGTTTAAATCCTGGCTCTGCCATTTTGGCATCTGTGTGATTGTGGTTTATGCTCAATTTTCACATCTATGAATGGGGTATAATAATAGTACCTACATTGTAGACTTTTTCTCTGGATGAAATAAGTTAATATAAGAAAAGCACTATAATAGAATCCGGCAAATAGCAAAATTCTCTTCCAGTATTTGCTGTCATCTTCATCATCATTATCATACAATGGGAAACCATTTAGGGATTTTAAGAAGGAGAGTTTTCGAACAGACAGTCACTGGCTACTGAGTAGTGGATGGTTTGGAAAGTGGCGGGACATACATACAGAAACAAGTTAGGAGTGACCAATTCTAAATGAACCTTCTTCAGACAAGTGTTGTGTGTGAATCAGAAGTTGTGTGATAGAGGGGCAGTAAAAAAAAATTAAAAGATGATTTCCTATTTTCTCAAATGAAAACCCTTAACCACCCAATAGACAGATGAAGCACATTTTCAGGGCTCCAGAAAAACAAGGGCTCAACAATTTAGAAAAACAGGATGCTTCATTTTTGCTATTTCGAGATAAAGTGGTACAAGCCAATGTGGGGGAAATCAGAACTTTGTCCACCTTTCTTACATGCACTTAAGAGTTGAACTTTTTTTTTTTTTTTTTTAATTAAATGTGGGAAGGTGGAAACAGAAGTTTTCATAATGGTTTTTACTGCTTTGGCTACTCAAGGTTTTAATCCAGACCCGACTCTGGCTCTGAAGATGTTATCTGGCCCTGAGGAGCAGAAATAGACTCCCTCACACATTTGCTCATTTCAGACTCGTCACACCCATGGCCGTGCATGTGTCTTCATGAATCATAGAAAAGAAAATGCTTAGCTGAGAAATCTAATCATTGATTGTCCACACGTCATTCACTTTTTCTCTCTCCTCTTTAATTAAAAATTCACTTTTACGATACAGGCAATTGGGGTCATGTCACTATTGAATCCCGTCTTCTCTGTCAAAACAATTACACTTTCATCAAAGAGTCATTTTTGAGAGGAGAACCTGTTCATAAATATACATAAATAAATAATGTAGCCAGATAACCTAGAAATTGAGTTTGAATTTGGCTATCCCTAGGGTGTAAGAAAAGTAACTTTCCGTGCCAACCCTGTTCCAAAATACGACCAACACCAATTTGCCCATGCTGTCCTTTCTTCTTTTATAAAACACACATGTGTGGCTGCTTCTGTGACATATTGAGCCAGGCTTACACATCCAGTTTATTTTTTTACCATCCAATTTAAATTATTTTCATGATGCGGAGTCCAGTAATGAAGGAGTGCATCGCAGCCTGGGACATCTGGCGGTGTAGTAGGTGTCGATACAATAATCAATTACTCCTGCGGCTAATGCTTGTCATGCCCTCTCACAGAAAGTGGGGGCAAAAGGAAGGTGATACTTAATTCACAGCAAGAAGACAGGCCATTTAATTGGATTAGCTGGCATCTCCCTTTTATCCTTCTCCTCTTATCCCCACCTCTTAACAGTCCCCTCTCCTCCCACCACACACATATCAAAAGTGACAGAGTTTGGCTATTATGCTGAAAACAGGAGCTAATTTTTAAATGAACCAATTGGATTGACTTAAGAGGACCAGGATCCATGCCGCTTCACTTCTGCCGTCAACAGGGATGAAGCATTGAGAGGCTAAAGCGAAGACAGTGTGGTTCCCTTGACCACCTCCCCTAGTGCGGTCCCTCTCCCATTGCTAGCCCTGCTTTCACCTGGACAGTGGAGCGGCTCTAGGGTGAGCTAATGCAGTGCTTTTCCGAAGTGTAAGTGTTCAGATCATCCTTCTGGAAGGTCAGTGCTAGATGGCAGTGAGGGTCTCCCTAACTTTCCCCTTGAGTCAGATCAGATTCTACTTGGCTCCAGAGGCTGCGAGTTATAACTCTAGTCTTTTTACATCATATTGTTGTAAATAATGGAAGTGAGCACGCAAAACTCCAAAATGAATCGTCTTTTGAAATCAATGAAAATTGGAAATGGTTTCATTTCTCACTCAAATGGTTGCTCTTGAGTAGCACCTTATTATATTACTAGCAATATTTGAGCTGGGGAGGTCTTATCTCGTGGAAAAATTCCAAGCTCATAATCAAGAAATTTGGGATCCATTCCTTCTTCAGGAGGCAAAAAAGACAATACTGAACACGTACTGAAAGGTGCTATTCTAAGCACTTCACGTATATTATCTTGTTTAATGTGCATAAAACCCCTGTGAGCTAAGTTTTATTATCATCTCCATTTTATGAAAAAGGTTATAGGGACACAGATTCAACCTTGACAACCTGAGCCCATTGTTTCCCATACATATAAACTGGGGTAGGTTTTCTTTTTTTTTTAGTTTTTTTTTAAAATTTTTTCAGTTTTTTTGGTTGTTTTTATTTTTTCAGTTATTTTTATTTCCAAGATTTGTTGTTTATGCACCATACCCAGTGCTCCATGCAATATGTGCCCTCCATAATACCCACCACCAGGCTCACCCACGCCCCCACCCCCCCAAACCCTCAGTTTGTTTCTCAGAGTCCACAGTCTTTGATGCTTCGTCTCCCACTCCAATTTCCCCCAATCCACTTTTCCTTTCCTTCTCCTAATGTCCTCCATGTTATTCCTTATGCTCCACAAGTAAGTGAAACCATATGATAATTGACTCTCTCTGCTTGACTTATTTTTTAAAAGATTTTATTTATTTATTTGACAGAGAGAGTACAAGCAGGGGGAGCAGCAGGCAGAGGGAGAAGCAGGCTCCCCACTGAGCAGGGAGCCTGACCCAGGACTCGATCCCAGGATGCTGGGATCATGACCTGAGCCAAAGGCAGATGCTTAACTGACGGAGCCACCCGGGCATCCTGAATTTTTTTTTTTTTTTAAGATTTTATTTGAGAAAGAGAGATGAGGAGCAGAAGGGATGGGGAGGGGTAGAGAGAGAGGGAAAGGAGAAGCAGATTCCCTGGTTGGAGCTCGAAGCAGGACTTGATCCCAGGACCCTAAGATGATGACCTGAGTTAAAGTCAGATGCGTAATTGACTGAGCCACCCAGATGCCCCTAAGCTGGGGTGAGTTTTAAAAAGTATTTGTGGGAAGCAAAAATCAACCAGAATAGGTGCTAAACTTAGCTCCAGCATAGAGCCCCAGAGGCCCACGGCACACAGGCATTCACATGTCTGGGATAGAAGGAGGGCCTGGTGGCCCCAGGATGGGACCAGAGCCACAAGGGAGGATAGAGAGAGCCTTTAAAGAGCCCAAGGCAGCAGCTACCTACCAATCTGTGTAGTAATTTTTCAGTATTTTAACAATAGATAGAACCATAGTGATGACACACAATGAATTTCAGCTCTGTAACTCTGCACCCAAAATTAACCTACCAGCAGAGATTCTAATAAGAATCTAGCAACAAATGCCAGCCGAAGCCATATTCAGACAGTTCCTTTTTGTTTCACTGCCTGTATCTTTTTGGCCTTAAGCACATTCAAACATGTTCATTTGCAATGTTGAAGTCATTGCCATCTTAAGAAGTTGACTGATTGGATATGAAGCACAAGAAGAGAGTATGTCAGGCTCTGGATTAGTCCTAATAGCTTTTTTGGGGGGGGCGGAATGCATAGCTGAAGAATGTAGTACGTGAACCCTATTTGGAAAATTCCCCAATCTTCTCAAAATATCTGAACTTTGATAAAATCACAAAGGAATAAAAGAGTTGCTCAGGTATGACTCATAGCGCAAAAGATATTTAGCTTTATAAGAAAGTCTCACATTTGAAGAATATTCTCTTCCTGCTGCTGATAAATGAGAAAAAAACGGTACATTCATTTACCGAGAGCAGAATATGCCCCCAAATAGCAAACGGAGTTTTATGTAAGTCACTTTTCAAGTTAGCTAAGATTTTGTCAATTATTTGATGGGTTTTAGCTGAGGGATAAATTTGAAGCTGTTATTTTTCTGGTGAAGCCAGCAATAGGGAAATGGGTGCTGAAGGAAGGAAAAGAGAGACTGGAAAACTGAGCTAACTTAATAGAAATCTAACATTTGCTGTTGCATTCAATAATTACTTTTTTTTTCAGGTTCCTTTAAAGATGAAAGGTTTTTGTATTAAAATTTTTTATGACCAGGCTATCATGGGAAAAAGAAATCTGTGCGATATCTATGCATTTCCTGTTTGAAAATACACAAGTGATCTGTTGCCTGTCTTTATTGCAATGGTTTCTGTTCCAAAGAGTCTTAATCTGGAGAGTAGATGACAGAAACTTAAACAACTGGAAATATTTTAAGATGAGCCATGCAAAAACACTTGAGCTGCTTGACGTTCAGCGTTACGGCAGTCTGTCCACTTGCAGAGAGAAAGGCAGTGTTGTGTTGCGGAGAGCTGTGGGAACTTGGTTGCATGACTCACTTGAAGCCTTTGTTATTACATGACTCAGACCTGGTAATCCTCACCCAATTACCTTCCTGAGTATATCTTCGTTTTGTTAAAATGTTTGAGAACTGCTGCAGAGATTCTAATAAGTCCAAATGCGCCTGTAAAAGGAGAGAGAGGGAGAAGTGTCTCTTGAGAAAGGTGCGCCCTTCCTATAAACTCCGGATTTTATTATGGGCGTGCCAGGGGTACGCGAGTCTGGTGTAACACATGATGGCCAGATCTATTTTATATTCAGGGAAGTCAAATGAGTTCTCTAAGTGGCACGAAGCTAAGTACACTCACATAGTTTCTGAGTGTATTGGTTCTTCAGCGTACATTAAGCCTTTCCAGATTTATCCTCAGAGCTTGGCTGTGTGCCAAAATTCAGACTCTGTTCTGTTGGGCAGTGGGCTGAGTATTCCCAGGTGCCGCCAGAGTTTTATGCCTCATCCTTATTTACAGTTTTTCTTAGGATTGCTTTGAAGTGTGAACAATCAAGTTGCAGCATGCTGTAAAGTTCTTTCCACATGAGCCCTTTACTTCAATTTCTCTTGCAACGCTGAAGCCTTCCTACAACAGAAGTATTTATCTCCAGCCATTACAGTGCATTTAGAAAGAGAAATTCCCTTATAAATATTTAAGAAATAATTTTATTCTCTTTTCAAGTAAGGTAGAAATATAAACAGCCACTATTATTCTTTCTGCACTATTTCTCTGAGAAAAGAATAGTAGTTTATCAAGCCTCTTAAGTCATTAATTATTGAATTCACAGAACCTCTTATGACTGAATGACACATTAGGTGGGGCTTGCAAACATCGTGCGTATAATCCGCATTGTGCGTTATTTGGCATTCGTAACAAAGCTCCTAATACTGATAGGATAACTAATTTGGGGGGCCAAATCTACCTTTTTAGAAAAAGGAATGTCTGTCATAGCATATGTACACATCGTGCCTAAACATCCATCTTCCTCATAATTCTGTCGTTTTCAAAATTTCCCAAACTCAATGCAGATAGTCTATGTTTCTAAGCTCTAATATTCCCTTAGAATAAAAAGCTCTGCGTAGAATTGGAGGGGTGGGTGCATAAAGCAGCCAGTCTCCCAGTGCACTTTCCAAATGCCCTCCAGAGGGGACCCTCTGCAGCCAGTAAGGGCACAGTGAGGACCTCTCTTCCGGAAGCAAAGTGAGGTGACACAGACAGCCTTTAGGCCTTGGTGACCAGAGGAAACAAGGGAGTCCTCCCAGAGCCAGAAACAAATGTTGATTTCACAGTTGGACTGAGCTTGGGATATCCATTGAAAAGATGCTTTGCGCCGCCCAGATTTTTTCCCTTTCACCCTGCTTTTTGTGTGTTTGCCAAAACCATGCTCAAGACTCTACAATAGTGTTCAAAAATAAACGTGGCTTTGTATGTGGGGGAGGTAGCGTTGGTGCATGGGAACTGAGTAGTCGCAGTAAAAGGCTGGATGTCTGGGTTAGGCTATCCCAATTTGCAACTCTAACAAACTTTGATTTATATACCAACAGGGCCCAGTGTGGGTGACTTCTGTTCCTTTCAGAACTTTTAATCTTTTTTTTTAAATGTCATAATTTTAAATGATTTTTTCAGAGTTCGACCGATAAATGATTCCTGGGAGGACCGGGGCTGTGCTTATGAGTCCATTTACACTTGTGGTTGATGGCACATTAAGCAATAATGCTGATAACGTGCAGCGATCAGTACCTATAGCATTTCCAGCCTGACCCCAAGGTGAGGTTAATGCAGAAGACAAATAGGAGGGAAGCACGAGCTCCATTTTTTCGTCAGGCTGTTACATAAGTAAACGATAAACATCCCCCTGTTCACACCACATCACAGCAGAGGAAAATGCTGCAAACTTCAAGCTATCAACAACTTAAAATTGCTGTTCTCAACTCGATTTTTACAGCAGACTGACCTGTTTGCAGATCAATTTTAATAGCAGAGGAAGAGTTTGTGATTGGAGCTGGGAGTACACAAGTGATTTCCGAACATTTCAGAGGTAAAAATTCCGTATTCTGGCATCTCCCTCCCATGCCCCGGCGCCACATCCGTACACACGCACGCACGCACGCACACACGCACGTTCCACTGGCACTTACTTCATTACCATGAAAAAGCTTAGGGAGTCTTGGGGGATTTTGCAAAGCATCATTCTCCTTTTATACCCAGGCCCTCACTGAGACCTCTTCTACAGATGGTTTTCCGAATTTTATGTCCCAGTAAGCAGTAGGGTTTGAGTTTTTAAAGTTACGTAAGCACTGGCTTCCAAGTTTATTTCTTTGACTTCTCTGGTCATTGGTACTCACCTCGTGTGTCCCCACTGCAGGGGCTGAAACACGGAGTAGCTTTTTGGGTGACCGGTCACAAAGGCACATGGGCACATTTAATAGAAAGAAAAGTGAGCTGAGTTACGTGATGTGAGCAGATTTTCAAGGATACCTATCTTTTTATTTTCTTAACCCAAACCCAGCCTCTGTAGATTTTTTTTAATGTTGAAGTTACACCTTCCCCTTCAGATAATAAAAGAATTCAGTGTGAAATTTGCTTTATAAATTTTTGTGAGAGTTCTGTCGTTCTCATATAATACTTTAGGAGTATATATAGGGAACACATTCAACTGATGCCCTTGATGCCTTAATGATAGAAGCCAGGAGGAAAATGCTGTGTGGGTTTCATTCTTACTTCTTACTCAGTTCTCCCCTCTGTATCATCTGAGCTTGTGTTATACTGACACCGTACTCTTCAATAAAAATAAAAATAAAAGCAGGGGTTAGTTTGATTGTAGTACAGTAACACCCAGGAAAATGTAGCCCACAGAAATTTGTCACTAGAACATCAGGGATCTTATAAAATGATACTACTACATGGTGAAGTTCAAATGGCAAATAGGGATGGTGTTTTTTCAAGTCAGCAACCAAACCTGTTTAGATTGGAATGAGCATTTTGCTGCTTGTGTGTGTTTACTTATTTCCAAAATATTAGATGCCATATCAGAATCATATGACATACAAAAAAACCAATACCTTGACGTTGTCAGCATTTCCATTATAAGTCTTTTTCCCCTTCTAGGATGTTTTAATATCTAGTCAAAATTGAAGTTATCTAAAAGCACACAGCCCAGGAACTACATTTGTTGAAAATAAATTTTGCAGAAAACTCCTCTTGGCTATTTTTAAATGATAGCATTTCACCCACACAAGAAAGTGCATTTTTGCTTATTTATTTTATTTTATTTTTATTTCTGGCCTCCTCTGACTCAAGTACAGCTTCGTTTTCAACCATTAGCCCGTGATGTTGACTGGTGCCTGTAGGCATTTCGGGGATAAAAATAAAATGACCAAGTTATTTTGTTTGGAAAAGCAGCTTCTTCACATGTGCTGTATTTTTTTTTTCAATAAATATTTCATAAATCTTTTTAAAGCATGGTCTTATCCTTTAGTGCATATGGGAGGCAGCTGAATCCAAACCAAGTGGATATCCTGGAGCTCAGATTCCATTATTCAGGACCAGATTCCCCTTCTCTGAAGTTTCTTGAATGCAGAGATATGCATGACAAGCCCCTTAATATCAGGAATTATTACTAGTCAATTCTGTATTTTACAAATACCCTTTAAGTTACTGTGTATTATATGCACTACATTCCAGGGAAAGGGCCAAAATACTTCTGTTTTGCTGGCTGGGGTATACCTCTTAGTTTCCATTCTATTAAGCCATGTTTCCAAATTACTGAACTAGTTCATCCACCAAGCAGAAAAGTACATTATCCTTGACTCTCCAGATTTAGGCAACCCAGGAGGACAGTGAGCATGTATGGAAGAAGAAAAGAATAAGAATCAAAGCCTCAATGATAACCAAATACGCCTCTCGAAAGTATTTTTAGAAATGCAGCAAATAGAATTAGGCAAAGGAAGACTTTATTCAAGGTTATTGCTGTAAGAGTCAAGATGATGGCAGCAGGGGAGAGAGGTTGAGCTCAACTTTATTGAAACAGAAGGCAGGAAGATTTTTAAGCACTGAGGTGACTTCGTGGAAAAGGACTGGAGGACATTGGGGAGAGGTTGGTCAACATGATTAAGCCATCCACGTTTGCTAATTGGCACTTAGGACATTAGGTCCCTACCCTCCCACAGATACTGAGAGATTAGGGGCCCTATCTTTCTTGATAATTACACTTTAAAGGGATGGCTCCCAGGTCCTTGAGAAAGGCATCCCTGGGTTTTTAAACTAGCTAGAGCCTGGGAGAAGACTTTCTTCTCCAAGGGACAGAGAAAAGTATTTGCAGTTGCAAGTTCTCTCAAGCAAATACTCCGAAAAGGGAGGTCAGGGGCCTATAGTCACAAGGAATTGTACTTTAGGTTTAGTAAAGCTGAGAACATGAAGGCCGTCTCAGTCAAAAGCCATACAGATCTTGAGGGAAGAAAATCAACGGTCTGGGAACCAGCCTTAAAATCTTTTTTCTTAATCTTAAAATCTCCAGCTTTTCATGTGTTTGAATTCCTGGGTTCTCCGAACCCACAGTTTCCCTAGCAGAGGCTTAGACTTACAAGGATTTGAGGAAATGCAGTGAGTCCCTTGGCCTGTATTTGTTTCTGCTTTACCACTTGTTGGTTTTAAATGCCAATTTCTGCTCCTGTCCTGGCAATCTCCTCAGTAGTACTAGCTTCCTTGTGCCAGGGAGGTGGAAATGACCACGCTAGCCTTCTTAATTATTCTCCCGAGATCACACACTCTTTCAGCTTATATCTTCTCCCAGGAACTAAACACAAATGTCCCAGGGCTTGTACCAAACAATATCTGAAAGTCAGCACCCTTAGCACTATGTGTCTCTCATTAAAAGACGCTTGGAGCTAACATCCCTGAAAAACCATCAGCAGCCTTCCTCTCCACCACCCCCACATCTGCTGCCTCCACCTCCTTTTTTCAGTGTACCACTCAAGCGTGCTGTCTTCTTTCCCCCAGTTGGCTCTGCTGGCACCTTTGTAAGAGGGCGCCCTTGACCTTCAGCGACCCCATCACTGCAGACACTCCGGTGTTGCTGTCCTCCTCACTCAGCCTTTTGCAGAATCCACCACCTGTTCAACAGCCGGCTCCCCTTCGAAGCTTTCTCTCCGCTTGGACTCTAGGACAATGCATTTTTCGGATTGTCTTATTTCTCGAAATTTTCCTTTTCCGTATCTTTCATGGGCTCAACTTCTGTCAATGTCCTGAAGGTCGCAGTACACCCAGGATCTCTCCTCCACGTCTCCTGGTCGTCTCCCATAACTTCCTGTTTCGTCACTTCCACCGTTTCTGCTACAACCTTAGAGCTCAGGACTATAGACACTGAGCTCCAGACTCAAAATTCTGTCTCTTAGACACAGAGAACCTAAGGTTATCTCCAGCTGAACATGTTCAAAACACAATTCCATCACCTTCACCTCTGCACACCTGCCTCTCACCTTCTGCCCCAGTCTCAACCCAACACTGTGTTCAAGTTTCACTAGTGGAGTTTCCCCTGTCCTTTGGCTCTCACCCCGACCAGAGCCTCCAGCCACGTGCAGTGGTGCTCTGTGTTCTCGCCCTTCATGCCCCAGACATTGCTTCCATGTTGAGCTCTTACAGCTCCCTGTTCAAATTCTTCATTTTATTCCTGGTTCAAATTAAATGTGATCTCATTCTCTGATCAGTTCTCCATTTCTTGGATTTTAATTAATTTCACTCAACACAACATTATTTCTATCCTCTAAAACATGCACTACATTCTGCTTAGCATTTTAACTATTGTCTGCATCGCTTTCTCTTTCACTAAATGGAAAATTCCTTCATGGCAAAGATTACACCCTATTTTCCGTTTTATCTCCCCAAATTACTTTTCACTGACTAGGTCTTCAGGATTAGGGGCATGGTAGTTATGTATCAGTGCAATTCCTGATATTTTATACTTCTTATTGTCTGTGGACAACAGCAACTTGGTATTTTATTTCATATTTGAATCCCTGAGAGGTGAGAAGAGCACTCTGCAGCCTCTCCTAGTAACCTAGGAAAAGGGCTAGCTGTCCCTGGATTAGTCTTCAAAACCCAATTAAAACAGGCCAGTGTTATTGCAAAAATCCTTGTGTAAATGCTTTACCTGGTTAGCTGTAAGCAGATGTAACTCTTGGGAAGGCCTGCCCTCCGTTTTCATGTGGCAGTGTGTGTCACAGAAGGAAGCTTGCAAAGGATTACCATAGAAATTTCTCCCTGCAGTGGCGCCTGGGTGGCTCAGTGGGTTAAAGCCTCTGCCTTTGGTTCAGATCTTGATCTCAGGGTCCTGGGATTGAGCCCTGCATCGGGCTCTCTGCTCTGCAGGGAGCCTGCTTCCTCCTCTCTCCCTGCCTGCCTCTCTGCCTACTTGTGATCTCTGTCTGTCAAATAAATAAATAAAATCTTTAAAAAAAGAAAAAAAAAGAAAGAAAAGAAATTTCTCCCTGCAAAGATAAGCAGACTTCAAGGAAGTTTTGGGTGGCTTATTCCAACCTAGCTGGATCACACAGAGAAGGCACTAATAACCCAGTGAAGGAATGAGCCAAACAGTCACTGAATGCCATGATCCAACATGACCCTCAAAGGTTCTTCTGCTGTTCCTACAGGAAACTTGCCTCAAACAGAGTACATTCTAAGAGCCACAGATTTCTCCCCTCTTTGGGAAATATGTAGATACAACTGATAGACAATCTTGATAGCTGATAATTATAATTCTTGCCCAAGTAAAAACTGAACGTTAAACTAAATAATACTACTTCTGTTGACACAGGATTTAGTTAATGATGGCTTCTTTTTGTTCAGTACCTACAACAAGCCAGATACTTTATCTACTTTTGTGTTTATTTTCACAATAGCCCAGTAAAGGAAGTTTAGTTCTCTCCCATTTTATTGATGAAGTAACTGAGGCTCACCGAGCAAAAAAATCAAAAGATGAAACTGAATTCAGATCTCTCTGACCACAGAACTAATACTTTTTTGATAATATTTTGCTCTCTCTGTGATAATGAAAATGCATCAGAGTACTAAAGAATTACTTTTAAATGAAGATTTGAAGCTGCTACTGCCACTTAAAGCCTTTTAATTCTTATAGTTCAAAACTAGAGTTTTTTTTTTTTTTAAGTTTTTTAAGTTTTAAAAGTTTGGAAAGAATAACACACCGAGAATTGTCAAAGGTAGGACAACTGCTTTGTTCTTCTACCATGTATTTCTTAGACTTTCAATCTAAGATACCAGTACTGGCTATGATGGATACAGTACCTGTCCAGTCTGTGAGATTCAGGAAACACTGGCCAGATTATTTACTTCATGTCCTATTATTTCTCTGTGGAAAATTGAAAATGTTAATGCCATGGTTAGCCCTTGCCTATACCTATCCTACGTCTAATTGACATTAGCAATGGTAATGAATTTGGCCTCTTTCTGTTTTCTGAGCTAGTCCTTGAACTATCAGAAACCAAGTTTGATCCACTTTAGGAGTCTTAGCCACAGAAGGATCTGGAAATAATGTTGCTGCCTCTTCACCCAGTCCCCAACACTCTGCTGAAGTGGCTGTAAAATGATTAGACTGCAGTTCATCTAATGTATCACCAACAGGAATGACTTGTTTCTCTAACAGTATCTTCTTCCTGGGTCTCCAGGTGTTTGTGACGTCTTCCTTTGTGCAGGGCCATTCCTGTGGTTCTTGGCATCATATCTCTGGAGCTTGCATCTCCTTTCTGAGACCTCCTGTGATCACCCACGATGCTCTGATTCAGAATCCACATTGTCATCTGGACATTAAAAATTAACAACCTTCAGAATTCTTTTTTTGTAGGTAGAATAACCTGCCACACATCAGCCACCATAAATATTGAAATCAGCTCATGCTACATACAACTCTGCCATATACCAAGTGGACTTGTAACATAGGGCAGAAAGTGGTCTCACCTACTCAAGTCTTACAGTACGCGTATTCTACCACCTGAAAGTTTTCTACCTGTAGCAGGTGTTCTGGCTTCCTCTCTTTTTAGCCCTTATTTACCAGAGCATAATTCGTCTTGATGGGGTGTGTGTGTGTGTGTGCGCGCGCGCATGCGTGAGAGAGAGATAGGCCAATTATTTTAATATATTTTAAATTGTTTTAGGATATATTTTTAATTGCTATCTTAGTATTTTATTTTTTGGCTTTTAGAACTTGCACAGAATTTTTTTAAGAACTCAGATATTACAGTTTCTAAAATGACCCATTATCAACTGGACAAGAATTTGAAAGCAGATGAATTAAGATTAGCATTCTAAACGACCCAAATTCCTCTACTTTTTTTTTTTTTTTGCCTCAGCTAAGTAAATAATGTCATAAGTTTTACAATAACATGTTAGTCTAAGATGAAAATGATAAGAAAGGTGAATAGTTCTCTAGCACTACGGGAATTAGAAAGATTGGCTTAGAAAAGCAAAAAGCATAGAATACCAGGAAAGCAATGATCCAAGTGAACACCTTTATTAATAATGTTTTTAAATTAGAAAGGGAGGGAGTTTCCAACATCGTTTAGCTAAAATGAAATTAAAATATTTGAAGTCTTTGAAACAGTGACAACAGTTAGCCTGGATTTCTAACTAAATTTCTGAAAGAGCCAGCACAAATAGTAAATAGGTGTCGGAAAGAGAAGAGTCCTTGACACCATCCCTTGGGTCAGATGGGCTTGACCACAATCCAGACTTGTCAAAACTTGTGAGATCTCGAGGAGGTTTATAAAGGGTTTTTCACAGTGCCTGGAGCATATTAGACAAAACAGTAAATCTTGTCCCCATCCCTCCTTTATTTGTAGTTCCTGCTGGCGGGGGTGAGGGGTGGGGGGGCGTGTGCCTGTATATGCGTGTTGGAAGCAGGCATTCCTCAGTAGTCCAGTATGTGGAGAGACTTTCTTCCGTTTCTTGATTTTGTTTGTTTTGTTTTACCCTAAAAATCCAACTTCCATATTAATGCCAGACAGTTTCCACTGGTGATAAGTTTCTTCTCCAAGGAATAAGCAGACTTTATGAGAGAGCTGATACTGTGGAACACAGATCAACAATCACAAAAACAAAAAATAAAACAAAAAAAAAAAACCCTCAGAAATGATACAAATGGTGAGGAAATGTTGTAAATAGAAATATATGATTTCATTGAGGAGTCCTGGAAATACTCATTTTCAGAAATTTAGCTCTCCATAATTCTTTTATTTCTTTCACAAATTGGATAATTAATGTGAGTTAGTCAAAATCCTCTATGGTTACAATCTCTGTGATTCTTTAATACTATAACTCTATGGGCTCATTTCTCATTTTCCTCCATACCTCATTTAAGGCTTGAAGTCAGTGGGAATTACCCCAGGCAAGATGAATTAGAGACTATCTGCCTAATCACTTAAGGCAGACTGTCAATTTCTAGAAATTATTAAGTACATCTACACACTCATATGAAAATGTGGGTTTTCATAAAAATCCACATTTTTATATTTCTAATATAGATGGGAAAATTATTTTTTAAACTTAAAACCTCATAGGGTCATAGAATTTTGAAACTCTAAGAGTCTTACAGGTTATTGATTACTCAGTTATTCAAAAAATTGTCTGCTGGGGACTTCACAGGCCAAAAACATAACCTCTTTGTCAAATTATTTAAACTTTCTGAGCCCCAGTTTTTTGGTTGAGTAAGAAGAGTGCCCAGAACATAGTCTCTATATCTCTTAGCTGCAATATTTCATAGTTCTGAGCTGGTAACTTGTCAAAAGTTACCCAGCTAATTAGTGGCACAACCAAGACTACACTCCAGAAGCTAGAATTTTCTGGTTATCCCTCTTGTGTCCTTTGCACTATAACACGTTAAGTTCCTAAATTGAAAAAAGAACAATTTTTAAATCCTGAGAATGTTTCCCTATGTCTATAAAAGGTCACTTCTAGCTCTGCAACACAGCTTGGATGGTTACATATGAACTCTATTAATTAAGTAGCAAAATAGTATGTATTCTCCCTAAAAATTCAATACTTAAACCAATACCAGGTTAATCTACATACAATCCCCGTTTCCTTTCCTTTGAACAAGTGACATAGCGTTTGGATATCACTTTACTATCTCAGCCCTTTGAATACAAACCTTGTAGGGCGAGGCTTGTAGCTGCCTCAGGATGATTGAGGGCACAGGTCAGGTGACACTCTGCAAATCAACCATCAAAGCCCTGCATGTATTTCTACAAAGATGACAGCTTATCGATGAACATGAGAAGCAACCTAGAAAGGAGACACTGTCTTCATTGCAGCCTGAGCTGTATGCCATCCAACTTGCCTTGTAGGGAGTGGTAAGTTCCCATTTTTATGAGTTTGCAGAAAGGCTCATTGGCACCACCCTGCCAGACCTACGGTTAACCATTTCTCTATCGAAAGCTGCTTAAGTGAGGCACTTTATTGATGTCAATAGCAAAGGGTCAGCGGAACTTGAAGACGGAGTCAGCAGCCAAATTCATCACCCTTGAGGGATGACTCCTCACACCAGCATCATCCCAAACCCTACACATACCCCTCAGACTCAGGGTAGACCTACGTATGAGGCAATAGAGCACAGATGAGTTTAGCCTCTAAAGGGGCACTGCCTTGCCTTAAATCCTGAATCTGTCACTTACAGGTTGAGTGTCTTTGAAAGCAATTTCTGTAATCTTTTTATTTTTTAGGACTTTTTTGAGATACAGGTGATATATAACATTGTATAACTTTAAGATGCACACCTGTTGATTTGAAATGCTTGTATGTTACAATCTGATTACCACTATAATGTTAGCTAACACCTCCATCACATCACATAATTACCTTCTATTTTTTTTGTAGTGAGAACATTTAAGATCTACTTTCCTAGCAGCTCCTATAATCTTTTGGGACATTCACTTCTGTGTATGTAAAATCGTGATGTTAGAGTCACCCCATTGGCTTGTTGTAGAGACCAAAGGATTTCTTTTCTGTAAGCTGTTTAGAACAGGATTCGTTAGATTTTCTTATTAATGTTGTCTGTATTAAGTATTTTTCTATCATTCCAGTTACCAAGCGTAGAAATCTTGCTGTCATTGTGAAACCCTCTCACATCTAAAATGTAACATGTCTTCACAGTTCCATCTCAACAGTGTCTTGCTAATGAAACACTGTCTTTGTACTCTTGCTGTCTTACGTAGTTCTTACTGTCTTTACACCCTGAAGTTTATCATGTATCATACTCCTTTGAATAGCTCATTTCTTTTTTTCCTGTTTTTCATTTCCCTTTAAGATATTTTCTTTTCTTTGCATTGTTTATAACATTAATAATACATGATATTTAATAATGCATAATCAGTATTGATTAACCAAAGCTCTATCTCTTTTATTTACTTAGTCAATGCAACATTGTTACTACGTATTGCATGATAGGCATCAGATAAAATAATTGCAGTTCAGCACAGCAAAAGCTACAATGAAATTATGTTTGAGGAGTAGTATTGACATAAAGTATCAATAACCCTGCTTGGGAGAGCCAAAAAAAAAAAAAAAAAAGGCATTATAAAGTATATTCTTCAATAGGGGTATTGAGGGATCACTAGGAGTTCTCAGATTCATCAAGAGTAGTAGGATATGCAAAGAAAAATATGTTTATTGGCCCATACCAGGGAAATGGAATGGTCAGAGCTTAGAGTAACTACCAGACAATAGAAGAAATGATGCCAAATAAAGAATATTCATTTGCAGTTTCCCGTTTCCTAGTTTCTCAGCACTCTGTGTACATTATTTCGAATCCTCACAATGACCCTAAGGAGTGTATAATATTAATCCAGTTTTACAGATGAAGAAATGGAAGCTCAGTGGAGTAATTGGGCCGACAAGAAGCAGAGATGGAACTGTACTTCTAGTCCATGCGTTTCCGTATCTACACGAATTCTGTGATCCAGTCCCCGGCTTGGCCTGGGGGGGTCTCACGAGCCGAGCCGGTGTGTTAAATTAACCTTGTGGCAGTGGAGAACTATTGAGAAATTTTAACTTAAGGAGCAATGGAACTAGATTAGTGTGTATGGATTATCTGCGTACTTGTCAATTTTACCTTTCTGATGGGTTATGCTGTTATTTAAAAGCTGGACTTCATTCTTCCCTAATTACATAAACTTAATGGCTCCTAATTGGGAAGCATGAACCTCATTATTTCATTAACAGTTTTTTATTGAGTATCTCTTTTGTGGTTGGCACTGTGCCAGGTGCTGGTGCTTCCTGACAGAGATTTATGTAGAGCCAGACACGAACTGGAGAACCAAAGAAGGAGAAGGTGGAGAGGTATAAGAAATAAGAGAGACAGAGAATAATCAAGGGAGCAAGGTTCCAGAAGAATCTCAACATGGGAATAAGTTATTATTCTTCAAATAGCGAAATTAAATTCAGATTCTAAATCTAAGTTTAGAGAAGTAAATGTTTATTTGGTACTTAGGATGTTCCAACTACTTTATTAGGAGCTAGGGACTTGAAAACTAAGACATGGTCGCTGTTTGCAAATAACATTCAGTCCTTTGCAATAGAATCCCAGAGAAATAAGGAGGGAAACCTGTATCCTAATTTTATTCTGCTATCCATTCAGTAGCAGTCTAGAAATGACTTAGGTAAATATTATTGGGCCTCTTTTTTTCATTAATGCATTAAGAATTAAAATCTATATTATGAAGATGCATGATTATTATATCTTTATGCAGACTTAAAAGCAATATTACAAAAACACCAATTAATATTCTTCAAAAATGCCATATGAGACATCAAGCTAGAAATTTTTTCTCAGAAATCCTTATAATTTTAACTACAATAAAATTTTGAATAGCCTAGTATCAAAACCCTTTGTTGTATTGATAGAGAGTAGATACTCTATGGATATTTACAGACAGTAATCTGGCTGGACCCAAAAACATCAGATTCTGCCTAAATTTGAAGCTGTAAAGACATAGAATGACCTGCTTTTTTCCAGGCTTTAACATGAATATATGCTTTAAACATATGTGCTTGTCTTTATGTGTCTTTGAGTTATTTATTCAATAAAGAAAATAAGGCCTTTTGTACTTCCAGAAACTATCTACCAGTGTTAAATCCCAATTCACAAAGAAGTAAACAGGAAAAAGATCAGATGAAAAATCTTAGTTATGATATAGGAACACATTACTTAATGAATATTATTTTCTAATACAATTGGGGTTTTGCCTCACATTCTTACGTTTTTATCATTAGGGAAATACTTAGCATTTTACCACCACATATAGAAGAATTTGCAAGACTAATTTGAAAGTTTTTGCATCTTCAACCATTGTATGTAATTTGAGTTTGGAATATTGTAACCACTGAAACATACATTAGAATATGTATTTCATATGTTGTCTTAACCTGCGAAGATTAGCTTCCCTAGACCTTTTGAGCCTTCATACACATACTATTCACTAACATTAAATCCTCATACTAAAATGCAGAAAATAAATGCTGTCTTTTCAGTCTCCAAAAGTTTGTCTCAGATCTAGGTCAGGTGGTAAATATCATGATGGATATGGATACACAGTAATAATTCATCTCTCTGATTGTAGCTAGACTCACTCACTTTCACTTTTTGGGTCACAGTTATATCTTACATAATCCAGCAGAGGGTGCTTCCTTTTTAGGGTTGGATTAGAAGTGAATATTATCAGCAAAAAGTTAAAATCTTTCCGACTTTGTTTCTAGTGATCAATTAAGTCCCATGTCCTTGCAGTTGTGTGCATTTTCAGGTGTGTCCCGAAGATAATTTATCATCTTCTATTAGGTAGAAGGTGATAAATACATAATGACACACACCTATATGTGTATGTGATGTTTGACATCCTTTCTCATTTTCCTTCTTATTGGAAGTCAGATCCTAATTAAAAGTTCCAGGTACATTTGATTTAGGGAAGTTTTTCTTTAACGCTTTGATTTCCGCTCTAAGAAATATAAAAGAAGTGTTCCTATTATCCAGAAAATTTTTTTTGTGGGAGTTGTTTCTTGTTTTGTTTTGTTAAAAAAAAAAAAAAAAAAATATATATATATATATATATATATATATATATATATATGGCTCTTTTAGGAATTCCATAACAAAGGCCTGGTTTTATAGCATTCCCTACACCATTGGCCACACCAAGAGTAGATGGAAATGTAACCTCTTCCAAAGAGCGAAGTGGCCAGTTTTCAAAAAATATTTTGTCTCCTAAATGTGTGACCCTTTATTTCCTCGTTACATAGGAGCACTTCTGAAACTATCATCTCAGGAGAATCCTAGTATTTTTTTAGTCCTCTTTCACCAAGTCACCCAGCTCTGAAATAGCTGGCCTTACATGGGAGGTTCTGCTAAGGAGCGTGCGGCTCATAGCATGGATTTGAATCACACTTGTCAGAAGAGACAACTGAAGGCACTGCAGAGGAGAAAGCCGGGGTAGTCTCAGCTAGCAAGCTGGTTGCAAGGATTTTTCCCTCCCACTATTTCATATATGAAAGCGCGGTCAAGTTAAATAAATGGGAGATTATATGTCTCTGAATATTTTGGCCTCAAACAGATTTTGCTTTAGAATCCTTTCCTCCATCCCTGGTTTTACCATGAGAAGTTGTACGCCCATTTGGAAGACTGGTCTTTATGGAAATACAGCTTCCTAGGAGATCTGTATCTTTGAGTGTTGAACTGTCTCATACTGGAAGCCAAACACAAAGCTGAGAGAATGAGTTAGTTTTGGTGAGCAAATGTTTTATGCCTCCAGATGAGAAAGCTGAGTATAGCTTTAACTTCAAATCCCATTATAAGATGTGGTGATTAACTGCACCACCTCACTGACTGTTCAGGTAACAGATGGACATGCCACAATGAAATATCTCCCCTTTTTATTTACAAACAAAAGAGGGTTTTTATGTGGACGGTAATTAAAACATTACTGAAGCCCTGGTTGCCTAAGCTTAAATTTTTTCATATGAACACAAATCCTTTATTATGCAAAGGCAACATCTTTAATATTTCTGCATGGTTTGAGTATATAATCCATAATATTTTGTGATTTCTCTTCAAATGGGTTGGTTTCTTCAGAAAGAATTATGTACCTACAACATAATGAGGTAATTAACTAGGAAACAAAAGGTTTTTCTTCTGTTTCACACAGAACTTGCTTCTGAGACATAAGCAACACATGTGTTATTTTTTTAACCATCTGCCTTGACTTCCACCGCCATTTTGTCATTAGAAATCTTAGAACATTTTGTTTAATGTCAAAAAGACCAGGAAAAAAAAAAACATTAAAAGGACAATTGAGGTAAAATGTGCCATGTGTTATTATGTTGCTCTTATAAATACTTTAGGAAATTTGCCAGTGTAATAAACCTTGATAAACCACAGTATTTCTCCAAATGAAAATCACTAATGTTTATTTTGACCACCAGCTGTGCTAGGTGAGAACCACAAATCATATTGTAGTCATATACATTATAAGATTAGATTCAAATGGTTCTGTGTATATTTAATTGAAGTGCATTTAAGGAGTCCTTACCTCTCCCCTCCAAAAAACCCACAAAATTTTCAAGAGTATTGCCCATACAATCTGTTTTTTTTAAACATCTTAACTTTATTTTATTTTTTTTTCAGTGTTCCAAGATTCATTGTTTATGCACCACACCCAGTGCTCCATGCAATAGCTGCCCTGCTTAATACCCACCACCAGGCTCACCCAACTGCCCCCCTCCCTTCCAAAACCCTCAGTTTGTTTCTCAGAGCCCATACAACCTTTTACTCACAGCATGATATGGAAACAAACTCCACTATCTACATTTATCATTTTACTCCACATCCTCTTTCCATTTGCAACCCTCTGTTGGGTAAGACATGCCACACAAAGCCAGAGGAACAAAATAAATCAAGAACCCAAGGAAAAGTTCCAAAAATTACAAACATTGCTTTTAAGACATTCTGCTGAACTACTGATCTTGAAATGTTTCATTTCCATTTCCTTACTCATCTCCCACCACCATCCATCTATATTTGTCTTTCCTTTAAACTTTGAACCTGTAGGTTGACCACTCTTGGCGGGCCTCAGTTACATCATTTCCAGTGTAGGCAGGGTTGGATGAACTGGAGTCTAGAGTTCTAAGATGAGAACGTATTGTTCTTTCTCACTGCCAGCCACTTCATCTGCTATTCCTTCTTCACGAAATCTCAGGCATATTGGGTATTCTTGGGTATTAGCAAATAATTTCATATCCCAGATACCAGAAAGTCCAGTCTAGTTTAATATCAAGCTCTCTTCCTTCCCCTCAACTTTGCTCTGATTCAGGCTGCCGTGGAGAAGTGATGTGTGTGTGTATGTGTGTATGAAAGAGAGGGAAAGAAAGATGGAGGGAGAGTGAGATGGGACGGAGAGAGGGAGGGGGAGAGAGGGGCAGGGTCATTGCTCCATCTGGAGTCTCTGAGAGGAGAATCCTATCCTTGCCTTGTCCAGCTTCTAAGGCTGCATTCTTTGCTTTTTTTTCCCCTTACCTCAGGATCAGCAGCAGAGCACCTTGCTTCAGTCCTCCCATTGCCTTCTACTTCTGTAGTGTATGTCCCTCTGTCTTTTCCTAGAAGGACACTTGTGACTACATCATTGGGACCACCTGGATAATGCAGAATAATCCCCTCATCTCAAGGTTATTAACTTGGTTATATCTGCAAAATCCTTTTTGCCGTATCAGGTAACATTCACAGATGCCAGAGATTAGGACATGGACATCTTTGGGGGCCACGATTCAGCAAACCACATGAAGAATAAAGAATTGAAGCCCAAAGGGGATTTTATGCTAATTGACCTCCTAACTGCCAGACATCCTGGTCCTCCTCCTACTAACATTCTCTGTTGTATTTAAGGTGGATAACCACTTCTGCTGCTGGAGAAATTTTCTCTGACTTTTGTCAGATTCTCTTTTCCCATGATAAGCCTCCTTTACTATCTTTTCTTCTGCTAGATTCTATTATCTTTGTTAACTCTATATCCTATCGCATCCATTTCTCCAGTCCCACAGCTCCCCTTGGTAGAAATCCTGACGATTCCCAAATCCACATCACATACACTAATCTATTTTTCATCAGTGTATGCAACTACATTTGAGGCATATTTTCCTTAAACTTGCTATTTCCAGAAGTGAACTGATTCTCTTGTCCTGCAAACCTGTCTACCCATACTTCTTACCATTTCCCTCCACTTTATTCTCATCACCACCAACCTTATTTAGGCCCTAATTGTCTTGTGCCTGGACTAGTGCAGTATCCCCTTAATTGGTAGCCAATCAGTCTTTCTTCCCCCAGATCCATTCTCCACATTACTGCTAGATTCAAGTTCTAAAACTCAAAAGTGATCACATCATTCTCACATGTGAAAAAAACTTAGATAACCACTCCTACCCCCAGGATAAATTTGGAATCTTGACTCTCACTTTGAATGTCATTTTTAACCTGGCCCTACTCTAACACTTCACACTGTTTTTTCATCACTTCTTTTCAACTCCCAGCCACACTAGATGAATATGTTTCTAGGAATATGTCTTGCACTTTTCCACTGGCTGGGATTTGCTCTCCCTCTTTTTTTTTTTTAACCTTTGCTTAAATAACATTCTATTTCTCATTCTCATGGCACAACTTTGGTGTTACTTCCTCTGAAATTCTTTTTCTATTTTCCCATACCACTTTTTACATGTCTCCATACTAGTAAACAGTACTGTTTTTATACATCTCTCTCTACCAAGAGTTTTTTGTAAGCCAGTCTTCTTGAGGGCACTGATAATACTTCATTCATCTTGCTATCCTTCATACCAGCCTAAGGCTTGGCTCCTAGAATCAGCGTTTAAGAGTTAAACCTATATAGTCAGTACCTGTTTACTGTTACCTTATACTCTCTGTGCCTCAGTTTCTTCATTTATAAAACAGGAAGCTCTGTAATATAATAGTACATACCTGAGTTAATCTTAATGAAGCATTTACAGTAATGCCTGTTGCATAAAGGCTACATGTTAAATAGAAGTAAATAAATGTTTGCTGAAATACATTGGATTATTATTAATATACAAAGCAATATTTCTTAAAATTAAGAGTAAAGATACTCAGTAGCATCCAAAATGAAATGATTAAAACATGCATGAGTAAGAGTGAAATTACTCAGAAAAAGTCAACTAGTATAAGATGTTTTTGTCATGAGATAAGAAGAATAGAAATATGAGGACATTTCTCCTCTCATTCCCCTGATGCAGCTCTGAGCACACGGTTACCTCCAAAAAAATAAAAAAATAAAATACTTCTTTGGTTGAATTAAGTCCATGGGACCACAAAGCAAAATGAGAAATTATCCTTTTAATTAGCTTCAGTAAGGCTCAATTAAATTATTTTCTGAGAATTAATAATAGTGGAAGAATTTTCTAGGTCTTTCTTTTAAAAGAAACATTTAAGTGTCTTTAAAAATCAAAACCATTACCATGAAAATTTCTTGACCAGAATGGAGAATTCTCTAGATAACCGCAATTAAAAAAAATAGAATTAAGAAGTCTAATATTGGCATGATGTTTCTAAATTACTAAGATCATCATATAATTTGCCCAGCAGTTGTTCCTTGAGCAAGCCCCTTTTAGAGCCAGAATTTAAGCAGGAAATTGAATCTGCAAAAGAAAGAATCAGTGAAGCATTGTGTCTTAAAACACTTACAGATGGATGGCTAAATATTCAAGGATAAGGAGTCATTGACTTTGTAGAGATGAGGGACAGGAGAGGAAACCCTAGAATGAGAATCAAGAAAGGGTTCTTTTCTGGCTTTGTTCTAGACTTGTTGTGTGGTCCAAGGCATGTTACCTAAATCTCTTTGGATTCTTGGTGTGAGCTTGGACTAGATAATTTATTATATCTCTTTCAAGTCTAACCATCTTTGCTTTTATGTATGATAAATACTATGCGCAGCTATAGTATTTTAGTGATATTCTAACTAGTTTCAAAAATAAATATAACAGAGATGATATTTTGAAGCTTGTTAATGAGTCTCTTTGCCCTTTCCAAGAAGATGCTTGCCCTTTTTGGTCTAAGGCATCCATTTCCTTAGTGGGATATTAGATTTTGTATGAAAATAGTATTTCACTTTTGACATTCAAAATGAGATTTTTCAGCAAGGTACCATATCAGCAAGCCATGCTATTATTTTAAGAGATTTACTAAATTCCATCAGCTACCATTTATCATGATAAGGGCTCAGACTAGCTGTTACCATATATGGTTCCTTCATAATATAGAAAACATACCCCGCTGGACCATAACATCTGGCTCTCGAGCTTGCTGTTCTGTGTTATAAGGGAGATGTGATATAGAGGTTTAAGGGAAGACTCAGCCCTTCCAGGTACCAGGAGACTGGAGGGCTCGTGATCTGGTTGTCCGTTTTCTCTTTGCATCATCAGAAATAGTAGTTCTCACTGCTGACTCAGCCTACCTCAGCTGTGCCCTGACCATAAATTCTCAAAATGGGGCTGACCCTTTGCCTGGGAAGACTGTCCCATTGTGCTTGGCTAAAGGGTCACTTTTACACCGATTTGCTTCCACCTCTCCTGGCTTGGCACTCTCCTTGGCCAGCTAGACTCAGCTTTCTCATGGAGTACACAGGAGTTTCTGGATCCTTTCTATATGCCACAGGAGGCAAAGAGCAGGTGGGAAGTACTTAGTCAAGTTCTCTTTCACTGTTCAGTGATGCTGTGCCACCTCCTCCCAGCTGGCCCATCCGCCTGCAAGGTAGACCCTCACCAACTACCCACGGGAAGTAAAGTAAAAGACCCTTTGCTCTCATCTTCACCTACACAGCCTTCTCTGCCTCTTTAAGATTTCATGCTGGAAAACGGAGGTCAGAACACAAGCATCTTACCACTTGCTTCTCTTATATCCTTCCTTCAGTATTTAAAGTACATCTGCCCCTCACCTGTACTATAAGAGACAGGATTTTCTTTCCCCTTCTCTCTAGCAAGGACTTTACTTCAGTAAAATACCCTTTCTTCCTGACTCTAGTATCATAGCTTAGTGCATAGGGTATAGAAGGAAAACGAGCTTGCTAATAAGTAAGTATAGAGTTATTTTGAAAATATACATGACACAGACTAGTAACCATGACTTCAATTCTTCATAAAGGTTTACTATATGTTATAGAAGTATGTGTTTTATATATGCTTTGAAATAAATTAGGGAAATAAGCATAATGTATTTTGATTTCTGTAGTATATCATCATGTCTCCTAAAATAGTTCCACTTTTAAAAAGACAGAGCATGGGACTGGGTGTTTGAACATTCAGTTAAACTATCCAGAAAGGAGTAATTATGTTGTAAATTCGGAGAGAACTTACTAGTTCTTACATAAATCCCTATTCTTATACATTCATCAGATCAGTGTATAACACAAACACTATTACCACTAACAATAGTTACCATTTATTTAGCTCTTCCTGAGGATCAGACACCGTGTGAGACACTTCAAAATTTATTTCATCAATAGCTAGCTCTTGGATGACACAAAAAAATTAAAAACTAATTTGAAAGATTGAAAAAAACAAGCAGAAACTAATAAGATACATTAACCAGTGATGAATTCAGTCTGTTACTAAGATACACACAGATACTATAAAGAAAAAATATATAATTTCAAAAAAGACTGAAGCATTTATCCCAAAAATATTTACAATTTGGTAGGAGAACTAAGATTTATATAAATAATTGCAATGAATTATAGAAAGTGATAATGCTTTAACAAGGGTGGTCTCTTCCGATTCCCCTCCCCATATTTTTTCCTATCTGCCTATTCTCTTACTGGTTCTCCTGAGGGAGAAGAGGGACCTGATAATCCAATTGTGTGAGCATGCTGTTAGGGATGCCCTGGTGAGCCAGGCTCTCTGCCTGGCCTGTGAGAACTCTCTCTTCTTAGCTTATACTTATTTTCACTCTCATTTTCTCTAAGTGCTATGGAGTGAATGTTTTTGTACCCCCCAAATATATATTTTGAAAATCTAATTTCCTATGTGATGGCATTTGGATGTGGGGCCTTAGAGGGGTAGTTTAGACCATGAGGGTGGAGTCCTCATGAATGAGATTAGTGCCCTTATAAGAAGAGATGGGATGATAGGGCACTGAGGTCACCTGCATCACAAAAATCACTATGAATTAAGCCATTGCTAATAGTAGAAAGAATGTAAAAAACCATGAGCTATAGAGCTCAAGAAACAAAAAATATATGATTAACCTAACCCTCTCAACCTTAGATCTAGAAAAATAAACAATTGGGAACAATTTGGAACAAATCAACAATTTCATAACAAAATATAAATAATAAAAGTGAATACAATTAGAAGTACAAAATAAGAAAAAGTGCCACAGAAGAGATCAAAATAGTGATAAAAAATACTGATGGTTATCTTTGAGCTCGCCGAGTAGACACCATGAGCAAAGCTCACCCTCCCGAGTTGAAAAAATTTATGGACAAGAAATTATCATTGAAATTAAATGGTGGCAGACATGTTCAAGGAATATTGCGGGGGTTCGATCCATTTATGAATCTTGTGATAGATGAATGTGTGGAGATGGCAACTAGTGGGCAACAGAACAATATTGGAATGGTGGTAATACGAGGAAATAGTATCATCATGTTAGAAGCCTTAGAATGAGTATAAACAATGGATGTGTTCATTAGAAGAATCAACTGTTTCCACATGTCCCCTCTCCATAGTACCTGTTTTACTACAATATAAAAATCAGGTCGTGTGCATTTTCATATTGAACTTTTTTGTTAAATAAACGTTTATAATAGAAAAAAAAATACTGATGGTTTAAAAAGACACCCAGACCAGATGCTTCATAGTTCCATCTAACCTGTAAAATATAAATATTGCCCATGTTTTGAGGCAATTCAAGTACAATAGAATTAGACATTAATTACATATGATAAAGATTATTTACCAAAAGAAATAACAAGCATCAGTATACCTGATAAAGCTATTTATTTTAAAATAAGGACCAAGAACAGAATGCTGGCCATCCACAACTAGCCAACATTTCTTCAGAGATGCCCATGTCTAGAATATAGAAGAAAAATTGGTCAGTTATCATTTTGGAAAATCATCTCATTCTGCTAATAAATGTTACTGAATATCTAAGAAAACCCAAAAGATTCTATTAAAAACCTACTTGAACTTAGGAGGAAATGTGGTAATTGGATTAAAATAAATATTTAAATATCCCAGTTGCTTTTCTTTATCCTAGCAAAAAAAAAAAAAAAAAAAAAAGAAGATAAAAATAAAAAAGGAAAATACTTCATTTGCTATGAAATAATTATAAAATATTTGGGAATGAATTTAACATGAAATGCGAAGAACCCATAAAACTGAAAATCCTACTAAAGCCCATGAGACAGAGACAGAATGAATAAAAAGAAACACCATGTTGTGGGAGGTGGAAATATCCAGTGATGGTTGCAACTACAGCCCACCTTACAATGTGGTATTGGCCCTTCTTCCCAGCCCAGGCATCAGACATGTGAGTGAAGTAACTCTGGCCCCAGCTGTCATCTGACTACAGCTTCATGAGAAACCCCACGCCAGAACTTTCTAATCAAGTCACTCCCAAATTCCTGAGCCACAGAGGTTTGAGAGATAATGACTCATAATTGTTATTTTAAGCCACTTTTTAGGATAATTTGTTAGGCAGCAATACATGTGTTGTTGGATTGAAAGGCTTACTCTCATACAAAATATACATCAGCACTTAAATCAATAACCTAAACACAATTCACAGAAACACCCAACCATGTTGTGTTTTGTTTTTTTAATGAGATAAAAATTCCTACAAAACATCAAGTTCATGAGAATGACCAAAATATATGTAAAAAATAAAAGTAAACATGCTTTTTCAGTTATTAATATAACCTATAAAGGTATTGTAATCAAAGTAGAAATAGGAAAATAGATTAATTAGAGTGTATAGAAAGCTAGGAGAGAGATTCAAGTGGGTAGGGCATTTAATACATGACAAAGATGGTAATTCCATTGAGTAGAGAATAATGATTAACTTGAGAACATTGCTTTTATAAGTAGATATCAACTTGGAAGAAAATAAATCTGGGCTCATCTCCATTCTAGATAAAATAAGGCCTGAAATGTAAAAAAAAAATAAAACCTATTTCTCCCTCCCTCCCTCTCTCTTATATAGATGATGAATCTTAATTAAGATAGGCTATCCAGTGTATGTAACCGAAAGGAAAGACGTATTTGCTATATAAAAATTAAACTAAAAGACAGTTGATCATAAATTAAAAATGAGGGAAACATTCAATTTGCAGTGTATATGTAAGATAATACTATCTGTAATATACCGAAACACTTGGAAATTGAGAAAATGGTTGCAAATATGGTTAACAATATGAATAAACAACTCAAAAAACAAATTCAAGCAGCCATTGGAAAGTGAAAAACTGCTCAATTTATATACAGGTAAATGCAAATTGATTGCTTATTGAATTCAAGTGCTAGGAATTCAACATCAAGCAAAAAGTACAAAGTGACTCTCACAAAGCTTGTATTTGAGGTGAATGTGGAGGACATGATACACAAATAAAAAATGTAACCCGAAGATAAGTAGTACAAAAGTTAAAAATCAGGAGAAATGTGTAGAGTCTGATGATTGGGGAGGTTGGCTATTACAGATATATTAGACTGGAAAGTCCTCTCCAATGAAGTGAATTTTTATCAGAGGCCTCAGTGCACAAGGCAGCACATAAATGGAAGCTATCACATTATACTTGTTAGATTGGCAAATATGAAAAGTAAGTGGGAATATTTAGTGCTAGTGGGTATTCAAGCAAATACATCCTGTTATACATTGCTGGTGGAAATGCGAACCATTTCAGTCTGTGTGAAAGCCTAGTAATATCTATTAAAATTGCATATGTCCTTCAACTCAATCGGCTCACTCCAGGAAATCTATCTCACAGATGTAACAAGACCAGCACATTAAAGACCTATGTCCAAAGGTGTTTGATAAATATTTTTATAGAAATAATGTTGTTTATTGTTTATAGGTCTCCCCATTTTCTGTAAAGCCTTAAACATAAGAGTAAAATCTCAAAAATTATAGAAGAACATACATATATATTTAGATGGACCTTTTTTGATTAAAATGGGATACTCAGAATACATAAAAGATCGACATATTAACCACATAAAAATCAAAATTGTATAAGGCAAAGCAGTTACAAATAATAGTAAGAGTAATTAGTTAAATAAATTGTGGTACCTCCTTGCTATTCTCCTGTACTTCATTTCAGAGATTTAGGTCCATACCTGTAAATTTCGAGATTTCTGTGATGTATGGGTGAGCGCAAAAGAAGGACTCAAAGAGGTATATACAAAAATGATTCCATTTGAATGATACGAAAAAGAAATCCACAACTGTTGTGTTGGGAGAAGCTCTCGTTTGCTGTTCCTGACGTTCCTCTCATGTTAGTAAGAATCTCAAACTATAATTCCTGGTCAGGTGAAGTGACATCAGTAGGTCAACTTGGGAAAAATAATCAGGACACGTTTGATCCCTGTCCACATTGTGTTTATTTGGGGTTTGAGGACTCTCAGGGAAAAGTTGTTCTGCTCTGCAACTCCGTGGGCAGCTACTGCCCCTGCACAAGGTTATTGTTAGCTCCAGCACCCCCACCACCACTCTTCTTGTAGAGCAGGCCTGCCCACGGGGAGTGGTAGTTTCCCAACTCTGTTCTTCAATTCCCCAAATCTTCCTGGGGGCAGGCCTTCATCTCCCCTCCCCCCACACCCAAGGTGAGAGAATCTGCCCCAGCTGAGCAGCGCCTCCTACTGGGTGGTTAAGAATGCACACCAAGTCGTTACTATATGCTATAGCAGTGGTGGGGGAAGACAGGAGTGTGAAGCAACGGAGAGACAGGATAATCTACAAAGAAAAAACATTGTACCTTTTTGTATAAGATTCAAGAATAAAACAAATGCTTTATGATTTTTATGAAATGTTAATGACTGTATTTAGGAAAATGATGCTTGAAAAGTATCATCAGCAGAACTTTGATGGTTGGCATCCGATTGTGGTTGGATTTCAAGTGATCTTTGCTTTCCTTTATGTACTTCTGATTATTATTTGATTTTATAAATAATATGCATATATATTCTCTGCAGAGTCAGAAAGTGTTTCTTGTATTTGGGCATATTCCCCAGCTTGTGCATCTGGCAGGGAAGCAAAGGCCTGTCCGTTGAGATGTAGGGCCCACAGGAGCAGAGTTGAAGAACAAATCCTCCCCGAGGGCAGGTGTGCTCCAGGAGGAAAGAGTCATGGAGTCATGGTTGGTTGACATTTAACATTAAAAAAAAAAAAAAATTATCTTATGCAAATAAATAGTTTAGTGTGAATTTAGGGATTTTATTTTTTCAAACATGATTTATTCTTAACTGTATCATTTGGGCTCATTGAATAACCCCTTGGGTTAAGCTAGGTTAGACAAGTGGCTAGACATGCCTGAGATAGAAAAGTGGAGATGGGATGAATGGTACTCATGATATCCATTGTAACTTTGGAGTTAAAACTTTATTTTCTGTGCAGACCCATTTCAAATATATTGGAGCAATGATAGAAATGCTAATTCTGTTGACAGGAAGCTTCATGTCATAATGCCAGTGGTGGAGGAGGGGAGAGAGGAGGTTGGGAAGCCTTATAAAGGTTCCAGCAAAGTAGCAGGACACCCTGGGTAAGCTTTTGGGATCCCATCATAAGGGACACGACACATTTCTATTGGATCATAGTTTGGCTTTTAAGTCTAATGGGTTAAAGAGAAAGGGAAAGCAGGGAAGATGACTCTTAGGTTCACTCTCTACAAACTCCTTTCCTTTTCCTGATGCCTGTCTCCACTTTAAGGGACAGAAATTTGCCAATCTGATCAAAGAGAGTCCCGCATATTTACCAAGTGTGCATTTATGAGGGCTATCGCTAAGCCAAAACTCAGCTCCTTTCTTACCTCCTCCAAGAGCTCAGCTGTTTAGGAAGTCAGACCACAGTCAGCTCTGCAGACGCAATCATCACTCTCCTTTCTCAATCTAGGGAGCAAACGAAAGCGCAGATCCCAAGTTTAATTTGCCCAAATGAGGAGGACAGATGGCCTTGCTGTGGTCTCCAGCCTCTACAGCATATGACCACACGATTGTTAAAGTGTAACATAGGTGCCCATTTCTCTCTGTATGTCATTTCCTACAGGAGCTCTGGGCAGACATATAAATGTTTGGAAGGGCGAAATTTGACTATTCTTGGATCCCAAATAGTAATATTCTCAAAATACTTTTGAAATATTACACCTAAATTCTAATAGCACAGAAGAACTACTGGAAATGAGAGGATAAATGTAAATTCTTTCACCAGGTTCAAAGCATCATCTTCAAATTATCAAGATAATAAAAATACTAAAATCAGTATAGATACTGCCTAACCTCGCAACAGTGTGCTTATTGGAAAGCTTGGGGGGGGGGGTGCCTGGGTGGCTCAGTCAGTTAATCTTCTGACTCTTGGTTTCAGCTCAGGTCCTGATCTCAGGGTCATGGGATCGAGCCCCACGTCAGGCTCCATGCTCAGCGCAGAGTCTGCCTGTCCCTTTCCCTCTGCTCCTCCCCCTGCACTGCACTTGCACTTTCTCTTGCTCTCTCAAATAAATAAAATCTTAAAAAAAAAAAAAAAAAAAAAAGCTTGGAGATTTGAGTCGATTCTAGGTATAACAGGGCCAAATGCTTGCCAGTTTAATCAGTATAATATCAGATGAATAGAAATAAGTGCTCTAAGAGAGACAAAGTCCTCCACTGTGACCCTCAAAAATTTGTTTAGTTCTTTACCTTAAATTTTAAGCATATCGTTGACTGATAGAAATGTGCAAAGAAGGTCTTACTTAGACCGTCATAGCTTAGAAATCAATTCAGGAGTATATGGTGGAGGAATGAAGGCTGTTTCTCCCAGAGGCAAAAGAGACGTGGGAACATCAGGGCAAGATTTAAAGGGCCACCATTTAAAAATTATTTATTTAATGTAACTCCCAAAGACTAACTGGTAGTAGTTGAATCAAGCACAATTTTCTAAACACAAGAAACTTCCTAATAACTGGACATCCTAAAAAACAGAAAGAGCTATTGCTAAGTTAGAATTCCCCTGCATCTCTCTTACACAGTCACTCTCAGTGAAAAAAAAAAAGTGTGTGTGTGTGTGTGTGTGTGTGTGAGCATGCACGCTCATGTGCATACTATGTAAGTTTATTCATTTTATCAATAAAAATATATATAGAACATAATTTACAAATAGCAAAATAGATCATATCTTTTGGTAAATTCTATGTAGCCAGTTGTTTTCACACAATTCTCTTAAAATTTTTGCCAAATGTTTGTATCCATAGGAAACCCATGGTTACAGTGGTTGAATGGGTCTAGTTTCAACCTGAATGTTGATTAATAATTTCACCTACACTAATAAATAAGAAAAAAGTGAAACAACCAAGTATTCATGGAGATATATTTATTAATTCAGAACTTCAGTCATTTAATAATGATGTACATGAATACTTTGCCAAATGGGATGGTAGTTGTTTTTGTTTTTGTTTTTAACATTTATTTTTTTATTTATTTGACAAGCAGAGATCACAAGTAGGCAGAGAGGCAGGCGGGGGGAGTGGGGGGATGCAGGCTCCCTGCCGAGCAGAGAGCCCAACGCGGAGCTCGATCCCAGGACCCCGGGAATCATGACCGGAGCCGAAGGCAGAGGCTTTAATCCACTGAGCCACCCAGGTGCCCCTGGGATGGTAGTTTTTGAATACTAGAATAAGAATTCCTCAGAGCCACCTCAGGGTGGCTCAGTCAATTAAAGATCTACCTCCAGCTCAGGTTATGATCCCAGGGTTCTGGGATGGAGCCCCTCATCAGGCTCCCCGCGCAGCAGAGAGCCTGCTTCTCCCTCTCCCTCTCCTGCTCCTGTGCTTGTTCTCCCTCTCGCTCTCTCTGTCAAATAAATAAATATTTTAAAAAAATTTTCCTTACCTTTTTGTGCTATTCACAGCATAGGTTACAGATATAACACCTCTTAAATTTAATCTGCATCATTAACATTTTCTCCAGTACTTCTTTAAATGCAGAAAATGCACAAAACAATAATAAAATCCTTGACTTGTAGCATTTACCAAGTTCCAAGATCTAAATATTCCCACCATGGCCAATTTCAAGTGAGAACGTAAAGTCATTGAACACAGACCAGAAAGAGCCGTGTTGTAGTGTGCCACTATAAAGTATATTCACCCAATAGATAGAAGAGGTAGAAATAACCTTAGGAGCAGATATAATAGTAAAAGGTAGTAAAATAATGAGGAAACGATGACTTCTGAGTATTTTCTACTTTGTTTTAAATTTATTTAATTATGCATTTATATAATTTAAATTTGTAATGGATATTTTTAACAACTGGCTTGCAAAATTCCCTATAATTTAACTATCAGCTCTTAGGGCTCAGAACAAGTAGACTCCACTATAAAACTGGGATAGTGGCACTCTCAGTACATAACAGTTTAGTCATGTGGGGCACCTGGGTGGCTCAGTCAGCAGAGCGTCAGACTCTTGGTTTTCTGTTCAGGTCATGATCTCAAGGTCATGAGATCAAGCACCTTCTCGGGCTCTGTGCTCAGCATGGAGTCTGTCTGAGATTCTCTCTCTGTCTCCCTCTGCCCCTCGCCCTGCTTGCGCATCCTTAAAATTAATCATGCATAGACCAAAACACAGACTTCAGTGGAAAACAGAGTGCAAAGAAGGTTCAAGAGGGACACATGGGTGGCTCAGTCAGTTAAGGGTCTGCCTTCAGCTTAGGTCATGATCCCAGAATCCTAGGATGGAGCCTCAAGATGGGTTCTCTGCTCAGCCAGGAGTCTGCTTCTCCCTCTCCCTCTCTGCCTGCCGCTCTGCCTACCTGTGCTCTCTCTGTCAAATACATACATACATACATACATACATACATACATAAATACATAAATAATCAATATAAAAAAAGGGAAAGTTCAAGAGAAGCAATTGACCTATTCTGAGTGTATGAAAACTAGTTAAAATTTATTCCACTTTATATTTGAAAATGCTATTAGTGAATATGTCTATTAGCCTTCTTAATTTATATTATTTGTTTTTTTTTCAAATCACATACACATACATAATGATACAAAAGAATTATACATGTAAGGTTTAGCAAAAGGATTCTGAGTAGATACTTGTAGATTTAAAATACCATAAAAGAAAAAAAAAAAAGAATCAACATTTCCCAATACTCTAAATAGAGTACCAATAGTAAGTACTATACTGTCTCAACTACTAATTTGAAATGTACAATAAAAAATTTAAGAAAAGTCACATTCTTAAGTCTAGGAAGCCTACTTATATTGTTTCATCATTTCTAAACAAAATACTATGAGAAGGGGAAAAAAACTACCCAATTAATAACTAGAAATCCATTATACTTTCAAATTTGGGTATTTTCTTGGCTCCAAATTTTTAGAGCACTTAAAAAATGATTTAACAAACAATATTTTTTTAAATTAACTTGATACCTTTTCTCATTTTCTATTTCTTATAACCAGGGAAAACAGATTTCCAATATGACTGAAATTCCTATAAATCCAAATGTGATTTATAAACCTATTATATATATAAATACTAATTTGGTCATGGGTGTTTCAGTGATTTGCAGAACAAATATGTTTACCTTTAAACTAGATTTTTGGTAGAATGTGGAGTCCAACAAAGAGATATAAATTCAGACAAATCCATGTAAATTCATACAATAGACACAGCAGGAATGATGTGAGAATTAACAATGCCTAATATATTCTAAGTGTTCAGTAAGTTGTCTTTATGATCATGAATTTATTGAACATATTTGTATACTTTCATAATAAATATTTCTGTTTATTTTGAAAAGAGCTCAGTAAGACCTTATAATATGAAAATGCTAAATTTTTTTTCACATGTTACTAAAATTCAAATTTTACTCTTTTGCTTTGGAGTCACTCTACCACTAGCTTCAGCTTGGCATCTTATCATATTTTAGGGAAATAAGACTGAAAGTTCGAAGGCAGCCAAAAATAAATCCACTTTTTAACCTCATACTTATATGGAATCTACTTATATACACACATTTTCATCATCTTTAGGAACTTAGACATATCTACAAAAGATGGAAACTTGAATCATTAATCTCCATTTTAATGTTTTCAGTCTAATTTGTCATACACTCCAGTTTGTGTTTTCCCAAGCTACTTTTAGTTTTTGTATTGTATTTACTCACCTACACCGGATTTTGAAAAGTTTGACAGTTATTAAAATAGAGAATATGAAAAAGGTTAGTTAGTGTCCTTATTAAATCCAAGAAGTCATGGAAATACAAAGAAAAAAATTGAAATTGTTCCATTCCTGCTCAATTTATTGAGCAGAATCAGATTTTGGTTGAGATTGATATTCTAAGTAGTATTTTACATATCTCTTCCATTTTGTGTATGTACAATGGTATTTTAAAGTACTTGAACTTGTTGATTTTAATGCTAGTTTCTTTGAAAATACCTGAAGAATTAATTGCATGGATCCGTTCAATGTGGAAACATACTTCACATTTCTTATAAATTTTAAGTGACACTATCATTTCTTCTCTATAAAACTAATTTTTACATGCCGCTTCAATTGATGTAATTTGTTTCTAAGGTAATTTGTGACAAATACTAACTTTGGGATAAATTGACAAAAAGCCTCTCATTTTAAAGTGAACTTTTAAATAATCTAAAAATGAATATGCATAAACATATACATAAATGTACATATTATACATGTGTGAGTGTGTATATATATATATGTACAGGCACACACACACACACATGCACACAATTCTAATATTTGAAGTCCTTTAGGATACTTCCTAATTCTTAAAAGGTTTTCACACCTTGAAAAGTATTTTTATATCCTATTTTGTTCTCCACTATTATTAGAATTTGATACGTGAGCCTCTTAAATATTGCTTTCAACTTTTTAAGAACCTTTGGTTTCTCCAGACTTTGAGTTACCTTATTATACAATTTATTGAAGGCTAATAATTATTAGGACATGTGGTAGGCGGTTATCACAAGTAACATCACACTACTGGCTCTATGTACACGCTACAATAGGGCAAATGGTACAATTAGAGGCACATTCATTGGTGCATAACAATAGAAGCCTAGTGACACTGCAAGATTAAGAAAAGGCTAAAACATCTTTAAAACTACTCATTACCACCAGTCAAAATGTGCATATTTGACCTTTATGGTAATCAGAAGAATCTCTGCTTATGCAGTAGGCGGCTAAATAATCGTCACTTTCGACACACAGTTTTCCTTGAAGTGACCTAAGGTTAACATGGTTGATCCTGAAGCTGACACAGACATTGAATCAACTCATCAGCGGTCACAGTGAAAGGCCACCATCTTCATCACCTAGGTTACAATGACAGGATAAAAAGACTGTTGCAGATTTTTCTCTGCTAGAGACAGTAGGACTTAGGTGTTGACTGCTCTATACATTCGAAGGTAACAAAATTACTTGGAAACCTTTCCCTGAGGTGTAGATTCAGTCTGTGGTATGATAATCATGCAAGTTGCATCAAAAATAATTGCTTAGTTTATTACCTTGTTGTCTTATTATATTAAAGCCTCATGCTAAATTCAGAAATCTCTTACTCTTGATCTCTCTTCTTCCCTATAGGTCTACTATTAACCCTACCCATTTTAATTTGAATATATTAACAGTTGCAATGAAAAATCTCAAAGCTTATCTGTGATCTCCCAATAAGATAAAGTCGACACTATAACTAGAGCTAATGTAGCAACTCTACATTCGAAAAAAATAAAGATGCTTAATCATGTAGAATAAATTAAAATGCTCCCTCAATGTCCCTCCCTCACATATTACACCTGGAGACTTAGAAATCTGTAGTTAGAATGGTTGTAATTCTTGAATAATGGACACTTAAAATCAAATGAAACTAATTTTTGTGTTGGAAAGCTCATCATTCTCCAGTTTTCATAGTAAAACATCATACCAAGTAACTAGAAGATAATTATGTCATAGATGTTATTTCCCTGGTGGTTTTGGAAAAGGATAATGTTCCTTGTAGAAACAGAATAATTTAATAGTCATCAAAATTAGAACAGGGGGATAAAACTTTTTAAAAAGGTAGCTAAAGGAAGATTTTTTTTAAAGGCATAAAGCCCAAAGTCCCCCAATATTTGTGGCTTGGTTGGCACTTAAAAGTAGTCATTCATAATTCCCCCTAATGTATACAATATTAATCTGTGTGTATCTAGAAAAGCTGGCTACTTCCTGTACTTCAAAGTCATTGCCTTTGCTATGAGACCTAGAAAGTGCTTCAGGATTCATTATGACATGTGGAATATATAAGCAATAAGGCATGACAGGGAGTGTGGTTATCATAAGATAATCACACCCCTGGGTCATTACCAAGCAAGAGGTGCAGTGGCGTACCTCCCATTCCCCCTGGGGTGTGATTACAGCATGATAAGCACACTTCATGCCATTACCCTATTGCTTTTATGAAAAGCCTTTGTTGGGAAGAAAAAGTGTGTTTTGGTTGGTTGGGGGGGTGGTTTGTTTTTTTTTTGCTTCAAGAAGGCAAAATTGTCAGTTTACAATGTTAACAGTAGTTTCAGCTAAGCCAGACAGATTATATGTGTTAATCTGTCCCTTTAAAATGTACCACTGCCAAGGCCAATAAAAATTCAGTACTTTTAGACAAAACCTGTTTGGTGGTCGTGTGTTTCAATGATTCAATTTTGGGAAAAGTGTGCCGTTTTCACAAAAAGTCTAATATCTAGGAACAACTATTGAAAGGAATAATTTATTTCTAAAGTTGTTTTTTTCCAAGACAGCGGATTAGAAGTTTATAAACACGATGAACCAAAATGTATCTAAAGTGGTGGACAGGCAGTAAGGTATTCATAATTTTAATTTTCTTCATTTAGTCTCCCACCCAAATGCAGGTTACAACTCAATTTAGGGTGCTAGATTAGATATCAGATCCCATTGCTGTCTTTCAAATTATAGCCTAAGGCCCCTATTGTGATCTCACAAATGTACAATTCTTACCTTATATGTCTTCCATTACTTAACATTAGAACATTTTGCTCTATCTGATATTCTGCTATGTAAAGGCAAACCTAACCTCAACTAACAGAACTCACTTATAACCCAAACAATAGTTGTCTCTTATCATTATATTGTTTGCATACATTTGGAACATTTATTTTCATAAAATTCCTGTGTGAAAGAGAACACATAGGTATTATTATCCCCGTTATATAAAAGGGTAAAAGAAGGTATAGAAAAGCTGAGCTCTGTGGCTAATTCAGTTAACCCCAAAGCTGGGATCCTAATTCCAAGGATAAATACATTTAAGGAAAAAAAAGAGTATTTACAGAAAATTGCCATAGGCAAATCTCTTAACGTTCTTTAGATTCATTTCCCTCGTCTGAAGTAAGAGTGTTAAAGTAGACGGTCTACAGAGTGCATCTCAAACCTGCCGTTTTGATGGCAGGTTTCCCTGTATGATTGTCATGGGACAGTTAAGTTCAAGCAGTTGGCTCCATCTTCACAGACTGCATCTCCAATACTAAGTAGTTTGAAAAACAACAAGCATGTTGCTAATGAGAAGAGGAAGTAGGTGAGAGCATAAAATCCCTGGAAAATGAGAGCAATCTGACTCTGACATCTGTTACCACTCTATTCATTATTGTTGATTTATTTGATTTGATAGATGAAGTGGTAACTGGTTTCATTTTTACCATTCCATGATTAGAAAAGATGATCTATTTGAAAAAATGATCTGGTTTGGGATAGATGTCTAAAGGAACTTCAGTCCCATAGCGAAACATCAGATGAATTCCAGGATGATTTGTAGGAGAGTTTGAATACAACTCTACACTGAGAATAACACGGAAGGTGCAATCTACTGTTAGATATCAAATTATAGTAACTCCATATTGATTTTGAAGAAGACTCATGCCAAAACATGAGTTTTGATGTTGATATATTCAACATCACTTGGTCAGTTCTTTCTGTTTCCACAAAGAAAACTTGGATGTGTTTCTTGTTGTATTTGAAAGGCAGGATGCCCTGTATGGTAGGATCACTCTTCACTATTCCTGAGGAGGGAAAATACTATTTTCTGTCCATTTGGAGGAGGGAAATAGTTACCTCTATTATTAGTCCTTTTTGCTTTTGCTTAAAATGATGAAGATAACTGGTCAGTTTATCATCATTGTGATCTTTTTACTATACAAACGTTCTGTCCCTTATGGGTGTTTTGTCATAGACCCTGTACATTTCTGGGCATTGCTCCTTTTTACCTGACTTTAAGGCATTGGTAATACTTCTCAAGGGGTAGTTACTTCACCCCTGAGCCACCACTGCACATGTATTCTCTTTTGGATCATCTCCCCTTTCTTGGATCATAAAATATTCCTCCATTAATATTTTTATAGAGAATATAAAAAACCCAGAATGCCATCTGTGCCCATAACTAAGATTTCTGGAAAAGCATATAAATAAAATGAGCTCTATGATCACCCTAGATTTCTGTGTAGAGGAAATTTTCAAATTCCATTGCAGAGGAGGGAAAATCAATCAAAGTCCAGTGATCCCTCTGAATGAAAAAGACTGAGACTGGAATTTAGGAAGATAAGGCAGCAAGAAATAGTGAAACAGAGAGTCACAGAAGTATGGAGGAAAAGAGTTTTAAGAATATGAAAGTGGGGGGCAACTGGGTGGCTTAGTCAGTTAAGTGTTTGCCTTAGGCCACAGTCATGATCCTGGGATTGAGTCCCACATCTGGCTCCCTTCTCAGTAGGAAGTCTACTTCTCCCACTCCCTCTACCCCCCACCCCCACTCACATGTGCTGTCTCTCTTTCTCTCTTATTTTATATATATATATATATATATATATATATATATATATATATATATGTGTATATAGTAGGTCCCCTTGAGTCTTTGTCTGAAAAACAATCTGTACACAAATTGGGTGAAATTTGGAAACCATAAAGAGAAAATAGACTGAAAAATTACATAAAAGTTTAGTGATCCCTGAGAATAATACCAAATAATCTAATTTATGTGTCTTGGGAATAGAGGAAGGGAAGGGGATACAGGATATTTGAAGGATTAATGGCTAAAAATTTTCTAAATTTGATTAAAATAATAAACATATAGATTATTTAGAGTCAAGAAGCTCAATGGGCCCTAAGCAGAATAAGAACAAAGACGACTATAAGGACTATCATTATCAAAATATTTTAAAAACATATTTAAAAATATATATTTTTAAAGTATTTAAATTAGGCAGGAGAAGGACATTACATTCAATGAAGCACATATAAGAATAATAGCAGACTTCTTGACAAAAACTCTACAGCACATAATTTGGTGGAATAACATCTTAAAATGACAAAGATAATAAGCTGTCACCCTAGAATTCTAACCCCATCCAAATATGCTTTAAAAGTAAAGGTGAAAAAAATAAAAGTAAAGGTGAAATGAATACTTTTTCAGAAAAATAAAGGCAAGAAATTTCATCACCATCATATCTATACTACAAAAATATTAAATATATTTATTACATATTATATGTATTTATATTTATAAAAATATATATTTATATATAAATATAAACTTTTATTTATGTATAAATACATATAAAAATATACTACAAAATATTAGAGAAATTTCTTCAAGCAGAAAGAAAATGAAACCAGGTGAAAATTTACATAAAAGAATGAAGATATAGTAAGAATGTAAATACATATAAAAGGGGCAAAATTGTATAGCAGATCTCTAAAATTTATGATAACTACATAATTGAGACTTTATGCCTATTGATTAGCAAATCCCTATTTCCCCCTCCCCACAGTCCCTAGCTACTCTCTGATTCTATGAGTTTGACTCTTTTACATACCTAATATAAGTGGAATCATGCAGTATTTGTCCTTTTGTAACTGGCTTATTTAACTTAGCATAATCCCTCAAGATTCATCCACATTATTATGTATGTCAGGGAACTATAGAAGTTCCTTATATATTTTGGATATTAATGCCTCATCTAATATATGGTTTGTAAGTATTTCCTCTAATCAAGTAAGATGCTTTTTTTACTCTGTTGCTTGTTCCCTTTGCTATGCAGCTCTTTAGTTTGCTATAGTCCCACTTGTCTATTTTGCTTTTCTTACCTGTGCTTTTGGTTTCATGTCCAAGAAATCAATGCCAAGGCCAACAATATGAAGATTTTTCCCATTTTTTTTCTTCTAGAAATTTTACAGTTTCAAGTCTTATGTTTTAGTCTTTAATCCATTTTGAGTTGACATTTGTGTATGGAGTAAGAGTTAGATTTCATTCTTTTGTATGTGGATGTGCAGTTTTCCCAGCACAATTTTTTGAAGAAACTGTCTTTTCCCTTTTGTGTATTCTTAGCATCCTTGTGGTAGATCAGTTGACCATATGTGCATGAATTGATTTCTATGCTCTCTATTCTCTTCTATTGGTCTATATGTGTGTCTTTATGCCATTACCATACTGTTATAATTAATGTATATTTTAACAGATTTTGAAATCAGGAAGTACAACTCCTCCCAGCTTTGTTCTTTTTCATAATCATTTTGGCTACTTGGAGCCTTTTCTGGTTCCATATAAATTTTAGGGGTTTTTTTGTTCTATTTCTGTAGAAAATGTCAATGTGATTTTGATAGTGAGTGCATTGAATCTGTAGGTCACTTTGAATGGACATTTTAACAAGTATTCCAATTCATGAACACAGGACATCTTTCCATCTTCTTTAATTTGTTTATCAGTGTTTTGTAGTTTACAGTGTATAAGTCATTTGCCTCCTTACTTTATTTATAAATATTTTATTACTTTTGGTGTTGTTGTAAATTTGGTTGTTTTCCTAATTTCTTGTCCAAATAGTTCTAACAGCTTTTGTCAACTCTTTAGTTTTCTATTCATGTAATCTGAAAGTGGAATAATTTTATTTCTTCCTTTCCAATTTGGACAGAGTGCTACCTTTTTTTCTTGCCCAATTGTTTAGGCTGGAATTTCTAGTATTATGTTGAATAAAAGTAATAAGAGTGGATGGGGCGCCTGGATGGCAAAATGGGTTAAGCCTCTGCCTTCGGCTCAGGTCATGATCTCAGGGTCCTGGGATTGAGCCCGCATCGGGCTCTCTGCTCAGTGGGGAGCCTGTTTCCCCTCTCTCTCTGCCTAGCTCTCTGCCTACTTGTGATCTCTCCCTGTCAAATAAGTAAATAAAATATTTAAAAAAAAAAGTAATGAGTGGGCATCCTTGCGTTGTTCTTGATCTTTGCATTGAGTATGATATTAGTTGTGGGTTTTTACACATTGGCATTCTATGTGAAGAGGAAATTTCCTTCTATTCTTAGTTTTGCCATGAAAAGATGTTGAATTTTGTCAAATGCTTTTTCACCAACATCTATTGAGATGATCGTGTGATTTTTATCCTCCATTCTGTTAATATATTTCTTGATTTTCATATGTCAAACCACATACACCTCCCAGATAAACCCCACTTGGTCTTGGTGTATAGTCCTTCTAGTGTTTGTTGTGTTTGGTTTGCTAATTTTTTTGTGTGTTTTTGTTTGTTTGGTTGGTTGTTTTTTAGGATTGGGGCATATGTATCTATCAAGGATGTAGATCTGTAGTTTTCTAGTAGTGTCTTTGTCTGGCTTTGCTATCAGGGTTATGCTAGACTCCTAAAATGAGTTAAGAAGTGTTCCTCCTCTTTTATTTTTTGGAAAAATTTGAAAAGGATTGGCGTTAGTTCCTTCCTTAGATGTTTGATAGAATTCACAAGTGAATCTACTGAGTCAGTCCTGGGCTTTTCTTTTTGAGGAGGGTTTAATTCCTGGTACATGTCTTTATTACTTATTTTTTCTTTGGGATTCAATCTTGATAGGCTGTATGTTTCTAGAAATTTATGAAATGTTTTCCAGGTTATCTGGTGTGTTGGTGTATGTTCATAGTAGTCATTGTAATTCTCTTTATCTTTGTGGCATCAGTTGTAATGTCTCCTCTTTCATTTCTGATTTATTTATTTACATTTTCTCTCTTTTTTTCTTGATCTCACTAAATGTTGGTCAATTTTGTTTATCTTTTCAAAAAACAAACTCCTAGTAGCTTTGATTTTTCTTCTGTTATTCTCTATTTTATTTCTGTTCTAATATTTATTATTTTCTTATTTTTTCATTCTGCTAAATTTGGGCTTAGTTCTTTTTCTTGTTCTTTTTGATGTGAAGTTGGATTATTTATGTCAGATCATTTTTCTTCTTTCTTTCTTTTTTTTAAAGATTTTATTTATTTATTTGATAGACAGAGATCACAAGTAGGCAGAGAGCGGGAGGAGGAAGCAGGTTCCCCGCTGAGCAGAGAGCCCGATGCAGGGCTCAATCCCAGAACCCTGGGATCATGACCTGAGCCGAAGGCAGAGGCTTTAACCCACTGAGCCACCCAGGTGTCCCACATTTTTTTTTTTCTTTTTTAAAATTGGTTTTATTGGTACAAACTTCCCTTTTAGTACTGCATTTGCTTCATGCCATAAGTTATGTTATATTTTCATTTTCATTTGTCTCAAGACGTTTTTTAATTTTGTGTTTGACTTGTTCTTTGACCTACTGATTCTTCAAAAATGTGTTGCTTAATTTCTACATATTTCTGAATTTTCCAGATATCTTCCTGCTTTCAATCTCTAATTTAATTTCCTTGTGGTCCAAAAAGATACTTGCTATGATTTCAGTTTTCTTGAATTTGTAAGACTTGTTTTATAACCTAACATGTGATCTATCCTGGAGAATGTCCCAGGTGCACTTGAGAAGAATGTGTACACTCCAGTGCTATTGAGTGGAATGTTTTACAACTGATAGATCCATTTTTTTTTAAATCATATTGTTCAAGTCCACTGTTTGTTGATTTTTTTGTATGGTTCTATCCATTATCGAAAGTGAGGTGTTGAAGAGTCCTACTATTACTCCACTGTGGTCTGTTTCCCCCTTTCAGTTCTGTCAATGTTTGCTTTGTATATTTCAGTGTTCTGATGTCAGATGCATATAGATTTATAATTGTTACATCTTCTTGTTGAGTTGACACTTTTATCACTACAAGATACTCTTTTTTGTCTCTTGTTTTTAACTTAACATGAATTTCATGTGATATAAGTGTAGTAGACTATACTTTCAGGGATCATTTCTATAGTTTGTGATATAAGTGTAGTTACTCCTCTTCTCTTTTGGTTGCCATTTGCATGGAATATCTATTTCTGTCCCTTCACTTAGTCTACATGTATCCTTAAATCTAAAGTGAGTTTCATTTAGACAGCAATAGGTGGATCTTGTTTTGTTGTACCCATTTAGTCACTCTGTCTTTGAATCGAGGAGTTTAATCCACTTACATTTAAAGTAATTATTGATAGGGAAGGTTTTACTATTACCATTTTGTTAACTGCTTATTGTCCACCTTGTAAGTATTTTCTTCCTCTTTTTCTCTCACTGTCTTTCTTTGTGTTTCACTGATTTTTTTTTTTAAAGTTCATGGTATTGATAAACTTTAACTAGTTTCTCTTTTTCTTTCATGTAACTTCCATTAGTATTTTCTTTGTGGTTACAATAGGGATTATGTAAAATATCTTATAGTTTGAATAATCAATTTTTTTATTTTTTTATTTTTTATTTTTTATTAACATAGAATGTATTATTTGTTTCAGGGATACCGGTCTGTGATTTATCACTCACCATAGCACATATCTTCCCCAGTGTCCATTACCCAGCCTCCCCACCCCCCCTGCTTCCATTCTAACAAACCTCAGTTTGTTTTCCTGAGATTAAGAGTCTCTTATGGTTTGTCTCCCTCTCTGGCTTCATTCCATTTCATTTTTTCCTCTATTCCCCCATGATCCTCTTCCTTGTTTCTCAAATGTTAGCAAGATCATATGATAATTGTCTTTCTCTGATTGACTTATTTCACTTAGCATAATACCCTCTAGTTCCCTCCACGTCATTACAAATGGCAAGGTTTCATTTTTCATGGCTGCATAATATTCCAGTGTGTGTGTGTGTGTGTGTGTGTGTGTGTGTGTGTGTGTGTGTACATACATATATATGTACATACATATATATGTGTGTGTGTGTGTGTGTGTGTGTGTATACATACATATATATATGTACACACACACACACACACACACCCCTAGGCTCTTTCTATAGTTTGACCATTGTGGACATTGCTGCTATAAACATTGGGACACATGTGCCCCTTCAGATCACTACATTTGTATCTTTGGGGTAAATACCCAGTAGTGCAATTTCTGGGTCATAGGGTAGCTCTATTTTCAGCTCCTTGAGGAACCTCCAGATTGTTTTCCAGAGTAGCTGCACCAGCTTGCATTCCCACCAACAGTGTAGGAGGATTCTTCTTCTCTGCATTCTCGCCAACATCTGTCATTTCCGCACTTGTTAATTGTAGCCATTCTGACTGGTATGAGGTGGTACCTCATTGTGCTTTTGATTTGTATTTCCCTGATGCTGAGTGATGTTGAGCGTATTTTCCTGTGTCTGTTGGCCATTTGAATGTTTTCCTTGCAGAAATGTCTGTTCATGTCTTCTGTCCATTTCTTGACTGGATTCTTTGTTCTTTGGGTGTTGAGTTTGATTAAGTTCTTTATAGATTTTGGATACTAGCCCTTTATCTGATATGTCATTTGCAAATACCTTTTCCCATTCTGTCAGTTGTCTTTTGGTTTTGTTGACTGTTTCCTTTGCTGTGCAAAAACTTTTTATCTTGATGACGTCCCAGTAGTCTGTGTTTGCCCTTGTTTCCCTTGCCTTTGGTGACATTTCTAGGAAGAAGTTGCTGCAGCTAAGGTCGAAGAAGTTGCTGCCTGTGTTCTCCTCAAGGATTTTGATGGATTCCTGTCTCACATGGAGGTCTTTCATCCATTTGGAGTCTATTTTTGTGTGTGGTGTGAGGAAATGGTCTAGTTTCATTCTTCTGCATGTGGCTGTCCAATTTTCCCAACACCATTTGTTGAAGAGACTGTCTTTTTTCATTCAACATTCTTTCCTGCTTTGTTGAAGATTAGTTGACCGTAGAATTGAGGGTCCATTTCTGGGCTCTCTCTTCTGTTCCATTGATCTATGTGTCTGTTATTGTGCCAGTACCATACTGTCTTGATGATGACAGCTTTGTAATAGAGCTTAAAGTTGGGAATTGTGATGCCACCAACTTTGCTTTTCTTTTTCAAAATTCCTCTGGCTATTCAGAGTCTTTTCTGGCTCCATACAAATTTTAGGATTGTTTGTTCCAGCTTTGTGAAAAAAGTTGATGGTATTTTGATAGGGATTGCATTAAATGTGTAGATTGCTCTAGATAGCATAGACTTTTTCACAATATTTGTCCTTCAATCCATGAGCATGGAATGTTTTTCCATTTCTTTATTTCTTCCTCAATTTCCTTCATGAGTATTCTTTAGTTTTCTGAGTACAGATTCTTTGCCTCTTTGGTTGGATTTATTCCTAGGTATCTTGTGGTTTTGGGTGCAGTTGTAAATGGGATTGATTCCTTAATTTCTTTTTCTTCTCTCTTGTTGATCTATAGAAATGCAGTTGATTTCTGTGCATTGATTTTATATGCTGCCACTTTACTGAATTCCTGTTCTAGCAATTTTTGGGTGGAGTCTTTTGGGTTTTCCACATAAAGTAACATATCATCTGCAAAGAGTGAGAGTTTGACTTCTTCTTTGCCCATTTGGATGTCTTTTATTTCTTTTTGTTGTCTTAGTGCTGAGGCTAGGACTTCCAGTACTTTGTTGAATAGCAGTGGTGATAGTGGACATCCCTGCCATGTTCCTAACCTTAGGGGAAAAGCTCTCAGTTTTTCCCCATTGAGAATGATATTTGCTGTGGGTTTTTCATAGATGGCTTTGATGATACTGAGGTATATATTCTCTATCCCTACACTGTGAAGAGTTTTAATAAAAAATGATGCTGTACTTTGTCAAATGCTTTTTCAGCATCTATTGAGAGTATCATATGGTTCTTGTCCTTTCTTTTATTAATGGATTGTATCACATTGATTTGCAGATGTTAAAGCAACCTTGCAGCCCAGGAGTAAATCCCAATTTGTCAAGGTGAATAATCCTTTTAGTGTACTGTTGGATCCTATTAGCTAGTATTTTGGTGAGAATTTTTGCATCTATGTTCATCAGGAATATTGGTCTTGTAGTTCTTCTTTTTGATGGGGTCTTTGTCTGTGGGGATCAAGGTGATATTGGCCTCATAAAATGAGTTTTGAAGTTTTCCTTCCATTTCTTTCTTTCTTTTGTTCTTTTTTTTTTGGGAACGGTTTCAGAAGAATAGGTATTAATTCTTCCTAAAATGTTTGGTAGATTCCCTTGGGAAGCCATCTGGCCCTGGGCTCTTGTTTCTTGGAAGATTTTTTGTTACTGTTTAAATGTCTTTGCTGGTTATGGGTCTGTTCAGGTTTTCTGTTTCTTCCTGGTTCAGTTTTGGTAGTTTATATGTCTCTAGGAAAGCATCCATTTATTTCAGATTGTCTAGTTTGTTGGTGTATAGTTGTTCATAATATATTCTTATAAATGCTTGTATTTCTTTGGTGTTGGTTGTGATTTCTCCTCTTTCATTCATGATTTTATTTATTTGGGTCCTTTCTCTTTTCTTTTTGAATAGTCTGGCCAGGGGTTTATCAATCTTATTAATTCTTTCAAAGAACCATCTCCTAGTGTCATTGATCTGTTCTGCTGTTCTTTTGGTTTCTATTTCATTGATTTCTGCTCTGGTCTTTATTATTTCTCCTCTCTTGCTGGGTTTAAGCTTTCTTTGCTATTATTTCTACAGCTCCTTTAGGTTAGGATTAGGTTGTATATTTGAGACTCTTCTTGTTTCTTGAGAAAGGCTTGTGGTGCTATGTACTCTCCTCTTAGGACTGCCTTTGATGTATCTCAAAGGCTTTGAACAGTTGTGTTTTCATTTTCATTTGTTTCCATGCTTTTTTTCAATTCTTCTTTAATTTCCTGGTTGATCCATTCATTTTGTAGGATGCTCTTTAGCCTCCATATATTTGAGTTCTTTCTAACTTTCCTTTTATGATTGAGTTTGAGTTTCAAAGCATTGTGGTCCAAAAATATGCAGGAAAAGATCCCAATCTTTTGGTTCCATTTGAGACCTGATTTGTGACCCAGGATGTGATCTATTCTGGAGAATGTTCCATGTGCACTAGAGAAGAATGTGTATTCAGTTGCTTAAGGATGGAATGTTTTGAATAAATCTGTGAAGTCCATCTGGTCTGAAGTGTCATTCAAAGCCCTTTTTTCCTTGTAGATCTTTTGCTTAGATGATCTGTCCATTTCAGTGAGGGGAGGTGTTAAAGTCCCCTACTATTATTGTATTATTGTCAATGTGTTTCTTTGATTTTGTTATTAATTGGCTTATATCATTGCCTACTCCCATGTTAGGGGCATAAATATTTACAATTGTTAGGTGATCTTTTTGGATAAACCCTTTAAGTATGATGTAGTGTCCTTCCTCATCTCTAACTATAGTCTTTAGTTTAAAATCTAATTTGTCTGATGTAAGAATTGCCACCCCAGCTTTCTTTTGATGTCCATTAGCATGGTAAATTGTTTTCAACTCCCTCACTAAATCTGGAGCTGTCTTTAGATCTAAAATGAGTCTTGGGGTGCCTGGGTGGCTCAGTGGGTTAAAGCCTCTGCCTTCGGCTCAGGTCATGATCTCAGGGTCCTGGGATCGAGCCCTGCATCGGGCTCTCTGCTCAGCGGGGAACCTGCTTCTTCCTCTCTCTCTGCCTGCCTCTCTGCCTACTTGTGATCTCTGTCTGTCAAATAAATAAATAAAATCTTATAAAAAACATTTAAAATGAGTCTCTTGGAGATAGCATATTAATTTTTAAAAAAAATCCAATCTGATATCCTGTGTCTTTTGATTGGGGCATTTAGCCCATTTACAGGATAACTATAGAAAGATATGAATTTAGTGCCATTGTATTGCCTGTAAGATGAGTATTACTGTATATTGTCTCTGTTCCTTTCTGGTCTATGTTACTTTTAGGCTCTCTCTTTGCTTAGAGGACCCCTTTCAATATTTCTTGTACAGCTGGTTTGGTGATCACAAATTCTTTAAGTTTCTGTTTTTCCTGGAAGCTTTTTATCTCTCCTTCTATTTTCAATGACAGCCTAGCTGTATATAGTATGCTTGGCTGCATATTTTTCTCATTTCATGTTCTGACTATATCATACCAGTCCTTCCTGGCCTGTCAGGACTCTATGGATAGGCCTGCTGCCAATCTAATGATTCTACCATTGTTGGTTACAAGCCTCTTGTACTGAGCTGCTTTCAGGCTTTTCTCTTTGTCTCTGAGATTTTTAAGCTTTACTATTAGATATCAGGGTGTTGACCCATTTTTATTGATTTTGAGGGTGGTTCTCTGTGCCTCCCGGATTTTGATGCCTGTTTCTTTCCCCCAAATTAGGAAAGTTGTCTGCTATAATTTGTTTCAATATACCTTCTCTCTCTCTCTCTCTCTTCTTCTTCTTCTTCTTCTTTTGGGATCCCAATTATTCTAATATTGTTTTACTTTATGGTATCACTTATCTCTCAAATTCTCTCCTCGTTATTCAATAGTTGTTTATCTCTCTATTTCTCAGCTTTATTCTCCATCATTTGGTCTTCTATATCACCAATTCTCTCTTTTACCTCATTTAGCCTAGAAGCTAGAGCCTCCATTTTTTATTACACCTCATTTAATAGCCTTCTTGATTTCAACTTGGTTAGATTTTATTTCTCCAGAAAGGGATTGTCTAGTATATTTTATGCTTTTTTCAAGCCTAGCTAGTATATTTATAATAATTATTCTGAACTCTAGTTCTGACATCTAAGTAATGTCCGTGTTGATTAGCTCCCTGGCAGTCAGTACTGCCTCTTATTCTTTTTTTTTTTTTTTTTTTTTTTTGAGGTGAATTTTTCAGTTTTGTCATTTTGTCCAGAGAAGAATAGATAAATGAGAGAACAAATGTTAAAAGGGTAACAATGACCCCAGAAAAATATGCAATAAACAAATCAGAAGAGACCTAAAACTGGGGGGGGGGGGTAGGGGGAGGAGGAAAAAAAAAGAAGAAGAATATGATCAGCCTGATGAATAGAACAGAACCACACACTAGTTTTTGGGTGTATTTTAGTTGGTTAGACAAAAAACTGCCTTCAAAATTTTAAAGAGAGAAAAACTTATAAATACAATGAAGGGATGGAATATGACTATAAAAATAAAAATTAAAGAAGATTTTAAAAAATGACAGGGTGCCTGAGTGGCTCAATGGGTTAGGTCTCTGCCTTCAGCTCAGGTCATGATCCCAGGGTCCTGGGATCAAGCCCTGCATCTGGCTTTCTGCTCAATGGGGAGCCTGCTTCCCCCACCTCTCTCTGCCTGCTGCTCTGCTTGCTTGTGATCTCTCTCTCTCTCTGTGTCAAATAAATAAAATCTTTTAAAAAATTAAAGAAGATTTTAAAAAATGAGTTGATAAGAACTTGGTTGAGAGAAGAAAGAAGAAAAATTAAATTTAAAAAATGAGAGAGAATGATCAAGTGGGTGAATAGAACAAAGCCATACACTAGATTTAGGGTATATTTTGGTCTGTTAAAGGTTCTGTATCCCAAAATTTTGAAGAAAGAAAAATTTATATATGTACAAAAAGTAAGGTTAAATACAATGAGGAATAGAATATGACTGTAAAAGTGAAAATTTTAAACGATTTTGAAAAAGTAATAGATAAGTTGGTTGGAAAAGGAAAGAAGAAAAATTTAAAAACAAGAAACAGAAAAAGAAAAAGTAAAGAAAATTTAAAAAATTAACTTTGAAAGACTAAAGAATCTTGAGGGAAAAGCCATGAATTCTATGTGCTATATTCCCCTAGCGCTGGAGTTCAGATGTTCTCGTTGATTGGTAAACTTGGTCTTGGCTGGATGTTCTTGTTGATCTTCTGTAAGAGGTCCCTATTGCAGTGATTGTCAAGTGTCTTTGCCCCAGGTGGAATTGCACCACCCTTGCCAGGAGCCAGGCTAAATAATTCACTCAGGTTTTCTCTCAGTAGCTTTTGTTCCCTGAACACTTTCTGTATAGCTTGGAGGATGAGAATGAAAATGGAAGCCTCCCAGTCTCTGGCCCTGGAGAAACCAAGAACTTGGGGCTCCACTCCCCAGGGCATCCTCAGAGAAAAGCAATCAGTCACTCCTGTTTCCCTGGTCTCCAGCCACACTCCTTGCTCACCCTGCCTGTGACTGAATGTTTCTGTCTCCGGCACATGACCCCATTTGGTTCCAACCCCAGCAGATTGCTGTGGCAGTTTCCTGTGCCACTCCTCCCAAGGGAAGAAGGGGAGTCTCCCCTGATGTGCCACTTGTTAGGTCCCTGGTCAAAGAGTAGTGTCCCGACTGTGCTGCAGATCATAGTTGTCGATGGCAACCCTGAGCTGAGAACCCACTCCTCTGCTCTATCTTTGCAGCCAGCTTCCCTGCTCTGATACTTGGGAGCTCTGCCATACTCGGGCACCCCTGGTCCTTGTGTGACCCTGAGGGTCCTGAGACCACACTGTCCCAATGAAGTTTCTACCCCCCATCCCCGCTTAGCCACTGGAGCGATGTCCCTCAGCGGAGCAGACTTCTACAAGTTCTGATTTTGTGCTCTGCTGCTCTATCCCGCACTAGGAGCTGGCTGTCAGAGGCTCCCCTCATGTCCCATGGTCTCTCTTCCCATATATCACCTCAGATTCACTTCTCTGCACATCCTACCTTGCAGAAAGTGGTTGTTTTTCTGTTCGTAGAGTTGCTGCTATACTTTTCTTTGATCTTCTGTTGATTTCGCAGGTGTTCAGAATGGTTTGATAACTATCTAGCTGAATTTCTGGGATCAGACAAAATTTAGATCTCCCACTCCTCTGCCATCTTGGAGCCCTCCCTCTGAACAATCAATTTTAAGCTAACTTCTTAACTTCAGTTGCATATAATCTACATTTTTACTACTCCCTCCTACACACATACTTTATGTTATTGATATCACAATTTATATCCATTTACATTGTGCATCCACGGATAATTTTAGTTATATTTATTTTATTTTACTTACTTTTTAAAGATTTTATTTATTTATTTGACACAGAGAGATCACAAGTAGGCAGAGAGGCAGGCAGAGAGAGAGAGGAGGAGGAAGCAGGCTCCCTGCTGAGCAGAGAGCCCGATGTAGAACTCAATCCCAGGACCCCAAGATCATGACCTGAGCCGAAGGTAGAGACTTAACCCACTGAGCCACCCAGGCACCCTAGTTATATTTATTTTAATATTTTTGTCTTTTGACTTTCATACTAGAATTGAAAGTGATTTACTTACAACCATTATGATAATACACTATTCTGCATATATATATATATATATATTTGTCTATATATTTGTCTATATATTTACCTATACCAATGTGCTTTATACTCTCTTATGCTATTTAGATTATGTTGTTTATGCTTTGATTTCAACTTGAAAAACTCTTTAATATTTCTCATATAGTAGTTCCAGTGATAATAAACACCATCAGTTTTTTTCTGGGAAAGTCTTTAACTTTCCTTCATTTTTAAAGTGCAGTCTTGCTAGAGATAATATTCTTGGCTGACAGGTTTTCTTTCAAAAGTTGGAATATATCATTACTCTTACTTCTGGCCTATAAGGATTCTACTGAAATTCCACTATTGTGTTCAGGGGTTTGCTTGGATGTGATAAGTTGCTTTTCTCATGCCGCTTTCAAAATTTGGTTTTTGTTTTTGATTTCCAAAGTTTTGATTATAATGCATTTCCATGTCAATTTCTCCAGATTCCTGATATCCATTGGGCTTCCTGAATCTGAATAAATGTCCTTTTCCTTCCCCAGATCTGAGAAACTTTCAGCCCTTATTTCTTTGAATATACTTTCTGGTCCCTTTTTTTTTTTTTTTTTTTTTTTTGGAACTGCTGCCTTGTTATATTGGTTAGATTGATGGTGTTCTAGAAATCCCTTTAACTTTCTTCTTTTTCATCTTTTTTCTTTTTGTTCCTCTGGCTGAATATTTTCTAATTATCTGTGTTCAAGTTCACTCATGTTTTCTTCTGCTTGATCTAGTCTGTTTTGAACCCCTCTAGTGACGTTTTTAGTACAGTTATGTTCTTCAGCTTCATGATTTCTGTTTATGACTTTTAAAAATATTTCTATCTCTTTATCAAAAATTTTACTTTGTTCATGCATTATTCTCTTGATCTTGGTGAGCCCCTTTATAATGTTCTTTTGAATTCTATGTCAGGATAATCACATAATTGTCTTTTATGAGGATCAGTTTCTGGAGATATATTTTATTCCTTTGTTTGGAAGATATTTCCCTGGTTCTTTATCTTCTTTGACTCTATATTGGTGTCTGTGCATTAGACATTGAAATCACTTTTCCAGTCTTCACAGACTGGACCCCTACAGGAGAAAAAACTTCACCGATTAGCCTGGCCCAGAGATTCTGGCTATCTCTTCACTCGTCATGCTTATCCAAATTGTTTTCTTTGTTTTTAGATGCCCCAAGTATTTAAAGTATCCTAGGTCCCATTAGCTCTTCAAGATAAGTGAGATTGAAACTAATTCTTCAAGCAACACCCAGAAAAACTGGATCATTAAATGCTTGATCCAACTCTTTCCCTTACCTCAGGGAGAAACTGGGATGTGGTGGGTGTTTTGTTTTGTTTTGTTTTTTTACCTGTTTGTTCTGCAATAACCTGGAGGGAGGAGCTGTGGTAAGTAGTTTCATGATTGATCAAAGTGCTGTGCCTGCTCTTAGTGGCTGCCAGGAGGCTATAGAGTATGCTGGGTTCTGACATCTCTCCAAGACCAGCTAGAAAAAAGGACAATATTCTGGGTATCTCCTGGAAAAATTGGGTCATTAGACACATGGTCCAATTCTTTCCTTCCCAAAGGAATATCTGGGGGCTGAGGGTTTTTTGTTTGCTCACTGTCTACTGAGCCAGAGAGGATCCCAGCCCAACTGCATCTTTTTTCTCCCTAGCCTAAGGCAGCTAGATTGTGCCAGGTCTCATTAACACTCCAAGATTGGTTAGACAGAAGCCAACTCTCTCAGTATCTCCCAGAAAAGTTGGAACATTGGACATGCAGTCTCCCTTTTTCTCTCCCCAGCATGAAGCTGGGAGCTAAGGGGTTTCCATCTGATCATATGGTGCTGTGCTTGGGATAGAGATGATAGCAAGAGGGTGTATTAAGTTTTTCTACTGGCTCTGATACGGGCAGATTTGCACTTACTCAGGGTGTAGGAGCCTCTTCCTGGGTTTCTTACAAAGGAAATTTGTCCACAAATTATTGAATTGATGTGTTCTTGGGGTGAAGGAGGAGCCCGGGCTTCCTATATCACCATCTTTCTAATGCTACCTCACAAATTTTGACAAGTAGTACTTCCATTCTCATTCAGTTAAAATCTGTCTAATTTCTGTTTGATTTGTCCTTGAATCTTTGGTTGCTTAGAAGTACATTTTGTGATTTGTATTTATGTGAGGATTTTCTAGTTATCTTTTGTTATTGATTACTATCTTAATTCCTTTGTAGTTCTAGAATATTAACCCTTTGAAATTTATTGAAACTGGCTTTATGGCATAGCATATAATCAATTTTGATAAATATCCTTTGTGTATTTGGAACTAATGTGTATTCTTCAGTTGTTGGGTATAATAATCTATGTCAGTTAGGTTATATTTTTAAAAATTAAATTGTTAAATCTTTAGCTATAATGTTTTGGTCAAAATACTCTGTTATTGGCAGAGGTATGCCAAAATCTGACATGATTGTGAATTTGTCAATATTTCTTTTACTTCTCTGAGCTTTTGTTTTATAAAAAGAATTTAGGCTAAGCTATTGGTACATAAAATTTAGAATCATTAATTTTTTTGATATATTAAACTTTTCTGGTGGACTGTCTCTATTAATCTTAGGTGATTCTTATGAGTCTATTTATCTGATAATGGTATAGTTTCACCAACTTTTTGTTATTTGGTGTTCGCATGATATATTTTCTTCACAATTTAAATTTCAACATTTATGCGTGCTTCCTATGGTCTGTAATTGTGTTTCTTTTGTTTTGAATTTTATTCTAATTTATAAATATTTTATTGGATCATTTAGCTATGCTTTATTTAATGTAATTATTCTTACATTTGAGTTAAATCTATAGTCATACTATTTTCTATTTCTTCCACCTGCCCTCTCTCTTTCTCTCCTTTTGTTCTTTTGAATTGATAATTTGATGTAGTATTTTTATTGTTTAATATACCCTGGAGCTTGTAGTGCACATTCTTTACTATTCAAAGACTAAAGTAAATAAATTCTTTTATTCCCACATGAAATAGGGGCCTTAAAATATTGCTCTGCCTACTCCAAATGTATATATTTTTGTCATGAGTTTTAATTCTTTATATGTCTGAAATCCTAAAAGACATTATGATTATTGTTTTATATCATTAAAATTCATTTATATTTATTTAAGTAGTTACGTTATTTTTTTTTGCCATTCTTTCCTCTTTCTCTCAGCTTCCCTCTGAGCCTCTTCTACCTAAAGAATACTCCCTAACATTTCATTTACTGTAGGTTTACAGGTGACAATATTGCCATCATTTTTTGTTTGTCAGTGTTACCCATTTTACTATCTGATCAATTTAATATAAGGGAAATGCCTGTATTTTATTTTATGAATTTTAATAGCCTTATAAATGTATCTATCATATATATATATATATATATATATCATAGGATATGGTAGATTGTGAGTTTTATAGCTCAAAAATGTTTAAGTTTTAGCTTTGCGCAGTGGCAGTATCATAGCCAATGAGGTTTATCCAAGGCGCGATTATTGCTAATTGAAAAATGTTTAAGTTTTAATCGTGTAAGATGTAGTATAAGTTTAAAAGAAAAGAATTGGACATAAAATAGTAAGCCAGTAGTAAAGGATTGTGAAATAATCACCATTATTAAGATGCTATAAATACTTCCTGGAAGATTCATGATGTAATATGGAAAGGTTTTTAGGTCTAGCACAGAATTCAGCAATATCTGGCCAGTGTGGTTGAGCAACACTTTATCTCCATGCTTACAGATAAAAATTGGACTTCTTGCTAAACAGTTTGCCATCCAAAATTTGGTTTCTGAGTACTATGGAAGATAATCCTGGAAGAGAATAGAATAGCAAGAGTCCACACTGGCTCTTTAGTACATGCAGTATAAAATCGTACTGTATAAAAGTATACTTTTATACATCATAACTCTAAGCCTTCTAAGTCAAAGACAGATGTTAATGAGCATAATGTGGAAGTCAAACTGCAAGCCTGGCATGATTTCATCAGTATAAATTGATTAAAACAAACATTATGAATATACCAATTAGTACATAATTTGACATATTTTCCATCTTCATCTTATACCTTATTCCTGAAAAAGTATGGCACTTTATGTATTTGGTATTTTATGTCATTCACATATTTGCATGAAAAACACAAACCACTCATTACTCTGGGACTCCAGAAATGTCCTTGGCCATTCTCTATATTGAATGAAACATATAAAGCATAGAAACATCACATCAATAAGAGTTATACATAAAATTAGTCAAGCCAAATCTTTTTTGGTAAATGCTCAAACTCCCCTCCTTGTACTACAGCAGTTTTCTTCCTTTAATATTTCAATGGTCATAAAAAGTACCCATAAAAGTACCCATAAAAACCTAGTACTTTGAGGGTGCCTGGGTGGCTCAGGGGTCGTGGAATTGAGTTCCGCATTGGGCTCCCTGCTCAGCAGGGAGCCTGCTTCTCCTTCTGCCCCTCTCTCTGTCTGTCATGAATAAATAAATAAAATCTTAAAAAAAAATAGTACTTTGAAAAGGAGAAAAATGATAGGCTAAAAACTAAAGAAAAGATTAATGTTAAGTGTACCCAGAAAAATGTTAGTTACCTGAAGTTTAAAGTTAGAAATAAATGTCTACCATGACCTGACAAGATTGAAAGACTGGCAGATTTATCTCAGGGATGTTCATGTGAATAAAAGAAGCACAAAGAGTAGAGTGAAGAATTTAGTCTGACATTAATATTCAGCAGAGGGTATTCACAGTGGAGGAGGCTCTTTATGCTGTCCATTGCAGCAGAGATGGAAGCTAGGTATGGTACCAGCAATATGAGCTTCTCACGGTGGCTAATCTGGCACTCCTGGAACCCGCCAGCAACAAAGGCCAATGCCAATTAAGTCCCTGATAGAACAGACTGACAGCATTGTTGGGGGTCAGGAGGGCAGGGCAGTTTGCCCCCCACCCCCAGTGGCAGGTTGTATTGGACTTCTTTCAGATAGAGGGTGGGAGTTTGTCCTAAGTGTTTTACATGAAGATACTCCTTGATCGCAGTGCATCTACAAACTCAGTTCATGACTTCAGCTCTCTAGACCTAGTGTGATTACTCCCGCTTTGTACCTTCAGGCCCAGGGATGGTAATGGCTTCTGATTGCTACCTCCTCTTTGGTGTTTACCATCCTTTCTTGGTTCCTTTAACCCTCACAAAGCTTTTTAACAAGTTTCCTTACTTCACTCTGTCTGGTTAAAGCCTTTTGAGTATGCTTATTAATTCTCACTAAAGCCCCACCAGTAATACTTGAGGTCATGAATGTACTTGTTCAGATAGAGAATGTACCATAAAAGGAGAAATAAGCTGAGAAGAAATCCAGAGAGCAGTAAGAAGACACATTCACACCTGGATGGGGAAAAGTCAGATGGACTAGAAGGAAAAATGGAGACAGACCGAAATATATCAATTTCATGACCAAGATACTGACATTGATACAGTCAAGTAAAGAACAATTTCATCACAAGGATACCTCCTATTGTCACTGCAAACACTTCTTTTTCACCCCCACCCCTCCTTAGTTAATGGTAACCATTTATTCTCTATCTTTAGAAATTTATAATTTTAAGAAGGTTATATAATGGAATAATACAGCACATATAATGTTTATTATAAATACATACCTTTTAGGATTAAAAGGTACTATTACTATTTTTATCACTCAGATAATTCTCTCAAGATTTATCCAAGTTATTATATGTATAAATAATTTGTTCCTTTTTATTGTTTGATAATATTTCATGGTATGAATGTACTAAGTTGTTGTTGTTTTAACAATTCACCTTTGGGGTGCCTGGGTGGCTCAGTGGGTTAAAGCCTCTGCCTTCAGCTTAGTCATGATCCCAGGACCCTGGGATCGAGCCCCACATTGGGCTCTCTGCTCCGCAGGGAGCCTGCTTCCCTTCCTCTCTCTCTGCCTGCCTCTCTGCCTACTTGTGATCTCTGTCTGTCAAATAAATAAATAAAATCTTAAAAAAAAAAAAAATTCACCTTTGAAGGATATCTGGGCCAATTCCTGTTTTGGGCTATTAGAAATAAGGCTTCTATAAACACAGGTTTTTATATGAACATAAATTTTTATTTTTCTGGAATTAATGCCTAGTATCACATTTTATGATTCTGGGTTATATGGTAGCAGGATTCTTAGTGTCTTAAGAAGCTGCCAAACTGTTTCAAAATGTCCGTACCATTTAACATTCCAACTAAGAATGTATGAATAATTAAGCTTCTTTACATCCTTGTCAGTAATTTGCATTATTACTATTTTGTATTTTAGCCATTCTGATGGGTATTTAATGATATCTCTCTGTGGTTTTAACTTGAATTTCCTTAATGGCTAATGATGTTGAGTGTCTTTTCATGTGCTTATTTGCTATCTGTATACCTGCTTCAGTGAAATGTCTGTTAATGCCTTTGCCCATTCTAATTGGGTGGTTGTTTTTTACTGTTGAGTTTAGAGTGTTCTTTATATATTCTAGATATTAGTCCTTAATTAGATAAGTGGTTTGCAAATATTTTTCTCTCAGTCTGTAGCTTGTTTTTTTTTTTTTTTTTTTAATTCTCTTAAAAGGGTCTTTCACAGAGCAAAGGCTTTAAATGTTAATGATGGCTAACTTATCAATTTTCTGTTTTATAGATTGTGCTTTTGGTGTCAAGTCTGGGATCTCTTTGTCTAGCCCTAGATATTAAAGATTTTCTGTTTTTTCTCTTAAAGTTTTATAATTTTACATTTTATAGTTAGGCCTATGATATATTTTGAATTAATTTTTATAAAAGATGTGAGGTCTAGGTTAAGGTTCTTTTTTTTCTCCCTAGGATGTCCAATTGCTCCAGCACCATTTGTTGAAAGTACCGTACTTCCCACATCGAATTGCTCTTGTCCTTTTGTCAAAAATCAGTTGGCTGAACTTGTATGGGTCTATTTTGGGGATTTTTTTTGTCCCATTGCTCTGTGTCCGTCCCTCCTCTGGAACCACATAGCGCTGATTACTGTAGACAGATAAATCTTAAAATTGAGTAGATTGATTCCTTTCAGTCTTTGCTCTTGTTTTATTCTAGTTCCTTTTTTTTTTTCCATACAAATATTAGGATGATCTTCTCTGTATCTACAATAAGTCTTGCTTGGATTTTGATAGGAATAATGTTAAACTTATATATGATTTTGGGGAGGTTTGACATCTTTACTGTGCTTAAAAACCTACTCTGTAAAAAATGCTCTGGAAGATCCTGTGAGCCCGTATGGTCATTTCTAATGTGACTTTGTTTTCAGCATAAGGTGAACTCAAAGTCTGATCGGGGCAATGACACACCCAAATAAAAAGATAGAAAACGAGACAGGAGTTTATTAGTAACATGCCAGAATATTTCAAGAGGGCAAGGTAAGTAAGTTCCAGGTACTTGGCACAGAAAATTAAGAGTTCTCCGAAGTTCAGCCCCTTCCTCTTTGGTTTCACTGCCTTCTCTTCTTTCCATGAATATGCCAAGTTTTTCTCTACTTAGGGCATTTGCATTTGTCATTCATTTCCTGAAAAACTCTGCTCCCAGTTTCTGCATGGCTGCTTTTCTCACATTTAGCTAATTCAAATGGCACTTCTTTAGTGAGATTCTCCCTGATGACAAAATCTAAGTGACCCTACCGGTCATGATACATAAGCCTATTTTATTTCTTTTACAGCACTTTTACTATCTCTTTTTAATAGTAGCAGCATGGGGCACCTGGGTGGCTCAGTCAGTTTGTTTCAGCTTGGGTCATGATCTCAGGGTCCTGGGACCGAGCCCCACATCAGGTTCTGTGCTCAGTGGGGAGTCTGCTTATGGATTTTCTCTCTGCCTCTGCCCCACCCCCCATTCATGTTTTCTCTCTCTCTCTCTGTCTACCTAAAATTAATAAATCTTTTAAAAAAATTGTAGCAGGGGTGTCTGGGTGGCTCAGTCGATTAAGCATCTGCCTTCAGCTCAGGTCATGATCCCACAGCCCTGGGATTAAGTCCTGCATTGGGCTCCGTGCTCAGCAGGGAGCCTGCTTCTCCCTCTATCTGTGCTCCTCCTGCTTGTGTTCTCTCACTTGCACTCTCTCTCTCAAATAAATAAATAAAATCTTAAAAAAAAAAAAGAGAGAGAGTAGCAGTATGTCTGCTGTCCCCAGAATTATTCACTAGAACATGATTCTTTGAGAGCAGGGACTGTGTTGGTCTTATTCACTATCATATCCTCTGCCTAGCACTGGGCCCGACACACAGTGGGTGTGTCATTCTCTGTTGAATGAAATGAATGAGTGCTCTTTGTCTAGGCAGAAAGACAGAAGGCAATTTGAAGAGACTACGGCCAAATCAAAAGTTGGAAAGTGAGATTAATGTTTTGAGCTCCTATGATCAAGCCAGATAAGGAGGAGAAGGGATTTTGTAATGGGAACTTTATTCTTGATCACGGAGGGCTTTCAAGTTCTAGACTAGGTGATTTTACTTTCTCCTGAGGGTAACAGGGATGCTTTAACAAGGTCGAAATAATAATATACTATTCTTAAAAAATTAAGAGGGAACAATACAACAAATTGGGCTAAAATGTTGGGAGCTCAAGTAGAAGCACAGTCCCAGTTGGCAATAACGATTGTGATAAAACTGCTGTGAGGTAAGAAGACCCCGAAGGCGGCGGTGTCAATCCTCACAGAATGGAGGCTCACTTTAGAGAAAACTTGAACAGTTTAGTCTTCTTCAGTTGGGCCTGCTTAACAGTCTCATCAGTTAAGAACAATAGTGCTGATGAGAGATAATTTGCCAACTCTTCATGTTATCTTTCTTTCATTTGTGTTTGCAAAGATATTCCTTTTCTCAAGGTATTTTTAATAGGTAAAATCATTCTACCTGACAGTTAATAAACCTGCCTCCTTCTGGTTTCGTTGTACACAAAGTCGTTTTCATGTTGGTCAAATTGTTTTTCCATTTTAGAGCTGGAGAGCATGTTCGTCAGACGGATCTGGAAAAGGCAATGTATTTGAAATAGAAACAGATCATGTGAACTTTAATTGCTTCTAAGCACTCCACTGTGTCATATTGAGAATGTTTTGTACAGGTAGTCCCTATTCTATTTTAGTACATCATTTGACTTAAAATGGGAAATAATGCTCACTGGGGTCCCTGATCTTCTGTCCCAGGAGGTTTTGAGGCTCATTGTTCATTTTGCTCAATTTATGCCCCTGCAGTTGTCTATGGCAGTCTTAAAAGTAGGGTCAGCCTAAGGATAGCAACAAAAGACTTTTCTTATAAAGAGCTGCTCCTATAGCTCTTCTGTTTTACTCACACCCCAAACAAAAATTCCAAAACCATCTACTGGCATTAGGATTTCTAGGCCAGAGTCTTTTTGCTGTGAATAATTGCCATGATTTTCAAGGACTGTTCTGTATTCTTTTCAGTCGATTCTTGAACCTGGCAGCATGCTGCTCTTTGATACTGACTACCAAGAAGCAGTTGCTGTAGGAAAACCAAATAGTTCTGACATCTCTACTTACCAGGTTTCACTTACAGTTCATTTCAGAGTGTGACAATTAGAAGAAACAAGGAAGGGCTTTGTTTTGTTTTTCCAGACTCATTTCAAGGAACACTACACACAGCCTGCCTACAGGGTTGTTTGGTTAAAGAAAATGTTTCCACTCATATTACGGTTGCATTGTAATGGAAAATTGCTCCGGGTGCCAAACCCACCAAGAATGTTAACATCACCAAAGAAGACCTTTGCACTTGACTACTGTACATTTTTACTTACTTCCAATATTTCAGCCACAAGTTATAAAGTGTAGCAGGCCTCTGGAAATAGAGCTGAAGCAGTCAAGATCAATTTAGCCCCACTCTATGTTGATAGGCAACAAGATGCTTTCTGAAATGTAAGGTAAATAGTTTCACATGGGGATAAAGCAGGGCGATTCTTCCCAAATTTGGCTCACTCACACCTTTGCAGGGAGGTTTCCCCTTTGGAGTATTTGTGATGCTTATTAACGTTGACTTGGAAGGTTAAAAAGACCAACAGAGACACTGTCGCTGCCAGCGCTGTTTTGACATCTCTCACTAGCTTTCCTATAAGGTGGTATTAGAAGTATTATTACTTGTACATATTGTTAGTTAAATTATAGTATATCTCTCATTCACGTCCACACTGGAGGAAACTGAAAACTCCTGACAAGGAAATTATTGTGTGAGAAATCGCATGGTACAAGCTAATCCAAGAAATGAATGATTCATCGTCAGTATGCATGAAAGACACCATATGAGTAGTCTAATGCGTAAATACCAGCAATGAAGGACTTTGTACCCATACGTGGCTTTTATCCGGATACATCGGCCCCTGGGATCATAGGCATGAATTCCTGGGCATAATGTAATTATAAAATACTCATTATGGTTTCCTTGTACAAGAGTGGAGAAATTACTGTCATAGTCAAAGTTTAAGGTAACTCCCCCCAGCCCACCCCCAGTTCAATAAAGGGTTGTGGCTTCTCCTTTTAGAGGGATTTACAGTACTCATCAGCGGTATAGTTCACATTAGCATCCAGTGACATTGCTTTGTCTGTATATATTTCTAGCTGTCAACAGAATGTCCTGAGGCAATTGCATCCTGATTCTATAGCCATCTTCTATTCTTTTATAATACACAAGGGTCTAATTTTCCATCAGCAAAGCATGAAATCATGTAAGAATGCCACATAACCAGCATGTGCAAACAAGTAGCACTTTTTCTACACATAAAAATGCTTCATAAAATAACAGATAAATTAAATCTTCATGTTCAAGTAAAGAGCTTAGAAATCAAGACCTTTTATACAAAATTAGAATTTTCTGTACAGAGCTGACAGTGTCATGTAATTCAGCTAAATGTGTTCGCCACCTTACATGTTAATACGTGTGACCATATCATTTTTCTTTGATTTACAGTGGAACTGTTTTATATCAGGAACGTTTTATGGTTACAGATAACAGGCATGTTAACTTCATTAAGATCAGTATTTAGCAATTATCAAATTAACAGAGTGATGACTGGAGGATATGACTTGTATCCAGCTATATTAGCTTTAACACTCATTCAAAGCTGTGTAGTGGAAGGACATGGAAACCAAGTGTTCTTCTTTATTTATGCATATTTTGGGTACAGTGGGACAGGCAGTCAAAGTAAACATGAATCCTCAAAAATGACATTATAAAATATACTAAATGATGCATTCAAGATTCCTCTTCCCTCTCTGGAACATATCTAAGTTTGACAAACTGTTTGAAATTATCAATTCAATGATGCCCTTAAAAGGGCTAGCTTTGGCGTATATTTAAAATACATTCAAGACATATGTCTCTTCTGCTGCAAGAACTACAGAAAGCTCGGTTTCACATCAGTGAGATGACTGAATCTGCTTAAATTATCATTCTCTATATGCATCTCATATTTCTACAACTTCAGGGTATTTTTAAACACTTTCTACATAATGTACAATTTACTTAGCACGTGGCATTCATATGTCTAGCTGTAAAATAACTTGTTGTAATTTAAGCAAACATGTTTTAAATAAAAGGTAGCTAAGGCTTCTAATCTCTGATGTATTGAGTGCAATGAAAGCTTCCATTAGAACAGATTTCCCAGGCAGCCAAAGACAGTAGAGGTTCCCCTTAAGAAATATATTAATCTACGGTTTACCCTGGTGTGTTTCAACAAAAATTTCAATAAATTAGGGACTGACCAGTGTCACCAGTGATGTGATGCCATCCACAAATTAGACGGAAAACAGAGGGCAGAAAAGAGAATTGCGTCTATTTTTTCTTCCAGAATCCTTTTTGCTTACTTCTGATTTTCCAACATTAGCAATCAATGTAACAGGAATGTTCCAGCTGCTTTTAAAAAAAAGGTTCAGCGAATTTTAATTGACATGGAGTAGGCATATATACTTAACGGGCACAATTTGGTAAATTTTGACCTATGTGTACTTTGCTGACATCATTTCACGATCAGGGTGATAAACACACATCGTCCCCAAAAGCTTCTTGGTGCCCCTTTAGAATTCCTCTCTGCTGTCCCTTCCTGAAGCCTCAGTGTGTTGTCAGCTGTCTGAGGGTCAGAATGTTTCCCAAGGGTGCCCCGCAGATGGCATAAACAAAATGTGTGGCACAAATACTCGCTTTCTCTTGTTCTGTGTTATTTTGCATTTGTTTTTTTAGAATTTTATATAAATGGAATACTCGTACAGTATATACTCTTTTTTTTTTTTTTGGCTGGCTTCTTTTACTTTGCATAATTTCGAGATTTATTCACGTTATAGCACATATCACCAGTTTATTCTTTTTATTGCTGTGTAGTATTCTGTCTTTTGGATGAACCACAGTTTATCTGCTCACCTGTTGTTGGACAGTTGGGTTGTTTCCAGTTTGGGTTTGCTAAACAAAGCTGCTCTGTGCATTCATGTCTAAGTGTTGGTATAGACAAATGCTTTCATTTTTCCTTGTGGAATTGCCTGAACATGGAGTAGCTGAATCACATATAGTAGGTGTGTGCTTAACTCTACAAGGAACTGCCAAGATGTTTTCCCGAGTTGTTAAAACATTTTGTGTTCCCACTAGAAGTGTGGGAGGCTTCGTTCCTCTACTTCCTCACCAATACTTAGTGTGGTCATCTTTTTTATTTTGAGGTATTCTAATAGATGCATAGAGATATCCCAGTGTGGTTTTCATGTGCATTTCCCCAATGACTGTGTTGAACGCTTTTTTTATCTGCTTATTTGTTATCCATATATCTTCTTTGATGATGCGTCTATTCCAATCTTTTGCCCATTTTTTATGGAATCATTTCCTTAATTCTGAGTTTGAAGGGTTCTTTATATATTTTGGATACAAGTATTTTTATCGGTGGTGTGGCTTGTTAATATCTTGTCTCAGTTTGTGGTCATGAAGTCAGCCTTGGTCCAGAAGAGCCACTTATGTGACTTGGAAATGCTTTTGAGGTTGAGTCCTTGGCAGCATACTAAACTCAACTTTCCACTCAGGGGACTTTATAACTGAGCCAACAGGCACTTTCTGCCATGTATATATCCTAGAAAGAGAGTTGAAATGGCAGATAATTATTTCTTCATCTTTAATTTTTAAGTTGGTCAGTATCATACTTGGGATAGGTCATAAGACTCCTTTTATTTTCCCACCAAATTTTTATTTCTTTCTATTATATTCTATTAAATTTCTTTTTATTAAAAGCCTCCATGTGATTGTAATTGCTTGTTACCACATCTGTGTTTCCACTAGACTTGTGTTTCTCAGGGCAGGTGGCATGCCCCCCCCCTTTTTTTTTTTTTAACAAAACCATAAATCTCCATGATCCAATGCAATGCTTGGCACTAGCAGGTGCTCAACAAGTTTGTAGTGAAAAATTAAAAGGATCTCTTCTTGTATTGTCAGTGCACATGCCAAAAATCTACTGACAATTTCAATTTCCTAGTTCTCCCTCCAGGCAGAGGCTAAGTGGCGTCAATCCTAGCCCCTGAGTGGTAACCCAAGAGAATGTAGTTTTCTAAAGTCCAGAAGTGGCTGTTACCGTGATCCTCACCAATAGAGAAATCTCATGTCCAACACTTGAATAAGTATTAAACCAAAATATAAAGTTCTCTAAAATCTTATGTATTCTGAATACCAGAATTGGGCTCATCTAGGGAAAAGGACATAATGACATTTCTCCCTGTGGAGAAAAGCAAGGTTCTGAAGATTGTGAACACCATCTTCCATAATGTGTAGGAATTCTGGCTCTTACCTTCTCCAACAGCCAGATTTTTGATCGCCTTTGCTTTTAATCTTTCTCTTTTTTGCTATAGGATTTGTCCCATCAAGTGGACACCAAAACAAATGCCCAGTGCCTACTTTTTTGACCATAGGAGGATGAGCTGCATTGACTATTATGGTCTTTCCTGAACCTGCAGGGCCATCCTGTGGGTCACAATCCTCTTGGAGTGGGGGCAGCAGTGAAATGATTGCAGGGGATCCACTTGGGCAAAGGTCTCCCCAACATGACCCATTGAAAGCATAATAAAATAACTGTGGGCGTATTCTTGTCTTGTTACATACTTATATTTTTCAGGTATCTGTAAATGCTGTTGTGATAACAAAGTTAGAGGTATTACTGAATTTAAAGCCACTTTTTGTCACCATGTACCTTTTTATGAAACAATGAAAATGGGAGACACAACAGCTATATAATGTAAACCCTTGATTTTTTTTTTTTCCCTTTGAAAGAAGTCTTTGTCCTGAAAATGGTTGATAATCATACATGGACACATTAAAAAGCCCATTGTTTAGTCTTTATATATGTAAAATTGTCTCAAGATTTTAGATAACGACAAATAAATGGCAGTGTAGTAAAGGAACCTTTTATTGGGGGGGAAAAAAAAAAACCCTCCTGAGCATTGCTAACGGAGTTCTGGTTAATCCAGCATAAATATCATGAGATACGGACATTTTATCTCTGGGGAAAGAATATGACATTTAAAGGAGTAGATCCAGGGAAAGGACATAGGCATTTTAAAGAACTAATAAATGATTCATCAACTGGTGAAATAATCAAAATATGTATTGTTCAAAAACATTAATTTAGAAAATATTATAAGCCTTGGACACCAAAAATAAAACCTTGCACGTTTTCCAGTAAGCTTCTCATCATTTATTACTACCCTACTTTTTTTGCACGAGGAGAAAAGTGTCAAGGAAAAATGTACTCACAAATAATTGTAAAACCTTGGATTTTAAAGTTGTCAAGAAGTTTAACTTGTTCTATAAAGGGTAGGACATTTCATGAATAGAACAAAACTACAACCCTTGATAATATCCAAGAAAATTTCCTTCATGAATTTTGAGACAATTCCATCAAGAAGTTAGATGAAAACAATCAATAAACCCCTAGAATAAAAAAACAAAAGCCCAGCTGTGATGGAAACTATGCATGCACTGTGAAACGAAACAAAACAAAACAAAAGAAAAACACAGCCTTGTACTGGCTTTAAAATTTAGGCTTTTCCAGTAAGTAAGACCCAATTTCAAAAGAAGGCACTCTGAAGATGTTTAGAGTATATAAAGACAACCTTTAGGCAGCATAAGTTAAGTACATCTCACTAGGTTTTCCACAGAGTTGTATTAGTCAACAATGATAAATCCGAAATATTTTTTCAAAGCAGATTCCTCATATGAAGAAATTACTTCAACTTGGATAGCAGTAGACCTGGAATGAGAAAAGGAGAATGACAGAAGAAATTGAAAGTGATAATGAAGCAGGGGGAAAAGCATAAATTCAAATTCAAATCTGTGTCAAAGGACCTAAAATAAATGATTCTGCCTAATTTGGGGTCTCTGTGTAATAGCGGTTTCATGAATCCAAACTTTTTCTTCATGTTGGAGAACGAGAAATGGCCCTACTTGTAGCCTAATGGCGGGGGGGGGGGGGTCACTGAAGACTCTCCATGAGCGTAGCCTGATGCGAGGCAAGTAGTGTGTCAGCAGTGACACTCCCTCCTTTCACCTAGACAAAGCAGAAAAAAGGGATCAGTCCATTCTGAGTGCTCCCTCAATGCTCCATCCACAGTGCAATGCCTGCTGACATGTAAAGGATACAAGGAGATAGTGTTCACGGAAAAGCCATCTGGCAACTGACCACCCCAGAGAGAAGGTTCCATCCAGGAGACAGGATCGTTGCAGGATCATCATAAGAAAACCTCAAATCCATGTGTACCCCAAGGACTTTCTGTAGCTGAAGTAATAAAACTACAGCTTCAGTCCTTGAAAAAGGGCACTCAGCTTCAGAAAAATCAAGAAGCCTAATCAATTGTTATTTACTTCATTCATTCATCCACACACATTGACGGAGAGCCTCTTATACCAGGCCCTGTGCGGATTCTGGGAACAAAAAGAGGAAGTGGACATAATCCTCATCCACTGGGTTTCCCCAGATACATAAATTCTGTTGCTTGTGCCTGAAGAAGACTGATCTAATGACTGCTTTAAATAAAAGTAACCCAACCTGAGACTAAGACAACACTGTATGTTAACTACACTGGAATTAAAGTAAAATAGTTAAATAAAAATAAATAAAAGGAATCCAATAGTCCTTAAAAGCTTGCTATCGGGAGCAGAAACATATCTTTCTTCTGGTCTTGTTATTTTTGCTTTCAGACGGCCTCTTATTCTACATAATTGTTGCTTTACAGAAGACATGATTTGAACTGCAGAACACTAAGTTCTTGTCACAGGAACTTTGTTACATGAAAGGCCACTGACACATTGCTAAATATTAACTCCATTCTTCTCCATTCCAGATAGGGTATCACTGGCAAATGAGAACCAATTGTGCTTTCAAAAAGTTCAATAAAAGAAATTCCAAAATGACCCTGAGTAACGTCTCTAATTCTAACCTAGACAGGAAATTTCAGGCTACCCTCGTCTCCTCATGTTTCAGTTAAGCCTTCTTCCTTCTGACCATATGGCCTTCGAACAGCGAATCATTCTCCATAATTTACCATGTCCTTAAAAACAATATTTATTGTGGCTGCATAAAGGGAATATTTATTGTGTCCCATGCCAAAGGCACTGAAATGATAACGAGTATCTCTCTATAGTACTGAATAACATGAGATTATCTCAGAATTCAAGTGTATTCCTTTACCAGTCGAGTATTTCAATTTCAGAGCAAGGGGATTTAGCCTTTTCATAATGAAAAAAAAAAAAAAAAAAAAAAAGCAAGCATTTCAAATACTTAGGTAGCTTCCATAATTTCCAGAAGACATTTTTCAAAATTCTGTGTATAATGTTAGGATTAGGGAACAGAAATTTAATACTTTGTATTTGTGAATTTGATGTTAACTGTAATAAAAAAAAAAAGTTCAGTCTTACCCTATAGATCCAAAAAGAATATTGCAAAATGAGTTTGTTTTATTTTTTTAAACCACCTGATAAATTTGCAGAAATTATCAAAACAACCACAGTCCTAAAGTCCAAAGAATTTACTCCAAAAATAATTCTTATGATTTAACAATACATTCTTTCAAATAATTTGGGGGTGGGGATGATTCTGGCAAGAAAACCTCACATGTGAATTGTTATTTTTGAAAAACAGAAGTACTATTGTAGGTACAAATAATTCCCAGGAAAACTGTTTGTTCATACAACTCTTTTAAAAGCTACCTTAATGATTGCAAAGTTGATTGTTATTGTCATTCCCAAGAAGGAGTCTGACATTTTATCAATATCACAGCATTTTCAGGGAACATAGGAAATAGCAGTATGCCACTTCCAAGGATCTTGATTAAGCAGAGAATTTCACTGACAATGACATCAACAACACAAGCAGGTGCTCATATCCGATCCGGTCTGGTCAAACTCTTCTGAGTGTTTATAAACTGTAGGTTCACAGCAGATGTATGCATATCTTCATAATTTACCATTTTAGAGATGTGATGCACTTTCCCTTGTAACGTTCTAAAATCTCATGACAAGGTTTTTATTGTATGCAAATTAGTAGCATTTGATTAGGTCCTGAGGCAGCTTCACCTGGGTGTTCAGAGGAATAGCAATGGGAAGTGAGGAAGAATATTTCATCACTGAAGTGTGTTTTCCCTTGGGGGACACCACCATTTGATTTTGACATTTATTTGTCCTGTGCTATAAAGGACAAAACTACAATTACACTTTTTTTTCCTCTACTGTGCAGTGGGCATGGTGTCAGAAAAAATTAAATCAAAGATAGTATGTTTGCACACAAAACAAGCTCTAAAACCAAACTTATTGAACAAACCTCCAGTTATAATCATAGTGGATTAAAAAATAGTACTGGACTAAGGCACAATGGTGAGTGTATATAGAAAACATCCATGAGAACCAGCCTGAAGAAACAGGATTGCATCTATTGTATAGTGTTATCTTGGCTTTTATAGCATAAAAACTATGAGCTCCTAGCATAAAAACTATGGGTCACTTTCTTACTGAGTTCCTGTTTGCCCTATTCCATTTTTAGAATCCCAAAACAAAGGTTTTCTCTGCTAGGTAATTTGGTTACTATATCAGTGAATAACGTTTGCCAAAATAAGTATTGTCACATTTTAAGTGTTTTGCAATTGATTTCAAAATTTGACATCTGTAGCACTTTATTCTTCTCAGTCTTAAAATAATTCACAGCCACGCAAATGGTGGCACTCACCTTTTTCACAGTGGGACTCGATCATATTGAAAGTAATTAAAAAATATATTTTACTTGTCCATTTATCAAAATAGAGATACCTTTACAAATGATTATCCTCAGCAAGAAATACAAGGAAAGATGGGGCGCCTGGCTGGCTCAACCTTAGAGCAGATGACTCTTGATCTCAGGGTTGTGAGTTTACGTTCTACATTGGGCATAGAGATTACTTAAAAATAGAATATTTATTAAAAAAAAAAAACAACAAGAAATACATGGAAAGAGACTGAGCATAGCCAATGACAGCTGTAACTTTTTTTTTAAGGATGGAATTAATACTTACTCCATAACAGTTCTTATGTCTAACAAATATAAACAATCCAGGAAGAGAGTCAACAAATTAAAACTTCTCTGGAAATTGTCTAAATTTTCTTCCCAAATGCATGTTTCTCTCTAATATGTCTCTTTAACCGAAGAAAATAGTCAGAAAGCACATTGTTCTATAGATAGAGAAGTAAAACTAGAATCACCAAGACCTCCCAAATATTAGAACTGATGCATTTCTATGAATTTCAAGGAAAGTTACCTTCTTCCTTTAGGTTTCATATATCTGCACTGTGCGTTTTTCTAAACATCATAAGTCCAAATATAAATAATAATGTATCTGGCACATGGAAAGATGACTCTGATGCCAGTAGTGTCAAAGAGAAAACTGAAACAGTAGTAAGTGCTTATAGTAAAAAGTAAGATGAGATAAAAATCCTCTCTAATTAAGGCAATCTTAAGTCATGAATGATGTAGCTATTATGAATTATTAAGGATGGTCCCAGTAATTTAACCAAAAATAATCCTCTTACTATATTCCCAAAAGCCAAGTATTCTAATAATTTAAAGCTTTGAAATCTTCCCTTCACTTTGAAGGGAAACAAAATTAAATTACCTTTTTAAAAGGCCAAATGTTGAACCATAAACTCCCTTTTTCTATCCTGAAAAGGATCTCTTGTTTAGTTTTAATTGGAAATATTTGTAACAAAATTTAAAATCATTAATATGATTGAAAGGAACATTTTTAGGTAATGAATTAAACAGGAAGCCAGGCAAGTCTTTATTTTTTTATTTGATTTTTTCCCTCCTATGGAGTGAGCCACCCTATCATGCATTTTCTAGAATGGCTCTGAAGAGGACAAGCCACAAAAGTAAGAATTAGAGGATAACTGGTCCAGATATCGACAAATTAACTAATAAATGGATGATCAAAGATTTTTTTAGATTAGCTTCTGTGATGCAAATACAATTCTTGCACAACAGCTGTCCTAAACAGAGCCAGTCTTCTCTTATCTACAGATGCTTTGTATTTTTGTTGTTGTTTTTAGGATGACATGGTTCATCTTAATTCTGGATGTGCTTAATGTGTTTAGAAATTGACTTCAGCTAACGAGGCAGAAGAGTAAGTAGGCAGTGAAATAGCAATGCTACAAGGATCATGGGCTTTTGACTATGACAGAGCTTTATGCACAGGCAAGTAAAAACCAATGAAAGATGTTTTTATTATAAATTTTAGAGATCTAAAAGATGTTGAGGGAGAGGTTGGAAGTCAAGAGGGAACCAAATCCATGCCACATAAGATAGTGAATATGCATAATTTGAACTTTATCTCCCCCGTGAGGCTGTAAACTTCTTACCAGCCCAGAAACACCTTCCGCGCCCGCCCCCCCCCCCCCCCCCCCCCGCAGTGTTTAGGAGCGTGCATTGCAGTGATAACCAACCCACGGCCCGGGGCCACTCAAAGCTCTTCAGAACATCATGCTTAGGAGACCCTTGAAGCCAGCTTAAAGAAAAAAAAAATTAGTTGTCATTAAAAATTGTATTGATGTTATGACTAGAATCCCAGTAATATCTTATCCCTTGGGAAACAGAAATATTTGGACGTAGGGAAACACCTGCCCACATCGTAACAAAGTAGCGCATCGGGCAGAAAGGAAGTGAAACCAGCGTTAATATCCTGAAGAAAACATGGCTGTGGCCCTTTTCTCCATGCTGCCCTTTCTTACTTATTTGCCTTTGATCAGATTCGCCACAGTTGATAGGGGAGGCCCTCACGGAGTTCCGGCGGAGAATTGATCAAGCGCACAAATGCCCTTTATTCCTGACCAGGTGCTATCTAATGTGTTTACTCAAGAGGCAGACAATTTCCTTAAGGAAATCATGCACATTCCATCCTAATCCTGGGGCGAGCCCAGGTTAGGCCTGGCGATGTGGCCGGGACTCGCAGAGGGAAAAGGCGTAGCGGCCGTGGCTCCGCGCGAGCACTTACGTGGACGCCTGTCCCCACAGGACGCACGACACTGCACCAGCCGCAGGAGCATTCCGCCGCGTCCGAATCCAGGGCAGGGCTCTGCCTCTGGGTCATCCCCCGCTATATATATAATCCGCACACCCAACTGAAGACTTGAGGAAAGAATTAGAAGTGCATTCCACCGAAAGTACATAACCCACTGAGAGCCAGGTAAATTGTCTTTAAAAGCTTCAAATGATTTGCCTTTTCAAAAAATCAGAAAACCTATCGACTTTTCAAGAAAACCATTCTCTTGTGAATTTACAAATAGTTTCTCAGTTTCGCCCATTCCATTCACTGGTTCCACATGTCTCAAGAAAACATAATCCATCAATTACAACAAAAAAATATGTTATCCAGGTAACTAAAAGTTTTTATAATGATAAAATGTTTCTGTATTTAAAAAAGTTCAGTAATTTAAAGGGGCTTTCCTCCATATTTTTCTTTAGACATATTTTATAATAGAGGCATATACAGAACAATGAAGAGAACTGGTTAATCAGTTTAAAAAATCAAATATAAATGGCCCTTCCTTCTGTTTTAATTCTTTAGCAATAAAACCAGTCCAAAGGTATCATGGATTGGTTTGCCCTGAAATGCATTATGATTAAAAGATGGGAACAATGTTAGATACTGCAAATGAGGATTTTGCAAAATAAAAGAGAAAACCTTGGTGTACGTTTATTAAATATTTGTTGAGCTCCAATAATATGGTAGGCATTGTGGAACATTTAAATATGGTTCCTGTCCTTGTTTTCCTATTATCTTCTTTGGTTTTTTCTTAACAGATTTGACTAGCTCGCGCAGCTTTGAAAAAGAATTTAAAGCCCATAAATTTCACAAATCCTAAGCAAGAAGCATATATTAGTTCTTCAAAGCATACTGGTATATTTTTTAACTGCGGATTTTAGCTTTCATGTGATAAAAGTTTTAGTGATTTCCTTACCATGTCTTGTTAAGGCTTAAGTTCCTCATTTACATATTTGATGTCTCTCAGGAGACAGACAAGCTTCAAGTTAATTATCTATGTAGCTGTAAGAACTCTTGTTTCCTGGTTAAGAACTCTCCAAAAGAAAACTAATAGTTATTAAATGTTACACTGAGTCACCAAAAGTAATCAGGATACACAATGAGAGGCACTAAACAGGCACTTAAATTTAATAAAAACCTCAACTTTTTATAAGATAAATGAAATATAAATCAATTAAATCTCTTACAGTAATTTTCAGGGAAAACAGCCAGCAGACACCAAACAGCTAAAATCTCTGCTCTAGAAAGTGATTAGGCACTGCTGGAGGCTTGAGGAAATTACTGTAAAATTCTGGATATAGACCCATTGAACTCAGATTTGTAATGGAGTTGTAATTAAAGAAATGCCACATCAAAAGAAATGTTAGCATTTCCCCCACCGAGTGCATGTGGATATGTGTGTCTGTGCATGCACATATGCCTGTATGTGTGTAGATGTATGTATGTATGTGTTCTATAGATACACATATACTAGGCGCTATTCATAAATACGTGCTTTGTTTTCTACAATGACAAAATTATGTGGACAGAAATGATCATCTTTGAATCTGAAAGTCTGTTAAGGAGCAGTTTCATGGAATGATAACAAGAAAGAGAAGAAAGAAGGGCAAGCATAAGATAGACTTGAGTTGCAGTTGGGAAATTGGAACCACAGCTATCAGGTGAGTTAATTAATCTGGGTATCGTTCAGTAAATGAAAGTGTGCCATCTATTTCACAAGGGCCCATTGTGTCTTGCATGTGAAACAAATTTACCCTGTTTGATTAAGGATTACTGATTGCCTCCAATTTATTATATGTATCCTATAATTAAGTCACAATGAGTTCGAATGAAATGGGGATGGTCTCCTCCACGAAGAAGACAACAAGCTCATTCTAGGAAGACCTTGGGGGTCACTCAAGAAGCAATTAAATGTTCTCCAGGGTGCATTAAAGGGAAAAGAGCCTGGTGGGCTGAACGGCCTCTACTTATATTCCAGCCTTCTCAATATTCTCCTGCTTTTATGGAGACGAATGAAACTATGTCATAAAATAACTCAAGGCACTATCAGCAAGGAAAACAATGCTGTCTGCTCTTACATTAAAACATTGCCAAGAAAAACATACTACCTAGAAGGAAAAAAAGGCATGTAAGCAAAAGTGACACCCTATGTCAGAATCCATTTAAAGGGAAGATCTGAAAAAATCAAGGAACTCTGAAATAGTGTATGTGATCTCTGAGAAATATATATCAATTATTTTTTTGTGTAGAGGTAGCAAATACGTAGGATAAAATCTTTTTGGCAAGTGGAATGTGATGAAAGGACCAAGGTCAGTATCAGTGTTGTGCCTACAGATATATTTCCCCACATTTTTATAAATGGTTCTCAATGGTGGACACTACAAAAGAGGAATTATATAGGACACTTGAGAAAAATAGCAAGGAAGACTTTATTCAAGATACTGCATTATTATGTTTCTGGGAGAAGATTTACATCTCAAAGGGCAGAGAAAGAATTTACAATTGCAAGTTTTTTTTTTTAAGCAAATGTTCTAAGAAAAAGAGGTCATGAAGAAACCTGGCTAAAGTTCAGGCAAGTTCCAGACCATCTCAGTCCGTATACTATTCTGAAATTAGGATAACCTCACACAGAACTGGGAGCATCCCAGCTTAAACCACCGCCTTTAAAAATGTATCTGTTTGGGAGACACATGCCCTAAAACATCCAGCCTACAAAAAGTTAATAGGAAAATTTAGATGACTGTAAGAACTAAAATATAAAAATTAGAAGATTAATAAAAATATATACAGTTAAGGGGCTCATACCCAGCTCAGTTGGTAGAGCATGTGATTCTTGATCTCAGGATTGTGAGTTCAAACCCCACATCAGTAATAGAGTTTACTTTAAAAAAGTTTTTTTTTAAAAAAAAGTTGATTTTGTTGACTTACAAATCAAATTGTGAAAACCTTACCAACTAAAAGTGATCCAGAAATTACAAAGACTTTTCTGTTTTCAGCACAGTCATGGAATGAGCACATTTGTACCTAGAAACCACATGTTATAATGGAAAAATAAGTTGCGAATGAATCCGAAGAACTCAGCCCAAATCTCAGGCACATAAGTCATTTGTTCCATAGACCTGGGAAGATTATTTATCCTCTCTGAGCTTTATTTTCCTCATATTCAAAGAAAGATAGAAGTGGCCTTGCTTACCACACTATAGATGAGAGAATGTCCTGAAAACATGTAAAATGTGTAATGGAAGGGGATACCAGAGAGAAAAGCAGAGTTCAGGTCAGAGTGGACCTAACAGCTGTATTTAGGAATTTTTCCCTAAAACCTAAAAGCCATAGGAAACCAATGGAAGATTTTTAAGCAAGAAAGTGGTACAGTATCATTTCACTTGCAAACAGTCACACTGTTGGCCATGCGGAGCGTGGGTTGGTTGAGCACAATACCAGAGACAACACAGTGTGTGGGCCTGGGGGCAGGCCCAAGGGTGGTAGGTGCTAAAGCTGAGGCAATTGAAAGTTCTATTCGAGACAAAGAATACAATATTCTAAGACCAGGGTGTTTGCAAAGCCTGTGAAAGTATAGAACCTTAATACTGAAGCAACATTAGCTTAGCAATATGTTGGCTTCTCTGGAGGCTGTAATAGAGTGGACCTGACAATGGTACACTGATCCAAAATGTTTACAGCGGGGATGAGGATACTGGAGAGAGACAAGAGACAGGAAATGGAGCAGAATTGGTAAGCCATGACGCCTGATTATATCAAGAAGGGTAAGAGAGAAGTCAGGCTGTCTGGGTTTCTGGCTGAGTGGTTTAGACCAGTGGGCGACAGGCTGAACCTCTGGAAGAAGAGGTCACCTCTTCTCTTACACCAGGAGGGGGAAGGGAGCTTGATTGTGGATGTACAGATGAGGCTTTTGTCGGCAAGCCGATGCGTTCCCACGTCTGTTATGAAGCAGACTGCAATGTAAGAGGGCACTTTGTCAGAAAAGAGGGAGAGGGCAGAATTGTCAGGGCTGCAGAGAAGACAAGGAAGGGGAGGGCTTACAGATGTCTTTTGGAATGAACAACTTCATCTTTGTGGAAGAGGAGATTAGGCAGGTAGCTGGAGAGTGAAAGGGAGGTGATGCAAGGGTGTGGATGCAGAAGTGAGCAGAGCATAGAGCAGGGAGAGGCAACTCGCAAGAGAACTCAGCTGGTGAGGCGGGAGTGACAGAGCCACAGTCAGGGAGGGATGTGGGGTTGAGGCAGAGAGAAGAAGTGACGATAACTAGGTGAGCCCGTTGGAGACTGAAGATACAGGAGAGACTAGTAATCTGAATGGTAGCAGCATATAAAAGGACGGGACTCAAAGCAGCATGAATGGGCTAATTCTCAAATAGAAGGGATATCTTCTCTGATTCTACAGGAGGTAAATAGGAAATAATAGCTGCTCATGTGGCTAAGTTTATTGGTTTGGGAGACAAAAGAGAGTTCCTTTTATTTTTTTCTTTCTTTTTTCCTGTGAGGATAGAGGCAAGCTCATTTGCTGCAAGTGAGACTGTGGACGTGCAAGTGGGGGCAACAGAAGTCAGAAGCTAATGAGCATATTTGAAGAAGGCACCGTGGGAAATAGAGGGGAGCTAAACGGGACACCAGAAGAAATGCTGGCAGCATGAGAGACCAAGTGAAGATAGAAAACGTGGATTTTGGTGACAGCAGTCCGTGAGGTTGTGTGTGTGTTTCCAACAGTTCACCAATGAATGTGCCATTAAGAAGAAAACACATGGCTGCACTGGCCCAGGGTTGGAATTTTATCAGGTGGATGAGACAGAAGGACAATGGGGTAAACATTCTAGAGATACAGACAACAGTGTAGTTAAAAAAAATAAATAAGTAACAAACTATAGCAGCCAGTCAGCATAGAGAAGAGAGTGAAGGGACAGGTGGGCTGATACCTGGAAAACTAGAACAGTGAAAAGACTGGATATCCCTAAGCAAGTAAGGGTTGAGAAGAGCATTGGTAATTGGATGAAGAGTTAGAAGGATGGTTAGATTATAGTCATAGGGAGAATGTTTCAACGCGTTGTTCCAGAAAAGGAACCACTGCAAATGATTCCAATGTCCAGAACGTGGTCATAGGATTGGGGACCTGAAAGAAACTGGACATAAAGGCCGCTGGAAGGAAGACAAACAGAAAATAAGCTAAAATGTTGGGTTAAACATCAGCGTGAACAGCAAAATCATTGAGGAGGATGGAAGGAGCTGGATTAGAAGGGAAAATAGTAAATCAGGACGAAACACCTGACTGGCTAGTAGTGTTAAGGTTGGTAGAAGGAAATAAAGGGCTTCAAAGGACAAAGTGTTTTTATTTGGATTTTTTTTTTAAAAAAAGGATCCAAAGGAGGAACCGGGAAGGGAGGAAGGTGTTACCCCACCCTGAGGTATGTGGTATATGAGGGAATGAGAAACCTCAGTGTAATGAGCAGTCTTGGAAACTGTCCCTGTGAGAGGCCTGTAAGTCTCTAGTAAGATCAGGAAGGAAGGAAACATTACAGGAAGGGTTTGAGGATGCCCGGAGTAACTGAGGATTCGGGCGGCACCCTGAAAAGCTCAGAAGGATACTGCGGTGGAAGAGGAGTCAGGCGAGGGGGGCACGGTGCGATCTGGGATGAAGATTCCAGAGCAAGAGAAGAGGGTTTGGATTTAAGAGAATGTACCGACAGCAGGGAGACAAGACATAGTGGGTTTCTTTCTCTCCCAATTGTGCTGATAAAAACCCCATGGACGGGCAGAAAATGGGCTAATCCCAAAGGCATTTCGATGGATCATCTCCAGGAGGAAGGACAACAAACGGAGAAATCAATCAGGTTCCTAGAAAAAGAGGATGTCAGGGAATCAAGGGCAGATTTGACATGGTCTTGCAGTTTTGCTTAAGAGGGGCCCTGGGTGTCATTTATACACAGCTTTGTTAAGTCTTTCTGTGGCTTAAATAATAAACACAATGACTCTCTTTGCTTTATGTGTGTTTTAAAAATCAGGCTTTTCATAGGTTAGATCTAAAATAGAAAACAAGAAATGTCCACTTATTTGACCTTGTTATGCAAGCTTTTGTCTTCAGCAGCATACCCGCCGTCGGGAACCTCTTATATGAACTCACCCATTCCAGTCACCCTAGCCTGGCCTGTTTCCACGTTATTAACTTTTGTTCCTGGTCTAGAATATTCCTTATCTTCTTTTACCCAAACCCTACCTTCCATCTGGGTCAGCCTTTAGCACCTAGTCATCCAAATACCCTTTTTCTGAGGACCAGCCCGTGGGGATCTTTCTGAACATCCAAAATGTGATGATTTCTACAGAAGTGATGATTTACACACATGGATGTAACAGTCCACACAGGCGCTCTTTTGTCTTGTTAATTTACCATCCGTTGTGTGCCCTGCCTCTCCGGACTGTAGGCACCCAGAGGACAGGAACCTTACTTGACCCGTACCCATATTTATCCTCAGTTTGCAGCAAGATGCTTTCCCATTACAGGGCTGCAGTAAGATGACCGTGTTGTGAGACAACCCTTGCATGTGAATTTAGTTGGGACACCTGAGCTAAAGGAGGCCTTTCTGGGAGAAATTACAGGCTTCGTAACAAGCTGGTGAAACATTTATGAATAAAGTAGCTTTTCTGCACCCCTTAAATTATACAAGGTAGGTATAGGACCAGCCCTGACAGGAGTGGGATTTTTAAAAATACATATTTAAGCATAAGAATAGTTATGGGATTTTTTTTTTAAGTTTTCTGAACAGTAACCTCATTGAGAAAATACTCCTTAGTAGAGGAGGATTTGCTCGAGTCATGCCATATATATTTAGTTGACTAATGACTTCTGAAGAATTGATACTAATGACTGAATAAAAGGTGCTTTTTATCCTGAAATGTCCTTTGAACAGCTGTCTCACATCTGAGCACACATCTGTGCTTACAAAAGGGGGGAAAATCAAAGAGCAGACAAGTAAAGAGGCCCCCAGTGTGGTCATGAGCTCTCTCCGCTGAGCAGCTCCGCAGGGCCTCGTTCTCTGGAAGATAAGGAGGCAATTGCACAGCTGACTTGGGAAGTCACCATATCAGCCCCCTATTCCTCTCCTGGGCTCTGCTCCCTGGTCTCTGGCTCTTTTAGGAATGGCAAGTACATGAGAGAAACTCCCCAGGAGACCGAGGTCACGTGAGCTGTGAAAGTTGTCCATACATCCTCTGTACCTCTCTTAGGGCATAGGCTAGTCCTCCCCATAAATGCTCTGTCCAGACCGTATGTCCAAGGTGAGATGTAGGATCAAAAATAAATAAATATATAAGAAACCAAGAAATTTAGTAGTGAATTAGCATCTAAAATTGGGAAATAGGTTGTTTCCTCTGGGGCCGTATCCTCTGAGTTTTTTGACACAAATTTCAGGCATTAAAAAATAAATGGAAATGGATAGGGCTCAATTTATAAATTAGGTTAATTTAAGAACCAAAAGAGACAACAAACGCACAAAAAAATCAAAATGTAGAGCAAAAAAAAAAAAAAAAAAAAGCTGGGGGTTTCTGTGAAGCCTCAACTTTGACACTGCAAGAGTTTGACTTGTGAGTTGTTTTACCATGTGAAAGGCACAAAGTGAAAGGGGGCTAGGAAGAAATGGAAAATGTTTGAAAACAATAATGCTCTTCGCACAACAGGGCATGTGCTTAACCTCCTACACCTTAATAAAACTGCTATCATCTAAACAAATGCAGACACTTACCTTAGGAACTTGGCTCTGAGGCCATCAGTCTGAAAGCATCGTCTCCATCCTGGCTATTGTCACAGAATCAGACCAAGAATGGTGACGGTTTCTCAAAATTTTTTTCCTTCCTATTTGAAGAAAGCACGGGCTTCATTAAAAATCTTTCTCACATTTCAGTTTTTTTAATCTAAATTCAAGTTAAATATGGGGGGGGGGGAGGTTTACTTCAGAATATGCTTTTGCCCAAATGCTGAATTTGGTTTGCCACATCATGGAGGAATTCAGATCTCTCACTTGAGGGAAGACTGTAGCAGCCATGAAGCTCAGTAAAATTATGTAATGTGAAAATTAGTGGAGAAAATGTAAGGCCAGTAAAAGAAGTCACAGGTCAAAATCTTTATGACTTTGGAATGAGAAAGGACTTCTTAAGATTCAAAAAGGTCAGCAAGATGAAGACTAAACCAAATTGGAGATTTCTGGTTTATCAGTTGCCATGGACTAATGGTTGACAGAACCAGGAAAACTGAAGACCCTTCAAAAACAAAAATCAACTAGAAATTAGTATGTACATTCTTAAACTTCTATCAATCAATCAAGCAAGCAAGCAAGGGGGAAAAAAACCCAAGAAAATGATAGGAAACCTGATAGAAACTGATAGTTAAAAAAAATTTTTTTTGAGCAAAATAAAGGAAGACAAATTCAATGGGAACATAAATAGCTAAGAAATATTTGTAAAGATGGTTAGTCTGACTAATTACTGGGGGAAAAATTCAAATTAAAGTACCACTTCCCATTTAGTAGATTCGTAAAAATCTCGAAGTTGAGCAATACCAGGAATTAGCCAAAATGTGGAAATAAAACTAGTAGTCATTCTGAAGAACAATCTGACATTACTTAGTGAAAATTGGAGTGGTATAAGCAATGACCCAGCAATCCCTCTCCAGGGCATATCCCTGGAGAATCTCTCACACAGTTGCTTAAGGGGACATTTAGAAGAACATGTCACATTAGTGGTGGTGGCAGAGTTTGAATCAAATAAGATCACTAACAGAATAGATTGGTAAAGCATGGTGTGTGCATACTATAAAATGCTTAGAAACAATGAACTTAGAAGCAATGAGCCAAAATGCAAATAGCAAACATGGGTAGATCTTTTAAAAAGTCTTAAGAAAAAGAAAAAAGAAACAATGCAAGATCTTAAATATCATGCTGCTTTTGCAAGTTAAAAATGGAGAAATACATAAAACATAGTGTATAATAGAGAGAAAGAAAAATCGATGGGGACAAGCACGTGACTTAGAAATTCAGAACTTAAATATTGTAAGTTATAATTAGAGCTGGGTCCATATTTAATCTTAAAAAAAAAAAAATTCCCTACTCTTTAGCTACCTATGAAAAAGGAAACTATCAGTTCATAGAGTCCATTCTCCAAAGAGGAACCACAGCTCTGCAGACCAGGATTCCTAGGATCTGACTCTTCTCAATTAATGCTGCGAGAAAACAAGGCCAGAGGTGATCTGAATCAGGGACAAAACGCTAGGAGGTGTACTGAAGGTTTTATCCCAGCTTCCTCCCAAACTTTATCAACCTAAAACATTTGGATAAAGTTAGTAAAACTTGGGGCACCTGGGTGGCTTAGTGGGTTAAAGCCTCTGCCTTCGGCTCAGATCATGATCCCAGGGTACTGGGATCAAGTCCCGCATTGGGCTCTCTGCTCAGTGGGGAGCCTGCTTCCTCCTTTCTCTCTCTCCACCTGCCTCTCTGCCTATTTGTCATCTCTGTCAAATAAATAAAATCTTTAAAAAAAAAATTAGTAAAACTTACTACATATCCATCATAAATAAAGTCTGTAGTGTAAGAGCTTATCATGTTATAAAAAAATCCCTGTAGTAGAAAAGCTTTTCACACTTGATGGCTAATTATATAACGAAATTTAATAAAATTTATTAAACCTGTGTAAAAATAAGCCAACATTGTCTGTGTTGTAAACAGAAATGCCATGCAGTAGAGTTTCTGTTCTTGAGAATTTCAAAATGCAATAAGAAAAATTGCTTAAAAGGATGAAAGATCACATAGTAGAAAACATTTAAATAAGTGAAATATAATCTGGTAGTGCATATTATGTTGACTACAATGCAATGAAACTCCTTCTATAAATCAATCAACTACATAGAGCCATTTTCATGATTCTATTCCATACTTTATATACTTTATGCATTCCAAAGAGATACTTGAGTTTAAGAAAGAAGTCTGAAACAGTATTGAAGTTCATTCATACAAAGTGAGGTAGAAGTTGTTATAAATTTGGAAAATAAGAGGTACAATAAAATTTAATAAGAAATTTCCCTTGAACATTAGTGCTTAAGGTAAATTAAATTAAAGTTTTAATTATAAGAGAAAGAGAAAGTAGAAGATGTCATTATAGATCCTGAAGAGGATTCAAGATATTTTAAGGTTGGTGCCATTGCTTCCTGATACTGTCTAATCTCACTACAAAAGATAAAACTTTGATTTTATTTAATGAAGATATTTCATTAGCTCTATTCTTGTACTAGCTTGACTTGACCGGAACCATGTGGGATTCCCATCTATCAAAAGGAAGAGAGGGTAAAATTAAGAGAAATGAAGTTTTTCTATGGCAAGAACTGAGAAGAATCCAAAGGGGGGGGGGGAATGAAGACATTGAAAGTCTTAAGAGGCAATGGAGTGTAGAGTTTTAGAGAGTAAGTCTGAGTCAAAGGGCCTGGAGTCAAAACCTTGCTTACTGGTGGGTAGCTGGGTAAGTTTACCCTCCCCCTCATGCCTAGTCCTATAGTGGATATTTCCAAAAGATGAGACTGGGAGTGGAGAATGATTTTCCTTTTTTCTTTGTCCTTTTTTGTACTTCTGTACTGTTATTCTATAGGTATGTTGTGTTACTTTATGTATAGAGATACATATACATATATAGATATAATGATGAGCCTGGGCCATTTAATATCAAAAAAATTACTTTAAAATATACTTACTTTAAAATCAATAAGAAACAAAACAAGTAGGCAATTAGAAGATCATTAAAACTTAATTATAAAATATTTGATGAGTATATGGGATTGACAAGAGGAGCAGACTTTTGGAAACTAGCTTGTAAATAGTATGTTTTTGTTGGTGGTGGTGGTGGTCACAGTTTTTAATGAGGAAGGAAAACATGGTTACACAGGTTGTAGCCCACACAAAGACTCTCAGCAAAGGCAATGGAGGAGCTGGTCCAGCCCAGATTTCCCCAGCCTATCTGCGTATGTCCCCTATTCTTGATGGAGTCCATTTTCTAATTCATTCATAGGTACCCAAGAGTGCCATGTTTGACACAGCGATCCTGTTTCCCACCTAAATTCCAGGAGAGATTTTAAAAATGCTCTTTTTTTTCTAAAGAGCCAATATCCACTTAGCTGTAAAAATATCCTCCCTTGCAAAAGAGCAGGCATTAAATCTGGTGATATGAACAGATTGTTTCTTTTGTACCATAGCTCCCCCAGGAAAAAAATGATGTGAATTTTCCCGGGCTCATGAATGCCTCCGTACATACCCCCTGGAACATCTCAGCTTCAGTTTCACTGTTGACCCCAGGTTATTGAATTGTACCTTAGGCTCTTACTGTGTGGGCAGGGACAGCAACCTTCACCTGTTAGGAGATGTGATTCTGTCAGTGAGCTACTATTCTCAAGCACGTTTACCCTCCTCATCCCCGTTGCCAGGATTGTTCTCAAAAGTTCCTAATAACACTAATAAGTAACAACAAGTAAGCTGTTACTAATCAGTAACATTTTTTGACAGCTGATACCATTTATCAAATGAATTTATAACTTTGTCCTCTCAATATTTTAAATATTTGTTGGATCTTGGTTCCAAGTATGAACTCTTACTCTGGATTCCTCTTGATCAGAACAGGGACTCCAAGCTCAGGGATATTTTTTAAATCAAACTAAAATAAACAATAAATTTCCATTCCTTCCATATAGATGTAGAATTGTGTATTTCTATATTATATTTATCTCCAAGGTGTAGTACATGTAATTCTTTCAAACAGAATATTTAATCAGTCCAAATATGCCACTCCCTCACAGAGCATTGGTTAATATACTGGCATTTTCTTTCTTTTCCTAAAAGTCCTGGTCACTAAGAACTTATTTTGCCATAGTTCTTCTTAGATGTGGTCACAGGATGAAATGCTCTAAAAACGAGTGAATAACAATATGATGGTTAATGTTGGTTAAGAGCGAGTAGATGCCTTGGACCCAGAGAAATCTATGTACTTAACGCATATGGAAATTTAACTGACTTAAATAAGCAAATTAATTAACTTTTGTAAACCTCGATTTCCTTTTCTCTGAAATGGAAGACATAGCCCATAAGGACACTTGCATAGTTTGTTTGTTTAAAGATTTTATTTATTTATTTGACCGATAGAGATCACAAGGAGGCAGAGAGGCAGGCACAGAGAGGGGGGAAGCAGGCTTCCTGCTGAGCAGAGACAACCCCCCCCCCCCAATGCTGGTCTCAATCCCAAAACCCTGGGATCATGACCAGAGCCTAAGGCAGCGGCTTAACCCACTGAGCCACCCAGGGGCCCCAATTTGCATAGTTTTTGTAGCTGTTTTGCACCAAAGGCAAAGACCCAGCCAGGGGCAGAGGTAATGACAAAGAGCAATGGCAGAAGCAGGAGCAGTGATAGAACCAAAATTTGTTTTTATCCTCAATAATTTGGAGACGAGGTCATTCAGTAAATTGATTTTTAGCAAATTAGCTTTAGGCAAACTGGCCATTTGGCAAATTGGCTTTCAGCAAAGGAGTTCTCAGTTCATCGGCTTTCTGTGATTTATTTTATGTAAATTGTCTGTTTCCTTTCTCAAGTAAATGTTTGAAGTTAGTGGACATTCCTTCTCACAAAAGGATTAATCAATGGCCTCAAGAAGAAGGAGATTTAATAAAAATAATACATGCCAATAGTGGTAGCTCCCTGTCAAAAGAAGCAAGAAGTGCATCTGTTTCCTTTGGTTATCAGCAACAAGTTTGGGGAAGAAAGTTCCCTCCCTTGTGCCTGAATACTTGATCTTCCTGGGAAAGTAGCCCACCTACAGATCCCTTTTCCCCAGGTTAACTGACAAAGTAGCATAAACTGTGTTGTATGGGTGACCTGGGTCATAGCATGGTTACTCTCTGCATTTGGGCCACTTTCTTATTCAGTGCTAATGTCTACCATCAAATGAGTTATTACTATCTCTAGCAGGTACTAACAGGTCAAAATAAACTATTCCCTCTATTTCTCCCCAATCTAAATAACCAGTCTGTTGTCCGATTCAGTGCTCATGCTTTGCTTGTATTATGTTGCCAAACTATCTTAAGCAATTAATTTCTGAGGTTGAAGTACTAAGGGGAGGACTGAGGGGAAGATTAATATTCAGGTTAAGAAATATTTAGTTGAGGGGCACCTGGGTGGTTCAGTGGGTTAAGCCTCTGCCTTCAGCTCAAGTCATGGTCTCAGGGTCCTGGGATGGAGCCCTGCATTGGGGTGGGTTGGGGGGGGTGTCTCTGCTCAGCAGGGAGTCTGCTTCCCCCTCTTTCTCTGCCTGCCTCTCTGCCTAATTGTGATTTCTCTCTCTCAAATAAATAAATAAAATCTTTAAAAAAATATTTAATTGAAAAACAATATTTAGTTATCACTCTAGTGAATTTTTGTTTTGCTCTCTGAAGAGACTTCATGTCATTCTCCGTGAATTTTTCTGAAAGACATATCTTGAAACCAAATTTTCTCCATTTACTCAAAAAAACCCCACACATTCACAGTAGTCCATTGGTAACTGTAACAAGGAAAACTGAAATATACATACACCGCCATCATTGGGAGAGAAACTTGAGGTTCAGAAAGAAAATGCTGATAAAAGATGCCTCTATTCACTGTTGCACACACAGAAGCATCTTTAGCTAAAGGGAGGCCCTTCGAAATGGGTATGTCTAGCAATAAGACAAATGGACTTTGAGTAAACGATACCAGAGATACCATTTCAAAAGGAATATTCCAAAGCAACGGTGCCATGTGGTTAGCAGGAATATACATTCTCCATGGGAGAATATATTCATGGTAATTGGGTTTGCACTTGGGTAGACTCAGGAAGAAATAAGCTTCAGCCCTCAATGACACAGAGAGCTGGCACAGGATGCATGCCCACTCCTCAAAGAGAACTGCTGGAGATACTGTTTTTGTTTATTTTTTCCTTGCTTCTGTTAGCCAGCAAAATTTCTCCACCCACTCCTCTTCTTCTGGTCCCAGATGCTACTCCTTGTCTTTGGGGCTGAGCTCCAAAAGGGATTGCTACAAAACAGGAGCCCATGACAGAAGCAAAACCACCAGTCCTGTCTTTGAATATGTGAATGGATGCTGAGGGGAATAAACTTTTTCTCCAGCAGAGCTGGAAGAGACTATGTACAGAATGCAACAAATCAGAGAGCAGCAGAATTGAGAGACTAACAGAAATAAAGTTAGAGCAGATAGTATTAGATCTCTGTTCCAGCCCCTACTGAGTATTCTTTGAAAGGGCTAACTACCACAGTATTCTTCCCAGCTACATAAACCAATGAATCTCCTCTCTCTTAATCTGGTCACATTTGATGTCTGTAAATTGCAATAAAAAGAGACCTAATTGATATGTACATATTACCTTTATCCAAGGAAACAGAACTCACCTTTCCCCCTCCAGCACCCCACCACCAAAAGCTGGTAGAAAACTGATCACAGAAAACTCCTATCTTCCATGGGGCAGAGACGGGAGGAAGCAGGCTCAACAGTTGATAAGGCCTCAGAGGAGAAAGTTGGTAGGAAGTATCAACCACCATGATCTGGAAGGGACCAGAGGTAACTACGTGGCTTAACTATACAAATATTTTGTCAAGATTTTTAGCTGATCAGCCTTTTGTGGAGGCTCACCGCCCCCCAAAAAGGATTTTTCCCCCTCATTAAGGCTAAATCTGTCCCTTCTCTGCCAGAAGATAGCAAGGAATTTGAGTACCTCACTGTGGGATAGAAATGAAGGGCTTTCTCTCATAGGTTAAAAACATAAAGCAAGCCCCCTTTTCTGCATAAATGCACCTTTTGTGGGACTCCTAAGGGGAGGAGTGATGTTATTGTACTGTTAAACCAAGACTCTCTTGTGGAGGCTTCAAGCCAAGACCTGCTTCTGTAGGCAGATGAGGTCTTTCCTAAGGTCTGTGGACCAATCACTCACAGAAGAGTGATGTCTCATCTTTAGATAAGAAATGTGGAAGGAAAAACGAGCCAACTCCATTTCTGCCTCTCCATCTTCCTATTAACTTTAAGACTTCTAGATGTTTTTGAAGGTGCTTCCAAAGGGCGGTGGTCAGATATGGCTTCTGTTAAGAATAGGGCTCTGGGGACCCAGAAAAGAGCTATCCTGTCCTAATAGTAAATTCCAGCTGAACTTAAGTTCTGCCTCATAAGCCAAATAGTCTAGTTTATCTACTTTCCTCATTTGTTTCCATTTCAAAGAGCTGGAGTCCTGTCTGAGTGCCTTACTTAAGCTGCCCTGCAGATTATAAAGGTGAAGACTATACATTCATAGTTGGGTCAAAATGGAATAACCAGAAAAATGCTAAATGCACTTCTCAGAACAAAATTGGGATCGGGGTTAGAGTTGCAGGTACAGTAGGGGAAAATATGGTAAATTCCCCCCAAAAGAAGACCATACAAATCCACCTGCCCCTTATTCTACAGTTGATTCAGCCTCCTTATACCAACCTTAGAAAATCTTGATTTACTTTTACATAAAAGAAAAAAATGCCAATGAATTCCACAGACACAATACCGTGCAAATTGGCAGTTATAGAAAGTTTCTTAAACAGAACCATCAGGGCACTATAATTCAATATATTTGCAGTTTATTTGGACATATATGGTGACATAATTGAAGAAACAACTCCACTACTATTTGTTAGTCTGTAAAGACCTAAGGAAAATAATGGCTAAAATTTTGTTTAAAACAAGTTAATTATTTTAACTATTGTAAAATAACAAATAAAAAGCTTTTTAATGAGTTCATCATGTTTGGGGGTAGGTTAAATGTTATTTTTCAATTATATGATTAGAATAAAAAGTCAAGTTTCAATGCAGTTATTCCATTATTATAAATGAGAGCTAAAGTTACCATTGACTTTGGCCAAGTTCTCTTAAAAAAATAATCTTCTAATGCATTATAAATTACTATAAATTCCTCCATAATTAATACTTGAGGATGCAAAATTGTATGCATTCATTATTTTCAAGTAAATTGGGGCATATTATATATAAGTCTCTTTTCTGTTATTGTTTTTGAAAGAGAAGAAAAAATAGCTAAAGTCTTGCTACACTGGGTTTTTAACTCTACCTGCTATGCAAACATGCACAGATTTTTTTTTTTTTAAATGAAATGAAAACAAAACAGGCATTTTCTGGTCTAATGAGCTATTTCCATCAAAATAAATTCTCCAAATGGAAGTATTACAGGGCTCATGCTAAGCATAACAATAATGCTTTATGTATTTTCAGAGCCATTGCAATATCCCAGTAATATAGGAACTTTGAAAGCAGAGCATACAGCTGCAGCAAATGTTCTAACAACTGTATTCTTCACTTCTAATCAGAGCAGCACCCAGGAGCCCTCAAAACAAGCAACATGAATAAAGGCTGGAGGGGAAAGAGAAGTTCTACTGCACTGGCGTCTCCCACTGCTTGAAATAACGGACTCTTTCGGCAGGTCGGGTTCTGTTACCTGTTATATAATGTCTCAAGTTTAGTTATTTCAGTAGGATAGGAGGATTTTCAGGTGGATTTTTATCCAGGTTATTCACAGAATGTACGGCCCAAATTATGGAATGCCATGATGAAGGCAATGAAAGATGGCATTGAATAAATGAAGTTGCATTCTCTGTCTGTTTAAATACCCAGCCCCACCTCCCCTACCTCCAGTGTTGTAAGGATCATATGAGACAAAATACCTTCAAACACTTTAGCAAACATTCTAGAAGTGTGTTCAAAATCAGGACTGGTTAGATGTCAGTGTTATTGGGGGATGAGTGGTCCCTGGAAGGGGCACTCATGAGTCTCTGGGTGCTCATAACATTGCTTCTTAATCTTGATGCTGATTACATGGGTATGTTTAGTTTGTAAAAATTCAGTGACGTATACACAAATATGTGTATGATTTGTCTATGTTTTTTCACTAAAAATTTTCTTCAAAACATGTTTATTGGCATGAGATAATGACCTTCAATTATGTCAAACTCAAATGCCCATGGAGGCTAGTCAAGACATGTAAGTACATATTCAAGATGAGCTGGCTTCCTCTGAATGAATAAGGAAATGTCCCACATAAAGACAAATATCGCCCAGTTCCATCTTTTGCAGGGGTCATGGGATTCATAGGGCCCAGGGTGCCAGACTTTGAGGAAAGGATACAAATTTAGCCTTTGCATGTAGAAAATCACTATTTTGGGGGTGCCTGAGTGGCTCAGTTGGCTAAGCAACTGCCTTTGGCTCAGGTCATGATCCTGGAGTCCCAGGACCAAGTCCCACATTGGGCTCCCTGCTCGGCAGGGAGTCTGCTTCTCCCTCTGACTTTCCCCCTCTTGTGCTCTCTCACTCTCTCATTCTCTCCCTCTCAAATAAATAAATAAAATCTTTAAAAAAAGAAAATCACTATTTTTAAATGTAAGCGAACTTTCAGAATGTTTAAACACTGAACATTACATCAAAACTAATGGGGCACTTGGGTGGCTCAATGGGTTAAGCCTTTGCCTTTGGCTCAGGTCATGATCTCAGAGTCCTGGGATCGAGCCCCGCACCAGGCTCTCTGCTCAGCGGGAGCCTGCTTTCCACCCCCTCTTTGTCTGCCTCTCTGCCTACTTGTGATCTCTGTCAAATAAATAAAATCTTTAAAAAAAAACTAGCGATGTACTAATGATGTATGTTGATTAATTGAACTTAATAAGAAAAAATGTTTAAAGCCCTGTGAGCTCTCAGGGGCAAGGAGGTTAGCTGTGCTTGACCTGGGTGTTTTCAGTGTGCAAGCCATCAGGTGTGATGCCAAAAAGGGAGTCATAGGAAATACCCTTTCGCTGATAAATTACACAGCCAGTGTTCTCCTAGAGAATATTTTCCAATATCTTTATCTGTGGCTCTGGGAATGGTATGATAACTGGAAAACCTTTTTACCTAGGTTTATGGTTTACTTCTGGCCAAGAAGACATGACAGGTGACACTAGATGGCATCCCATCTGACCCACAAGGAGGTATGTTTTTAACTGGGGTTCCTTGTGAAGCTTGTATCATTTGGAAATATCATGCAAAGAGATATTGTGCAAAGGGATTTTGTGGAATGTGGCATCATTGTCCCAACTATTCCTTCATTCTAATAGGAAATGGCCCTGACCTTTGAAGTGATAAGGATGTGATTTAAAACCAGAAGAAAGAATGCAAATTTTTATTGTTATTATACCAACCTTGCTAAATTCTCTTGTTATATGACTGCCAAAAAATGATGAGAGCATTTTTTTTCCTTTGCAAACCTTATGCTCTTTGTATCTTTTTCACCCCTTGTTGCTCCATCTGCGATCTCCTGTATGCGGTTGTATAGTTGCAGTAAAAGTAGCATCTTTGGCTTATTTCCTAGTTTTCAAGTTAATGCTGTTACTGATTTAGAATTAAGAATTATGTTTGCTGTGGGGTTTTATAGGCTTTTTTTTTTTTCCTTAAGAGATTAAAGAAATTTCTCTCTATCCATAGTTTGATAAGTTTTATTGCAAATGAGTGTGGGAAGTATTAAATGCTTATTTGATATCTATTGAAAAAAAGGGGAAGAGAGAAGAAGGAAGGAAGGAAGGAAAAAAGGAAGAAAAAGAAAAGAAAAGTTAATTCTATAGTGTATTTAGGGCTTAGTAATGACAAAGGGGGTTAGTGGAATTCTAGGCCCTCACACAGAGAGGCCCCAGGAGCATGTCCAAAGAAACTAGTAAAACAGATGTTTGCCACTCTTTGTGGAAATCAGAGATATTTTTCTGTAGCTGTTTGTGTCCGAGTTCCACCCTTTCCTGCCCTACCTCTCCTAGACCCTCTTGTGTGTTGTTCAAGATGATAGAAATTTCTGCACTCAGTGCCAATATTTGGTTAGATTAGTTTTCCATAAAGCCATTGTGTACCAATCAGTAATTCCAATGTTTTGTTTAATGTATGAGAGTTTGAACTTTCACAACTATTAAAACAGTCCTTTGAAGATAAGCCTAAATGGGGGGGGGGGGGGGAATGCATACTGGCCAAATAAAATAAATCTGTTTAATCTCAATTACAGTAATCTTTGAGAAGTTGCAAATATTCCAGACTCTCTTCTCCAGTTACACATTTTCCCTTTCCCCTTCTCTTAATAAAGTGGAGACAGCTGGAAGAGGACCTTAGCAAGGTCATTCAAGTTACCTTTATTCTCTACCTAACTTAACACTAGAGTGACCCTCACTGTATTTCATAAATACATTTCTACTATTGAATGAAAACAAATTGCATATTTATGACAATAACAAATAGAAGTGTTTTATTTGTGATGTTTCTCACTTTGACTAGCCTCTAGGAGAAATTTTTTTAAATGAATTTATTTGAATTTTTATATAGTTTCAAACCATAATTAATGCATGGTAGAGTTGAACATAGAGGAAATTAGACATTTTGCTACAAACTTTAGATGTGTAGCCTTTTTTAATTTTAACCCAAGTGTACTTACAAAATGAAGGAATGAGAAGTATCCAGCAGGTGCAGTATTCCTCGTTCTTAAGGGTACCCGACTTTCTGGTGGTTCTGCTCCACAGCAGTTCTTCCCAGCTGCAAATGGAGAATTTCCTGAAGCAAGGGTGGGCAGGAATTCTTCCTAGGCTGTACAATCAATAAAAGAAGGTTATGTCCGCCATTGGAGCCTATATAAATACCAATTGGGTATTTGGCCATGAGAAAGTCAAGGTAGTTAAATGTGTGAAGTATCTACTATGGGATCTTGTTTGAAATAAGCAGAAAAAGTTTAAAGTGCAAGAAAAAAAAAAGACATTAGACAGTGGTTAAACAGGAGTGTATAGCCTTTTGCAATAAGGTCCATGTACCCTAGTAGTAACGGGGACAACAAGCAAACACTAAGTTACTGCTAAAGGAAGCCTGTAAACCTCTGAAACATGCAAAGCAACAGAGACTAAACTATTCCCAAGAGAAGTAGCAGCAAAGACAGAGCAACAAAGACAGCATAGGGCACTTTAGAAGAAAATGTCAAAACACAGACAAAAGAATACTTTAGGTTGAGCCACACATTGAGCAAAACCAGGAAAACATTGTGAACCCCCCAGTAAGAAGATACTGGTAAGATAATTTATTTTTACAGTTACTATTTACAAGTCTCTAATCTGGTACTACTAAAATTTAATGCATCTCACCTATTTAACTGAAATAATTTGTAATTGTAGATTTTAAATTGAGCTGAAAATTGGTGAAAATACTCATACATATTGAAATGGTGGTTGATAATTCATTTCTATTTACAGTCTCAGGAAAAAATACGTCTCAGAAATTGTTAGAAGATGATATGCCCATACTGAATAGAGTCATTGAGCATTATTCTGAGACAGTGTGGTCACATGCAGTGGGTATGAACAATGGCATGAAGAGATCTAGCTAATAATCTGGACTTGTTAATAATAAGCCATGTGACAATGGCTTATTATTATCAGGTCACCATTTTTGAGATTTTGTTTTCTGACCATCGAATAAGATAAAGGAATGCTAACTGTACTACTTATCTCACAACTGTGTTTAAGGATTAAATAAAATAATAGATATTAAAAACACAAAATGCTATGTAAGGGGCATTAATACCCATTAATACAAATTTTACATATTTAGTGCCCATTTTTCTTAAATCCCCATTATGACTCAGTCACTCGCTGTGTAGTTTATGGGGGACATATTGTTACCAGGCATTATTCTATGCTCCTTACATGTGCTTATCTATTTCTTAATGACTATCTTCTGAGATAGATGCTATTACTATATTTATCCTAATCAGAGGAAAAAAACAAAGAGGAAAGTGAGATAATTTGATCCAGCTCCTAGTTAATAGAATCAGGAAACAAACTCAGTCTGCCCTACATTTATCTCAGTTAATCACTTATATTTTGCTTATAACCTTATAAATGCTCATTGAGTGCTTATATAATATTCTTAAAGAAACTTTTTATTATTGAAGTGTAATTGACGTACATTATATTAGTTTCAGATGCACAACATATTGGTTTGACAATTCTGTAAGTTATGCAGTGCTCACCACAAAATGGTCATCATCTGTCACTGTACAAAATTATTAATATAGTATTAACCATATTCCTTATGCTGTACTTTTCATCTCAGAGACTTATTTATGTTATAACTGAAACCTTGTACCTCTTAATCCCCTTAATTTATTTTGCCCTTCCCCCAACCTGCCTTCCTTCTGGTAACCACTGATGGTACTCTATATTTAAGAGTCTGTTTTTTATTTGTTTGTCTGCATGTAAGTGAAATCACATGTTATTTGTCTTCTTCTGCCTGACTTATTTCACTTAGCATAATACCCCCTGGATCCATTAATATTGTTACAAATAGTGAGAACTCATTCTTTTTCTGGTTGAGTAATATTCTATCACATGTATACACCACATCTTTGTGACTGATTCATCTATAGATGGATACTGGGGTTTCTTCCACATCTTGACTATTGTAAATAATACTGCATTAAACATAAAGATGATTGTATCTTTTTGAATTATGTTTTTGTTTTCTTTGGGTAAATACCCAGTAGTAGAATTACTAAATAATACAATATTCCTATTTTTTTAAGTTTTGAGGAACTGTTTTCCAGTGTGGCTGCATCAATTCACATTCCTACCAACAGTGCACAAGGGTTTCCTTTTCTCCATGTCCTTGCCAACACTCGTTATTTTTTGTCTTTTTGATACTAGCCACTCATACCTCTGGTGTGAGGTGCTATCTCACTGTGGTTTTGATTTTCATTTCCCTGATGTTTAGTGATACCGAGTGTCTGAGTGTCTTTTCATATGTCTGTTGGCCCTCTGTATGTCTTTTTTGGGACAATGTCTATTCAGGTCCTATGCCTATTTTTAAAAATCAAATTTTTCTTTCGGTGTCGAGTTGTATTAAGTTCTTTATGTAGTTTGTATATTAACCTCTTATTGGAAATATTGCAAAAACCTTCTCCCATTCAGTATGTTGCCTTTGTCTTTTTGTTTTGCTGATGGTTACCTTTGTTGTACAAAAACTTTTTATTTTGTTTTAACCTTGAGTTTATTTTTGCCTTTTTTTCCCCTTGCCTGTGAAGGCATATCCATAAATATGTTGTAAAGGCTGATGTCCAAGAGATTGTTTCCTGTGTTTTCTTTTAGGAGTTTTATGGTTTCAGGTCTTACATTTAAATGTTTAATCCATTTTGAGTTTATTTTCATGTATGATGGAAGAGAGTGGTCCATTTCATTCTTTTTGCATGTAGTTGTCCAGTTTTCCCAATACCATTTATTGAAAAGATGGTCTTTCCCCATTGTGTATTCTTGTCCTATTTGTCATAGATTATTTGACTATGCAGGTGTTGGTTTATTTCTGGGCCCTCTATACTGTTTTCACTGATCTATGTGTCCATTTTTTGTGCCAGTACCATACTGTTTTGTTTATTATATCCATCAGGGCTATATTTTGAGATCTGGGATTGTGATATCTTCACTTTTGTTCATTCTAAAGACACTGTTGACTATTTGCGGTCTTTTGTGGTGCCATACAAATTTTAGGATTATTCGTTCTTGTTCTGTGAAAAATATTATAGGTATGTTGATGGGGATCGTATTGACCCCTTAGATCTTTCTGGGTAGTATGGACATTTTAATGATTTCAGTTCTTCTAACCATGAACATGGTTTATCTTTTGTTTGCATTGTCTTCAGTTTTTTCCTTCAATGTCTTATAGTTTTCAGAGTATAGATCTATCACCTTCTTGATTAAATTAATTCCTAGGTATTTTATTCTTCTGTGTACAATTGTACATAGGACAGTTTTCTTAATTTCTCTTTCTGCTTCTTTATTATTAGTGTATAGAAATGCAACAGATTTCTGTATGTTAATTTTGTGTCCTGTAATTTTATTGAATCCACTTATCAGTTCTAATAGTTTTTTGACAGTGTCTTTAGGGTTTTCTGTATATAGTATCATATTATCTGAAAATAGTGATACTTTTACTTCTTCCTTACCAATTTAGATATTTTTATTTCTTTTTCTTGCATGACTGCTGAGACTAGGACTTCCAGTATTGTGTTAAATACAAGTAGAGAGAATGACATCCTTATTCTATTCCTGATCTTAAAAAAATTTTTTTTTTCAATTTTTCACTTTTTAGTATGATGTTAGCTATGGGTTTTTCATATATGATTTTATTATGTTAAGGTATGTCTCCTATAAACCCACTTTGTTGATAGTTCTTATCATGAGTGTACTGTTCTTATCATGTTGTACTTTATCAAATGCTTTTTCTGCATCTATTCAAATGATAATATGACTTTTAGCCTTCCTCTTGTCAATGTGATATTTCACACTGATTGATTGATGAGTACTGAACTACCTTTGCAATCTTGGAATAAATCCCACTTGATTATGAGAAATGATCCTTTTAATGTATTGTTGAATTCAGTTTTGTTGAAGACTTTTTTTTTTTTTTTAAGATTATTTATTTATTTGACAGAGAGATCACAAGTAGGAAGAGAGGCAGTCAGAGAGAGAGAGAGGAGGAAGCAGGCTCCCTGCTGAGGAGAGAGCCTGATTCGGGGCTCGATCCCAGGACCCTGGGACCACGACCCAAGCCGAAGGCAGAGGCCTCAACCCACTGAGCCACCCAGGCGCCCCTTGTTGAGGACTTTTATAAATCAGAGATATTGACCTGTAGTTTTCTTTTCTTTTTCTCCTTCTCCTTTATGTCTTTGTCTGATTTTGGTACCAGGGTAATGCTGACCTTGTAGGATGAATTTGGAAATTTTCTTTCCTCTTCTGTTTTTTGAAAAAGTGTGAGAAGAATAAAGGTTAACTCTTCTTTAAAAGTTAGGTAGAATTCACCTGTGAAGCCATCTGGTCTTGGACTCTTATTTGTTGAGAGTTTTTGGATTACTGTTTTAATTACATTGTTATTAATCAATCTGTTCAAATTTCCTACTTCTTCCTGACTCAGTCCTGGAAGATTCTATATTTCTAGTGATTTACCATTTCTTCCAGGTTGTATAATTTGTTGGCATATAATTTTTTATAATATTCTCATAATTCTTTTTATTTCTATAGTGTTGGTTGTTATTTCTCCTCCTTCATTCTGATTTTATTTATTTGTGTCCCCTCTTTTTCTTGATGAGTCTGGCTAAAGCTCTATCAATTTTATTTATTTTTTCAAAGAACTGGTTTTTGTTTTTGTCAATCTTTTTTTAGTTTCTATTTCATTATTTCATCTTTATTTTCTTCATTCTATTAGCTTTGGACTTCGTGGTTCTTTTTCTAGCTTCTCTGGATGTAAGATTAGGTTGTTTATTTGAGATTTTCACTGTGCTTTGAGGTAGACCTGTACTGCTTTAAACTTTCCACTTAAAACTGCTTTTGCCATGTCCTAAAGGTGTTTGACCAGTGTGTTTTCATTTTCATTTGTCTCCATATATTTTTTTAACTTCCTTTTTTATTTCTTTGTTGACCCATTTGTTATTTAGTAGCATGTTGTTTAGACTCCATGTGTTTGTGTTGTTCTAGTTTTCCTTATAATTGCTTTCTAGTTTCAATGAAACCATGGTGGTCAAGACAGATGTTTGATATTTCAGTCATCTTAAATGTATTGAGACTTGTTTTATGGCCTAATAGGTGATCTATGTTGAAGATCCAGCTATTATTTCTTCAAATAAGTTCTCTACCCCCTTCTTTCTCTCTCTTCTCCTTCTGGGATCCCTATAATGCAAATGTTATTAAGTCTGATGATGTCACAGAATTCTCTTAATGTGTTCTCATTTTTTAAAATTATTCTTTTTTATTTTTGCTGTTCAGCTCAGTTGCTGTCCATTACCCTGTTTTCCAGATCACTGGTCTTTTCTTCTGCATCCTCTAATCTGCTGTTGATTCCATGTAGTGAACTATTTATTTCAGTTATTGAATTCTTCAGCTCTGACTCATTCTCTTTTTTATATATTTTCTTTGTTAAAGTTCTCACTGAGTTTATTCACTCTTTTCTCAAGTCCAGTGAGTATCTTGATGACCATTACTCTGAATTCTTTATCAGGTATACTGCTTTTCTCCATTTTATGTTGCTCTTTTACTGTGATTTTCTCTTGTTCTTTCATTTGGGACGTATTCCTCTGTCTTCTCATTTTGTCTTACTCTCATGTTTGTCTATGTATTAGGTAGGTCAATTGTATCTCCTTGTCTTGAAGTAGTGGTCTTGTGTAGAAGATGTCCTGTGGTGTCTATAGTACAATCTCCCTGATCACCAGAACCAGGTGCTCCAGAGGTATCCCCTGTGTGAGCTGCATGTGCCTTCCTGCTGTGACTGAATCATGATTGCCTTCAGCCTAGATGGCTGCAATGACCTGCTTTGCCTGCTGTGAATGTACTAGATAACATTTGTTTGCCATGCCATTGAGAGACCTGTTTGCAGCCCCTGCTGACTCACTGGTGGGCAGGGCTGGAAGTCAACCTAGCTACTTGCAGTTAGCCTCTTTACTGTAGCTGCAGGTGCCCCAAAGGCAGGACTTGCTCCCTGCACAGCCAGCGAAGAGGCCTGGCTTCAGGAATTGTGGGTGTGCTAATATATGGGATTATCCCCCTTCTTCTCAGGGGTAGGAGTCACTTTGGGGTGGTGCCAGTCCTAGCCTGCTCAGTATAGCAGGGCAGGAGCTGCTTTGGAGGCACACCTGCCAAAGTGGGTAAGTTTGATGGAGTGGGTCTACAGGGGAACATGGGGACAAGGCCACTGGTATTAGCAAAGTGGATGGAGGGTGTTAGGGCTGACTTCTACAAGCTTTCAGTGTCTAGGCTGGAAGAGGGGAAGAGAAATGGTGCCTACGAGCACTTTTGTTCCTGGAGAAGTTTTCTGTAGATCTCTGGCCTCCAGTATATGTTCTAAGATGAGTCTATAAATCTCCTTCACATATGGTCCAGGTGCTTTTCAAACTGCTACTTCTATGTCTTGAGCTGAGTTATTTAGGGGCTGGTTTAAGGGTGGAGACTCCTATCAACCTCCAGCTCACTTAGAGTTAAACCCCACTGTTTTTTAAATCTCCCAGAATTAATCCCCTGTTGTTTTCAAAGCAGAAAATAAGGGGACTCATCTTCTCATTTTGGGTCCCCAGTGACAAGGCTGCCTATCCTTGGGTCCTCTTACTTCTCTCTGCTTCTGATGTCCCTCCTGCTCCCGTTAGTTTCATCAGGGTTTGGTTACTAACCATGTCTCTGTTCTCCTACCCTTTTCAATGTAGCCTTCCCCTATGATTAGCTGTGGAAGATCTGTTCTGCATCATCAGGCTATTTTCAGAGTTAGCTGCATAGATGTAGCTGTTATCTTTGTGTGTCCATGGGATGAAGTGAGCTCAGGATCCTCCTACTCTGCCATCTTCCCAAAAACTCTAGTATTGTTATTTTTAATTTTTCTAAATCTTATCAATAATCAGAGTAATGGACAGCGACCGAGCTGAACAGCACAAATAAAAAAGAATAATAAAAAAAAAAAATGAGAACAAATTGTAGCCAAATGAGGTTTGCCACAAGTTTGATATTAGACAAACTGACATGAATCCTGTTATATTTAGTATCATATCAGCAATCTAATCTATGAACCATAAATTTGTTTTCCTAACATTATTATTTTATTGTACTCTGCTTTGATATTAAAATATGTTTCATTCTGATAACAGGACAGAATTAAGACCTATTTTTGTTTGATATCAAAAAGTGATGAGCAGATCTGGTGCTACTCCAGTAGGAGCTGACTTTTTGATACTCAGCCTACCACTCAGAAGGGTGCTTAGTACACAAACAGACACCAGACAGCAAGGATAAAAAAATGAGCAAGACATGGCCCCTGCCCTGAAAATCTTACAGGCTAGCTGTGTGTAAACAAATAATTATAGCACAGTGTGATTCTTACCATAACAGAAATGGGCCATGGGAACCCTGAAGGGATGGCAGTATGCACAGCCCAATGGATGTAGTTAGCAAAGCCTTCACAGAGAATGCTGTGCCTGAGATGGGCTCTCAAAGAGACAAAACTTGCCAGATGGAGAGAGATGAGAAGGACATATCAGGAGAGGGAATCAAATGAACATTAGCACAGAACATAAGGCAGGTTGTGTTTTTGGAAAATAGTAATAGTAGATGGTAGATTAAAGTTTTTCATCGTATGTCCCATAAGCTAATAGGATTTAGGCAGGTTTCACAGAAGTGAAGGGAAGCATGACATGTGGGCATGGCCATTTGGGCCAACTCAATGCTTTTGTTGTTTCTACATCTGAATGTAGATCCCAAAAGTGGCAGTGGGATTCTTCTGATTAGGAAAAGCTGCATGTAGAAAAGTGCTGTTGTCTTCGGAGCCCCACAGATCTCATGAACTCCTTGAGCTTTACATTCTTGTGACTGATGATTTGGCCAATGGGAGCCTCTGGCAAGGGGTGGCAACCTTCCTGACATGACTAGCAGGTCCATCTTGTTGAAAATCAGGTATCAGGACCCTTACTGCTAGGGTCCTATTGAAACTGAACACCTGACTGAGGATGTCTTGTAACTCTCTGTTCTGATATTACCATTTTAGGGTAGGTCAGCTTAGCTTCAATGACTAACAAGATGGGAAAGATCCAACAGGCCTTCCTTGTCAAATGGAAATGGCATAGCCAAGATTAGGGTAATCTGGCCCTAGCATCTCCGCTTTATATGAAACAGGGGCAGCTTTCCATTTGGGGGAAACTTCTTCCCCACTCTGTCACCTGAATAAAAGCTGTTGATTCAGCGGAGCTCTTGTTTGACAGAAATCACCCTCAATGTCTGGGCCTGGTTCACTGACAGTTCAGCTGAACTGACTCTTCCTGTCCATTAAACTGCTGTGGCTGTTCAACTCAACAGCAGCTAGTGCGGGACCAAAATAGACATGGTAGTTCTGCTCAGTGGGAGTAATACAGAGCTGTTCTCATTTGCTACTCCCCTTGATGAATCTTGTTATATTTTTACTAACTCTTGGGCTGTTGACAGTATTTGGTCTGCCACTTGGAAAACTATAGATTATCAGATTAAAGACACTCCTTTCTGAGGTTGTAAACTGTGGAAACAAATTGTGACTTTTGATCAAACTGTCTGGGTCACTCATGTAGATGCCTAATGAGACCAAATGGAATCAACCTGCTGTTAGACCTGAAACCACCTAGATTGCTGTGATTACAATGGATCCTTCATCTTAATGAAAATGGAAATATCCACAGTCATAGACCAAGCACAAAATAAAAGACTGTGTTCAGACACAGATGCTTCTATTGCATGCCAGACTGTAGTTTCTGCCAAATTTGATCCATTTGTCACACAGGGGAAGAAGACACCTTACAAGGGGCATTGCTTCCTCTCACTCCTAGCAGTTCTGTAAGAACTTTGATCTTGCCCTCAGAGCGATTGGTGGTGGCCTCACCATTGTGGACACTTTTTTGGTAAGGTGTTGTGCTAGTCAGATCAGTTGATTCTGGCTCTACCATTATGGTCCTTGAAATGATCTATGTTGTATTTTGGCTTCTTGAACAATTTACATTCTGATAATGCTTTACCTTTTATTTAAAAAAACCACTCAACAGTGGGTTTATGTGGCAAATATTCAATAGATCTTCCATGCATACACAGGTCTGATTTTATCAAGCAGGGCAAAGGCTTCCTTAAATATCAAGTCAAAAATATTTCTGACTCTACCTCCCTTACCTCCTCCTGGTCCACAGTGTTAGCAAGTCAATTTAGTCACCGAAGTTGGTTGCCTCAAAAGGAAAGATTTCTTTTCACCTGCTTCATGAGCAATGAGCAGGTCAAAAAAGCTGGGGCATTATGTGGATCTGTTTTGAAAATTTGGCATTCTTCCCTGACCATTTCTGAACACGATACATCTTTTCCCTAACAGTAACCCCACATATGCTGGTTGCTCTAACCTCTTGGAATCTGCCTGATTAAGAGGGGATTCAAATGTAATTGTGGTTCACTCGCCTAGATTCTCTTATTAGATTATTGTGATCTTAGATTATAAGAAAATGAATACTCGTGTAAGCATGCTGCTTACCAAGTCCCCAGGAGTACAACCCCCATGGGCCAAAGCGAGTTGCATAATGTGTCCCTGTAAATTTTATTAAAATGCATTTGTCCTTCTTCTATTTGATGTTTCCAGATGAAAGATTAGGATGTAAATAGGAGATAATTGGGAAAAAATACGGCACTATAGCTATAGGTACGGGACAGACTGATTTCACTAAGGTGGAGGAGGAGAAACAACCCTGACATTTGAGTGAGACTGAGAAGAAGGAAAATGAATGAGAATCTTAGTGGAGAGACTGAGACATTAAGATCTGTGGTTTGTCAGCCACGCTGGGGGCTTCCTCATGAACAAAAACGCCCTGGTACAGTTCTCCCAAAATGTTGCAAGTCTTATGTTTAACTGACTGCTGGGTCTACCATTCCTCACAAGACTGCTCCTACCATGATTTGATCACCATTCCCCTTAGCCTTACAGGGAAATGAGATAGAGATACTGTCTCTCTCTAGATCAAAAGACAGGCATACTTATTATACAGTAAAATGAAGATTAATATTTCCCTCCAGAGCATAAGCTGCCATGCCTACTGCCCATTATAAAGTACTAATTACCCTAAGCTCAGGGGGTTTCTCCTGTAATTCAGCCCACTGCATGTGCAGGTATCACCCGACCCCTGTGAGTCACTATGTAGGAATTAGGGCTTTGGGAATCAAGGCAAAAAAATACTGGTATTTTAGCTACCGCTATTGCTGTGAGTAATAAAGTCCTGTGTCTCTGACCCAAGAATGTCTTGTGTTTTGACAAAAACTCATGAAACTATTGCAAGTCAACTTGCTACCTTACAAATAGGGGGAAATCTCAGAATTTCGTCTCTTGACTGTACGTAAATCCAGATGGACTGAAGGATTACTGTTCAGAAACAAAGTAGCAAGACATGAGGCTGGTAAAATAGGTCAGGGCTTGATGGCAAAAGGCCTTATTTGCCATGCTATGGGATTTGGAATAATTCTGTAAGTAAGAGAGAGTCATGGATGACTGTTAATAAGTAGAGTGGCAGTTATAAGGAGAGATTGGGTAAAAGACGATGTGCTCAGAAATGCCGTTATCAGACATCTGACATCTAGGTAAGAGATGAAAATGACATTTCCCAGGGTATTAGAGGAAGGAAAAGGAGCATAACATTTTAAGAGCCATTTTAGAAGCAGGCTCATGTAATTTGGCTTCCAACTAAATATGAGGGCTGAAGAAAGGAAGGATTCTAGTAGAACTGTAGAGTTTTCAGTTATGGTTCTGTCTAGAGGTACAGACAAGTTTGATTAACAATGCATGGCAGTCAAAGAAGAATAAAAGTTTAGCCTCTCACAGAAATGATTACTGATAAGAAGATTTACTCAAAATAGTTTCCTGAAATGTTAAAGGCATGGACACTTTGGACCATTGATTTAACTATATTAAAGTCTAAAAAAACTCAGTTAAAAAAACTAAATTAGGGCACCTGGGTGGCTCAGTGGGTTAAAGCCTCTGCCTTTGGCTCGGGTCGTGGTCTTGGGGTCCTGGGATCAAGCCCCACATCGGGCTCTCTGCTCAGCAGGGAGCCTGCTTCCCTTCCTCCCCTCTCTCTGCCTGTCTCTCTGCCTACTTGTGATCTCTGTCTGTCAAATGAATAAATTAAAAAAATCTTAAAAAAAAAAAACCTAAATTAAAAAAAGCTAAATTAAAGTCTATATTAAAGTTTAAACCTGCATGGTTTCTTTAGGAGTCACATTCTAACTTGTTCATTACAGGCACAACATAAAGGGAAAACTCTGTTCTTGTTATGTTCAGGGCAGTGGGAAAGGAATAGGTTGTAGAGTCTGTCAGCCATTGGCTTAAATATAACACTCCTTCCTAGTCCTAATTAGTTTGCTTCTCTGAGTCCATTCCTTCTTTTTGAAATAGGAATTCTTATTCCTAACTAACAAGGTTATTGGGTGAGTCACACAAAGCACACATATAAAGTTCCTAGCACATGGAGGGAAAGTTAATTAATCTTTGCTCACCTTCATTCCTCACCAAGTGCACTACTGCCTCTTCAGATCTAAATTACTCACCTGAGCTCTTCTCACACAGCTTTCCCCCAGTCTTGATTCTTTTCTTATTTCCCATTCAGTCCTGACAGCTCTGTCTTCATGGCCCCGTACCCATCACCTTTGACTGCCCTCCTCGTGCCGGGCTTCCTTGGGCTGCCCTATTTAGTTTGCTCTGGAACTCTTCTCTCTCATCACACTCTGGGTGTTTGCTTCTGAATCCAACCTCTCTCACTTAGAACCAAATATAATCCCTGAGGGAGAAGAATCAGGAATGTTAAGACCAAGAAATTTGAAATTTTCTTTTTAGGAATTTTGTTTTCTGTTTGATTGGGTAGCATTAGAATGGAGATGGTGAAAAAACATCTGGCAAATCTTCCCACAAAGGGAACAATGTTTATAAGAAGGAGCAATTAATCTCCTATGTGACTCCCATAAAGCTCATAGTTTAGATCTCAGGTAGGAAAGATCATGACAACAAAGTGTTATTCTGTGAGAACCAGGTCCCTGTCACCATGGTTTAAAGAGATGCAGTCTAGTGTGCGATTAAAATTAGGCTTTGAGTTCAAGCAGGCCAGGGTTCCATTACTAGCTCTGTCATTTACAAGCTCTGCAACCTTGGGCCAATTACTTAATCTCCTTAAGCCTCAATTTCCTAGTTTATAAAGAAAAAAATGGTAAAGGTGCCCATGCTATAGGTCATTGTGAGGATTAAATTGAATAAACCATGTAAAGCATAATGGCTGGCAGTTGGACGTGCTCAGTACTTGTTAGGTATTCACAGATGTCTTATGTATAGGTGGAAAACAGACAAGATGCAAATCCAGACATGTGACTCAGTGTTTACATTTAAAAAAAAATCCCATATGATACGATCCTACTAGGAAGTGATTTATTTGTATGATGGTTGTTGTAAGCACAGCATGTCACAAAAGATGTGAAAGCACAGCATTAGAAGTGCTATACAAATATGACAATATTATTATTAAGCACAGAAGTAAACAAATAGCAGATGTGGTTATTAATCTCAGACCAAAAAATTTATTATTCAAGGCACTTTCAGAAAACATATAGAAAGAAAAAAATTGCGAGGAAAGTGAGAAGTTAGGTATCTTTAAAGGCTTTCATTCTAATCATACTACTTAGATGACGACTTGTAAGATTTCATAGCCATTACACTCATAAAAACATTCTCATTCATTCATGATATGTGTTATTTACCAGATACTTGGATTTTAATCTGATCTGAGAGTATTAATTTTTAAAATGAATATTACAAGGACCCTAAAAAATAACTATCAAGTAGATAGAAACAACCAAAGTACCTGTAATAAAAGTCACATAAACTTCTGCAGTCCAGATTGAGTTGGTATTTTATATACTCTATAGACAGCAAGTGCTTATTTTTTATCATGTAAATTCATTTCTAGCTACTCCTTATAAATCAGAGGTCTAATACAATATAACAGTCTGTCCTGTAAATATTATTTGAGTCATGCTTTGTTGACCTTACCATCATATTTGTTTATCAAACACATTCATAAAACCTACATTGTAAAATAAATATTTATGAGCTCTTATTGCCAGAATTTAAATGTGGTCAGAACTTTCTAGAAGTGTCAGGATATCCCCACATAATCTATGTCCATATAAAGTCATGAAGTCAAGGAATCAAACTGTTCACAAGCAAATGTAATTTCCCTCAGCCTTCTTAACACCTGATTTTTTCCCAACTGATTTGAAAAATTCCAGAAAATATCAGCTTAACAATGTGTATGTGTTGCAGGGACAAAAGGACTGTGGAAACAGTAGGATGTAGAGCAAGTCGTGATCACTAGGGTGTCCTTTACAAGTGATATCCTTGAATTATTTTTCACCATGTATGTAGAGTCTGAGAGTTTCATGAGGGAAAGGGGACAGGGACTCTCACTCTGGATGCGTAGACCAAGATGATCTCAGTACTTCCTCTTAGTCCAGGTGAGTCAGTTTGGTTCCACAGATGCATACTTCATTCAGCAAAACCAAAGCCCCAAGAGAACTACACCCATTGCCTAAGAGAGCACACCATGTTTTATTTCATCCTCCAGTTCCTACCAAATACTTCTTTCCACCTCATAGACTATTCTCCCTTAGAGAAAATATGGAAATACCAGTTAAACCATCTTGTTATGTTTCCAGAGATATTCTGGTGTCCAAATAATGTTTAAATACTTAAAGATTTAGGTCTCCAGCCAGCTTCCTAACTCAGCCCTCCTTCCTTCTGCTGTAGGTACTAAGAATTCACTGATGAAAAGGTGATGTCTACTATTCATTGAGATAATGTTAGTGATTTCTTCATGGCAATTAAGTTGTATGGAATTTAGCAGTAATTTTTTTTTTTTTACTTCAGTAGTTTTTAACTTGTATTTTGCAAGTTTTTCTTTTATTCTTTTACTAAACCTAACAGTTTTTCCCTTTTTTCAATTTTTTCAAGCTGTGAGTTAGCTTATTTCCTTCCAGTCCTTACCAATATTTAAAAATCAACATAATTTATTTATGTAATCCACCAAACTGGGTACATTTAGATCGGTCCAACTGTTAGCCTATGTTAGCTTGGGCTGCCATACCAAAGACTATAATAGGCTGGGTGGCATCAACAACAGAAATTACTTTCTCACAGATTTGGAGGCTGGAGGTCTGAAATCAGGGTTCCAGCATGAATGATTCTGGTGAGAACCCTCCTCCTGGATTGCAGCTGGCTACCTTCTCGCTGCATCCTCAACTGACAGAGACAGAAAGAGCAAGAAATCTCTTTGTTGTCTCTTATAGAGGGCACTAATTGCATCATGAGAGCTCCGCCCTCATGATGTCATCCAAACCTAATTACCTTCCTTTATCATATCGAGGGTAAGGACAGCAGTATATGAAGTTAAGGGGACATAATTTAGTCCATAGCATCCTGTTACTGAACACTGAGATTTAGATGATTTTTTTTTTTTAAGTGGGAGAGAGGGGAGGGAGGGACAGAGGGAGAAGGAGAAAGAGAATCTTAAGCAGGCTCCAAACCCAGCAAGGAGCCTGCTGTGGGACTTCATCTCACAACCCTAAGATCATGACCTGAGCTGAAATCAACAGTCAGATCTCATGTGCTTAACTGATGAGCCACATTGGTGCCCCGAGATTTAGCTGAATTTTATGCTATGAATAACCCAGAGAAATAAATGGTGGGAAATTAATTAGAAATTAAAACAGGAAAAGAAATTGGGGGGTGATCATAAAAGGTTCTAGAACTGCTGTCTATCAGGGCATGAAAATCACCAACCCTTGAAGAACCAGATATTGTGAACATTCATTTTTTATAAGACTATTCTTCATATCACGGTTTAGAGCCAACCAAATTGCTTTTGATTACGTTTTTCTTTAACACACTGCTTTTTTTTCCCATAAGATTTTATTTATTTATTTGACAGAGAGATCACAAGTAGGCAGAGAGGCTGACAGAGAGAGGGGGGAAGCAGGCTCCCTGTTGAGCAGAGAGCCCGATGCGGGGCTCGATTCCAGGACCCTGAGATCATGACCTGAGCCGAAGGCAGAGACTTAATCCACTGAGCCACCCAGGTGCCCCCACACTGCTTTTTATAAAATTATTTTCAGCCAGATCCTATGGTGCATTTTTTGTTGTTGGTGGTGGTGATAATACTATCACCTATATAGGCTGATGCCAAGTGAAATGAGGATTTGAGATATATTTCCAGGAAATTGTGACTTTGGTAGCCTAAATCACTTCTGTGGCTCAAATGAGGTATATGAGGCATAGAATCAATTAAAATTTTAAAACTACTCCACTGGGCCCAGGCTATATACTTACTAAACACTTGTTGATTTGTTGTTTAGCACAGTCAAGATGTGGGATTAGAGAGAAATGACACTGCTGCCAGCCATTGACAAAAGTTTTGATACATCCTGCAAGAAATGTCGGCACTAGAGTTAGCAAAGGACAGCATGCAACAGCCCTAACGCTCACCAGCAACAGATCCGAGATGTTCTAGGTGTTCTTACTCTGGTCAAGCTTATCAATAGGAGGCTGACAATAATATTACTGCTATTTACATATTGGTACCACACTGGCATGGATTTGCATAATGTATCGAGGCTCTATGCTCTAGAGAGTTGCATTGTAACATATTGGTGCTTAATGAACTCTGAAAAAATTGATTTTCCACAGAGTAAATTAAGGAATGCATTATAGCTGTTAAAGCAATCTTAAGGGAAATCCGAAGCTTCCACTGCAGCACCATGCTTAGTAAGTAATAAATTACATGTTATACTTATTTGCCTTAATTCATGCTAATTTTGTCCAATTAATGTATCACAGTAATTCAGAAGCCTGTCACAGGAGAGCTAATTATTTATCGGATTTTTGTGTTCAGCTCCCTAGGAGTCTACTAGCAAACAAACTTGCGACTGTCTTTCTCTTAGGTCCGCAGTGACATTCTTATGTCTTACTGTGTGGAAGTGAGATTTTTGCTTCCGTCTCAAGTTTCTAAAATGAATTATAGGGCATCTGAGTTATATTCTTGCAATTTGATTGGTAACAGTGTTTGACGGGCTGCCACTCGGTTCGAACAAGACCTACTAGCTTCCCTATCAAAATACTTCTACTTAGGAGTCTGTCCATTTCAGAGCCATAATGAGGAAGAAGGACATTTTTTAAAATTTGTCCACATTAGGAGATTTTTACTTATTACGTGGGTATCTATCTCTATACCCAAAGTGAACTGGAAGGGTCATGTAATTATCTGGACAACTCTCACCAGAAATCCTTGCGTATTTACCTCAATTCTCTTTGCATTTTAGAGCATTCTAGTGGATTATCTGGGTACTTGTTGTCTTCACTGTACTCTGCACACTCTTGGTTCCTAATCTTAAAAAGCCACATCCCGTGTTCTAAAAGTGTTGTTCGAGAAAGAAATGGACTCTAACGACAATCAATATCAGCTTTGCAGAAATAGATTTTTATTTTTCTGTGGTATATTTTAACTCACAGCCCCCCCAATGAATTATTTATGAGATTAATTTGTGCAATTCGTACCTATAAATAATGTGGCAGTTGCTAAATAATTTGCACCTGGCGATAAGATGCAGCCATCAGAGTTGAAAGAGCGGTGCCTCCCCAGCTGTGGAGCGTTCGCTGTCTTCTGGAATCCTGACAGACCTGTGCATCTGCAGGCAGTTATCTGCAGAGGCTAAGAAGCGTTTGATCTCCTATTTTGCTCCCTCCTGTGAGTATCAGGAGAGCACTTGTCTGTTGATTACCATCTTCCGTCCAAATAAATAAGAGGTAATATCTCTTTAAATACATAATGCAGCGTGATGTTTACCAGCAAGTTCTATCCGCAGTGATCCAGCCTGCTGGTAGGTGAGATAGACCACCGGTTATGACACAGACATTAAACAAACAAACAATTAAAACACAAAAAAAAACAAGTTTGCCTTTAGAGCCCTCTTCAGTTTGATGGGAGGAAATGACATCTTTGTTTTCAGTCTGTTTCTACTAACCTGTTTATCTTTAACCAGTTGAGTATCTGAAAATCAGTAAACTCTAAGCCTCATACAATTTTACCCCTTCGTATACCCTGAGTATATGACGACTTCAAAATAATCTGCCACCTACAGCCTAAGGTTATTTTCCCTCCTACCAATTGTTTTTATTACCTGTTCAAAATTGGAAATAAGTCTCTCTCTCTGTTCTCATTTTCATATGGCATTAAGGTTTCAGTCACCTTTTCTTTTTCTTTTAACTATAATTTAGAATGTTACAATTAATGGGTCACTTCCTTCTTGGGAAGGTGAATTTGCAACTGTAGTTTCAGCCTTTGATAACTTTGACCAAATTAATAGAACAGAGTAGAATAAAATAGGAGTAGAAGAGAATAAAAATACCTGGTTTATTATTGAATGTATTCCTCCAAGGAAAAGGCAGATGTTGTGTTGCTTATTTCATATATATTCCAGTTCTTCCTAGGTTTAAACTCTCCCAACATATACCACCCCACCCCCATCCAGTATTGAGGACTTACTCTGTTTTAAATGTCCTTTATTTTTTAATGAAAGGTTTAAACTCTTACCCTCCTGACTCTGTCTTTTTTTTTCTTAAAGATTTTATTTATTTATGAGAGAGATTGTGCACATGCGAGAGAGAGAGAGAGAGGGCACGCGAGCAGGGGCGAAGGGAGAGGGAGAAACAGACTCCGTGCCAACCGGAGAGCTCAATGTAGGGCTCGATGCCAGGACCCTGGGATCATGACCTGAGCTGAAAGCAGACACTTAACTGACTGAGCCACCCAGGTGTCCCCTGACTCTGTCCTTGTATATACTTGCTTTACATCAATTATGACAGGACTAGGATGCTAAAATCCTGAGTCCTTAGTAAATGCTAATGGAGATCATTATAATTGAACCTCATAGGCTCTGTGTTTTAGATTAGCTTCTTTCTGGGTTCCTAAAAATCTTAGGACATTAGTAAGCTACGCTAAACCAGGTCTTGGGTCTATGTTTTGCTCATCCTTGAGGTAGCAAAGCATGGCGCACAGGAACCTCTCACTCCCAGTCTCTAGAACTTGGAGGATAGTGTTTGTCCTTTGTTCACAGGTTCCTCCCTGCTCAGTGTTTTGAGTTGGTCTTGCTCGGACTTGATTGGAATAGGAGACAGTTGATCTGACACATGTTTGAGGTGGGGATGCGGTTGGCGACCAGGAGGCTCAACTGGACCGGCCCTCAGCCTTTATCTGATCACAGGATTGCCCTGGGCCTAAACCACTTCACCTTTAAAATGTGGTCAGTCAGAGCAATTGATCACTAAGTCTTTAGGTGTGATATTTTTTTCCTCTGAGTTCAGTCTGAAAGCACAGGTAATGATACACCACAGCACGCACAGCAGAACTCCGTTTGTCCTGAGGAGTCAGGAAGCCCAAGAAACGGTGACAAAAGTCCTGAAGGGCATTTCTCTCTCTCAACCTTCTTAAACATGGGTGGGTAGGGGAGTGGAATCCCAGCAGTTTTATTTGACAGATTTAACCACACCTTGTTCCTCCTTTGATCAAACTGCCCAAGGTATTCTGAGTTTATCAACTGTTGCATTTTTAGCAGCTTTTTGGGTTTTGGAATTTAAAGACTTGTGCCCCTGAGTCTAAGGTTGTGGTGACATATTCCCTTTGTCCGCTTCATCCGCAGTCGGCAGGTCTGAGAGCTCTGCACCTCTAGGAGTGCAGGTAACATAAGCCACCTCCACGTGCAGCATCCAGATTCATCCTAGTTGGAGTCCCAGACAGTGGCACTGCTGCTGAAAATCCCTCTCTCTCTCACATTACCATTCACGCATACTCCGCAAAGCGAAACCCGTTAGGAGTCACAGAGATGTCAGATTTGGCTGACTTTATTTTTGAGTGAAAAATTGAAAACACGCTATGGAAACTTTCATACATCTACTTGGAGAAGGACCATTTGTTTGTTGTTCTTTCATGTAAACCTTAGCTTTTCATACTACGGTATGTTGTCAGTATTTTTCTGTCTCATTACCTCTGCTGTGAAAACATTTTAAGGATATTTAAATCATTTTCCATCTGTCCCTGTTAAAAACGATACTTAAATTACCCACCCTAAAAGATAGCTGTAATGAGAATTTCGGGCTCTTCAGTGCCTTGGCCCCACTTAGATCTGTACACGCTCTGAGTAGGCCACCACCTGAAACACGTCACCGTGCCCCCGGGGAATTCTCGGGGAGAATCTTAGGGTTAGTGGGCAGGATCTGTGAGCTAGGTAAAACAGAAGCTATGAAAGACGGCTGATTTTGACTTTAGGTTTAGATTCTTTAAACGGTCAGGGACATATAATACTTCTCTTTTTCAAGATTTTGAACTTTTTAATTTAGAAATAAAGTTAAAACTCTTCTATGTATAAGAATACTAACATTTCTCTTCTTCCTAACAACCATTTAAATATCAGATTCGGGATGAAGAAAATGCTTTTATATGAATGAGCATCTATTTAGTGTCTGCTTTTCCCTTTCTTAGAAGAATCTTAGAGGCATTGCTGGGGGTTGTTATAAATGAGAAGCATTAGTTGTTTTTCGTAGAGCCTTTTACCGCTAAGAAATAAATGACTAACACAACATATTTGCAATGGTATATAATATAGATACCCTTAAGAGATAACCAGATATATAGTGGTCAGGATATATATATTGGTCCATTCTCCTTCTCGGATGGGGCAGCAGAATCCTTTGGTGACTCCTTTCTATAGAATTCAAAAAAAAACAAAAATAAAAACAAACAAAAAGAAAACCTTAAAACAAGCAAAATTAAGAAACACTAGTTAGTTCAGTAATAATCCATTCATTTAAGCTTTAATTAAAGTATTATTAAGGAATATTTAGAATCACATAGTTTTCTTTGTGCTGAGATATCATGGTAAACGAGTCAGCCAAGGTTCATGCTGTCATGGACCTCCCAGTCTAGTACAGGGAGGTGAACTAAGGGAAGGAAGTGAAGGAGGCATGGAGGGAGCTAAGAGATGTCAGCAGTGGTGGGTCCTATGCTAAAAGTTAAAATAAAAAGAAATTATAGAGAAGATCCTATATGGCTTCTTTATTTTTTTTATTTTTTTTTAATTCCACTATAATTAACAGACAGTGCTATATTGGTTCTTGGTGTACTCAACAGTTCCATACATTACTCAGTGCTCATCGAGACGAGTGCACACCTAATTCCCTTCACCCGTTTCACCCTCTGCTGGCCACCTCTGCTCTGGTACCATTTGTTCTCTATAGTTAAGAGTCTGTTTTTTGGTTTGTCCCTCTTTTTGCATTGTTCATTTGCTTTGTTTCTTAAATTCCACCTAAGAGTAAAATCATATGATATATTTCATTCTCTGACTGACTTATGTCATTTAATATTATATTCTCTAGATCCATCTAGGTCATTGAAATGGCATGATTTCATTCTTTTTAATGGTTGAATAATAATCCATTGTATATAACATATCTTTATGCATTCATCAGTCAATGGACAGTTGGGCTGCTTCCATAGTTTGGCTTTCACAAATAATGCTGTAATAAATATAGGGGGTGCATGTATCCCTTCGAATTAGTGTTTTTGTATTCTTGGGATAAATACCCAGTAGTGTGATGGCTGGATCATAAGGGTGTTGTATTTCTAATCCTTTGAGGAACCTCCATAATATCTTCCATAGTGGCTGCACCAATTTGCATTCCTACCAACAGTACAAGGAGGTTCCTTCCTCATATCCTTGTCAACAGCTGTTTCTTTGCTTTTGATTTTAGCCATTCTCACAGGTATGGGGTGATAGCTTATTGTGGTTTTGATTTGCATTCCCTGATGATGAATGACGTTGAGCATTTTTTCATGTGTCTGTGGGCCTGGACGGCCCACGGATTATGTAGTCAGGGAATTTAGATTGTGTAGTCAGGGTAAGTTCTTTTTAGAAGTGACGTGTTAAGTGAGATTTGAATGGCAGGTAGGAATGTCAGTCATTTATGGGATAACTAGGTACTAAGAACATTCTAGATAAAGGAAAAACCCTAAAACAAAGTGTTCTAAAATCTAAACAAAACCTGAAAGAAGGATAATGTATACAAAAGATCATAACTACCCAAAGTGTCTTACAAACCAGTAGCTCAGATTTACTAACCAATCTGCACGTCTAGTATAAGCACCAAGAGCAAATCACAAGTGACAGCTGGTATCTACATCATTGTTGGGGTCCAACCTCAAGAGTTCCTAACCTGTTGGTACTCAGTCTTCTCTCCAGGACCCAAACTCTGGACTTGGTACCCCGGTTTTGTACCTGCTCTTGTCCCACCTCTAGTTATTCTGATTCCCTAATGGGTAGCTTGAGTCTCAATTTCCCTGCTTAGATTTTGGCTTTTCCCATTACCCAGGGCTGATTTGGCAAATCCTTTGCTTAGGTGGACTTTTGTCTTCACCTCAGCCCTGAACACCATTCTCCCACTCCTTTGGCTGACATTGCAAAACAGTCTAAGGCCTCTTCACCCCATCCCCACCCTCCTCCTGCAGCAAGGAGATTCAAATAAATGTATATTAAAATTTAAGGAGATTTTGGGGGCACCTGAGTGACACAGTTGGTTAAGCCTCTGGCTCTTGGTTTCAGTTCAGGTCCTGATCTTAGGGTCATGGGATCGAACCTGAGGTAGAGCCCTGCTTTAGGCTCCATGCTGGTTGTGGAATCTGCTTCAGGTTCTCTCTCCCTCTGCCCCTCCCACTCATGTGCTTGCTCTCTCTCTAAAATAAACAAATAAATATTTAAAAAATAAATGAAAAATAAAATTTAAGGGGATTTTGAAGGGATAATTGGACTGCCTCAAGTACAGTTATTCTTGAAACAATTTTCTCTGTAAGAATGTCTCCATCCAGTGAACGGCCAGAAAGAAGGGAAAGAATGCCTAAACTGTCCCATACTCATCAGCCATTTGGTTTTGTTTGTCCTGGATGTTTATTAGACATAATCTGACAATTATAACTGTCAAGGATGAGCCTGATAAATTGAGAAGATTTTCTTGTTTCTGCTCTTAGGAAATTCCTATCTTACTGGATGTCAAACTGGTAGTGAAAAAAAAATTCCACTTCCAGTTCTAGGAGATTATTAGACTGTGCAGAACCATAGTCTACTTTCTGGAGTTCCAATGAACTGCTGAACCAGATGTCCTCAGGCTTTAGGTCTGGGTTTCTGTATCATAGTCGAAGGGGCAGGCTCACAGCCACTACACTAATGATGAAAAATAAATGACATTTTCACGATGAGTATAATCTACCTCTGAGTCCATGAATTTAGCATGTAAGGGTGAGGCCTTTTTAAGCTTACGTTATAGTTGTATGATCATGTGTTTTCATTTTATGAAGTTCATTGAGGGGTACCAACATGAGGCATACTTATAAAAACCAAATCTTTCTTTTTTTTTTTTTATTTTTTTATTTTTTCAAATCTTTCTTTTTTAAGTGTAATTATCAAGATGGCACAAATTGGCACTTTTCACACAAAAGTGCTGTTTATTTAAATTGCTTCTTCCTGGTGTGGAGAAATGAGTACTGGATTTGGAGTACTGTATTTGATTATGACTTCCAATTTTTTTGTCATGCACTGATCTTGCTCCTGATCTAGACCCTTATATGTTAATCTATTTACGTTTGAGTATTTGTTTGGGTACCTTACACCTAGCTTGTCTAAAAGAGAAGCCAATATTTCTCCTTATTGTACACACATACATATACATACAGGTATCAGCTATTAAGAGTCTTTTCTTTATTGCAGTAACTGAAAACATTACACTTGGCTGGTTTTACTGCCTGGGGTGCTCTCCCACTAGATATCTACATGGCTTATTCTCTCATTCTTCCTTTTTTGAGCTCTTCTAAGTGAGACCCTTCCTGGCCACCTATTTAAAAATGTAATCCACTACTAGCATCCCTCCTCCCTCCTTTTTTTTTTTCCCCCAATATTCACAATACTACCTACCTGCCTACATGGTATATATTTTTCCTTATCATTTATTTTTATCACAGAACTCCTCTCTAGGGAGGAAGTATTTTTGTCTATTTCATTTATTTATTTATTTATTGACACAGAGAGAGATCACAAGTAGGCAGAGAGGCAGGCAGAGAGAGGGGGGAAGCAGGCTTCCCGCTGAGCAGAGAGCCTGATGTGGGGCTCAATCCCAGGACCCTGAGATCATGACCTGAGCCGAAGACAGATGCTTTAACCCACTGAGCCACCCAGACACCCCAGTTTTTTGTCTATTTTATTCACTGCTACACTCCCAGGACTAAGGACGATGTGTCTAGAATACAGTATTCACTCACTGTTTGTTGAATGAATGAGTGAATCATTTCCTTCATCTTCCAAGCTAGAATTCTCAATTCAGTCCTGACTCTTCTCCTTCAAAATCCATATATGACCAGTCATCAAATCCTAATAGAAAATAGCTGAAAAATGATTCTGAGATATCACCATTATTCTTTCTTCCTGTGATCGCTGACTTAATCATTATTCTCCCTTCAACTATTGTAGTAATCTACTTCTCATGTTCCTTCCTTTAGCTCCACTCCGTCTTATACAGAGTTGCCAGACCTAACTTCCTAAATTCAAAGCTAATCTTGTCACTAGATGTTGTTGGTTCACCATTATCTATGGGGTAAATCCTCCTGGGTTGTCTGTCAAACTCCTATTCTTCCTTAAGATCCAATGTGGTCTCAGAAAAATTCCCCACTTCTCCAGAGAGAGTTACATCACCTGGCTCCTAGTTCTTCAATCATGTCTCTGTTATAGCACACTAATTCTTCCCTCAAAAGGTTCTTACTGTTTTATTATGTATCATTTTATATTATTATTTATTGTTTATTATTTTATTATATGTCAGGTGCTTTAATCATTGCTAAAGAGGAAAAAGGTGAAAAAAGAAAAGCTTATGATATAATGGAGTATTAGATGATATCAAAACCCAAAATACCAACTTAATATTCAACTTAAAAGATGGCATGTCTTTCTCCTAAAGTGTATTCTGTGAGATGCTAATAGATATCTTATAGAGATGACATTGCTGGTATTGCCGATGCACTAGCATAAATAAGGCTGCTGATGCACTAAAATTTCATGGGGTGCTATGGCAAGTGGGGAATTATGAACTGTTATAATGGTGCCAGATGCACGAACCAGCTTTAGGTAATGGTATAGTAGTTTAGTTGAACTACCCCTTCTGCAGATAACAACTTAAAATTTAGACAAAATATTAAAATGGAAATTCCATTTGAAGACACTGGAAAATAACCAAAAACAAGGTAAAAGCTAGGGGTAGTCCATCCACGAGAGACCAGGTAAGATTTAACTTAACTCCTGAGATTTATAAGTTCATGACTTTTTGCCTAAGGGCACTCAGTAGTATACATTACTGGGGGCAGCAAAAAGTTTCAGTAAGCCTCAGTCTTACCTGTTTGAGGTTGTAGAATATAGAGTTTGGGATTGATAGAGCAACTGGAAAGTTGAAAGAGGAAATCCTGAAGAAGAACCCCAGAGAAAGTAATCCACAAAATTGTGGATATATGCTTGATCTCTGAACTATACATTTGTAAAGAGACTCCCAGACGCATGATGGAAAGCACCATCTGGAGCTGGAAGAACTGAACAATAGTTCAGCTGTTACCTACTGAAGCATAGACGGAGCCCAAAGTTTGACTCCAGCCAAATTAGCTGCCAGCTAAAACAGAGCAAACAGACTTCAGAGAAATACAAGAGGATCAAGTATTTTTATAACATATTATATAAATGTCCAGCACACAACCCAAAACTAGTAAACATCTAAAAAATAGGAAGAAGTGATTTGTATTCAGGAAAAGGAGAAGAGAGTAGAAACTGACCCAAAGATGACCCACATTTGGAATTAGCAGGCAAGCAATTAGTATAACTATGTCCAGGACTTAAATAACATTATAGCACATTATAACATATAGTAAATGCACTGATGGGAAATCCCAGCAGAAAAAAAGGAACTATAAAGAAAAACCCAAGTTAGAACTGAAAAAGTATAGTAAGTGAAATAAAAATATATACTTTTTTGACTTTTTTTGACTCAACAGCAGCTTGATGATGGCAGGTGAAAGAGTCAGTTAACTTAAAGGTAGAAATTATTTATTATGAAGAACATAAAGGAAAAAATTGAAGAAAAATTGATAGAATATTAATGAATTGGGGGATAAAATCAAGTAGTTTAATATACACATTATTGGAGTCCCAGAAGGAGAAGAGAGAGCCGAAAAAACTGTTTACAGAAATAATGACAAAAATTTCCTCAATTGGATCAAAAACATCAATTTTTAGATTCAAGAATCTCAACAGACTCATGAAGAATAGATACCAAGAAAATCACACTGAGTACATGTAGTCAAACTGTTGAAATCTAAAGATAAGAAGAAATTTTTGAAAACATCCAGAGAAAAATAAACACATTACACACATGAAACCGATGTTATAGATGATACCTGTCTTTTACCCAGAAAACAAACAACAACAAAACAGAGGCCAGAAGGTAATTGAATTACATCTTTAAAGTAATGAAAATAAAGTAAAAATCTGTGAACCTAGAACTTTATTTCCAGTGAAAATATCCCTCAAAAAATGAACAGTAAATGAAGAAATTTGGAGATAATTTTAAGATCATATTTAAGATAATGGAGAGAATCTGACACCAGCAGATCTGTGCTATGAAAAATGTAAAGTTCTTCAGGCAGAAGGGTGAAGACACTGGATAGAAGTTCTAATCTTCAGGAAGTAAAGAACTCCAAAATTGGTATATATGTGGGAAAGCATAAAAGATTATATGTATTTTTTATTCTCTCAATTTAAACATCATACAACTATTTAAAGGAAACATAACTTGTGTTATGAAGTTTACACATACGTTGACACAAAGGGCAGAAGGTATGTGGAACTATGCTTTCCAAGTTTCCTATAATTTATGAGAAGTAGTAGAATATTAATTCTAAATAGACTGTGATAAGTTAATGATGCATAATGTAATCCCTAGAGCAACCATTTAAAAATGCATAGAGATATAGCTGAAAGACAGAAGAGGAATTAAAATTGAATATGAAAAGAGTCTACCGACTCAAGAGAAGGTAGGAAAGGAGGAACAGAGGAACAAATATCAGCTAGACAAAGTAAAGGGTGCCAAACGGTAATGGTTTTTAGTGCTTAACAGATTTTGTAGTGTTTTTATTTAAATGATTTTCCCCTGGAACTTATAGAATAGTCCAAAGTAAAAGGGGCCAAAGATAAGTCTGAGATAGAAAACAAGCTTTATTCCTCCCTCTAACAAATAAGTCTTTGTTAGTGAATCAAATCAGAAAGTCTGACTGCTATACACTTCCTTTATGACTCTCTAACTTTCAAGCGGTGCCTGTGTCTTTCACACAGATAGACTCCTGGTGAATTATAGTTCGTGAGACAATCGTGAGCTTGTCTTAAAACCAAATATAGGTACAGTTGAAGCTCAGATTGAGACCACCAGCTTTACTAGCAAACTAGAAGTCATTCTTGATTCATTCCTCACTGCATACATTTAATAAACAGTAAATCACCAGGTCTTAAGCATATTTTCCTCCAAGGAAGATGTTCTTAAAGACAAGTCCTCCATCCTTAGAACTACCCCATTAGTTTAGTCTTTTCTACCTTCTACCTGAACTACTTCAATATCTTCTCATCCATTCTTGTTCCCCAGAACCAAGTTTACCAAGTTAGGTCAGAGTGTATGTTGGTATAATTTATTTGAAAAACTGTTTAGCAATTACTTAAACATTTAGCCTATACCTTTCATAAGACCCAGATATTTCACTCCTAAAAATCAACACAAGAGAACTGAAAATATACACAAGAGAAATGAAAACATGTTTTAACAAAAACTTATAAATAAATGTTTATAGCTAGCTTCTTTAAGCCCAAATGCCCATCAACACATGAGTGGACAAACTGTGTTATAGTCATACAATGGACTACTATTTGGCAATTAAAAAGGGAATGGCTTTTTGATGCATGTAACAATGTGGATGAGTCTTGATAACATGCTTAGTGAAAGGAGCCAGATATAGAAGAGTATATATTGCATGACTGAATTTTTATAAAACGCCAAAGCAGAACAGTGACTGGCTGGAGCCAGGGTTGGAGAAAGAAATAGATTTCAAGTGGACAGGAACAATCTTTTTTTTTTTTTTTTTAAGATTTTATTTATTTATTGGACAGACAGAGATCACAAGTAGTCAGGGAGGCAGGCAGAGAGAGAGGAGGAAGCAGGCTCCCTGCAGAGCAGAGAGCCTGATGTGGGGCTCGATCCCAGGACCCTGGGATCATGACCTGAGCCGAAGGCAGAGGCTTTAATCCACTGAGCCACCCAGGTGCCCCAGGAACCATCTTTTTGAGTGAAGAAAATCTTTTGTGTTTTGATTGTGGTAGTGGTTTTATAGGTACATACAACTTTCAAAACACATTGATTTGAACAATGTGTTCAGTTTAAGCAGGTGAAGTCTTTTGTACTTGAAGTATTCCTCAGTAACATTCATGACAAAAATTTAGCATCTGTGGGGTGGGAAGGGCAACTTGTGAAATAGATAAATTATTATAATTAACATTTCTATTTTATGCATAAGGAAACTAATTTCAGAAGGTCATGGTACTTGCAAATATGTAGCGGAGTAGCAATTTTATATCTAATACTTTACCTCAACATCTTGTGAGGTTCTCATCACCTTTGATCCTCCCAGTGTAGGTGATGGAAGTTGGAGGAATAGGATGGCTCAGTGTTTCATTGTGTAGGCTCTGGAATTATGTAGTCCTGCATTTGAATCCTGGCTTCACCATTTATTAGCTGTGTAATACCGAGCAAATTCTCAGACAGCCCCAGTTTCATTATCTGTAAAATGCCAATAATAATAATTCCTACATCATGTAATGTTTATGAACATTGAATAGATAGTATAGTATATACAAAAGACTTAGATTGTTGGGCACAGTCCAACAAGCATTAGCTGGTGTCCTTCATTTTCTTCATTTGTAAAATGGATGTAATAATACTATCTACCGGTAGTGTGTTGAATGGTGGCCCAGAAGATATGTCCATGTCTTAATTCCTGGAACCTGTGAATGTTACTTTAATGTGGAAAAGGGTCTTTGTAAATGTAATTAAGGTAAAGATTTTGAGATGAGGAGATTTTCCTGGAACATTCAGGCGAGCCCTAAATCAGTGACAAGTATCCTTATAAGATACACACAGAAGACACACAGAAGGCAGGAGAGGAGGAAACCATGCAGACAGCGATCGGAGTGATGCAGCTATAAGTTAAGGAATGCTGAAAGCCACCATAAGCAGAAAGAGCCGAAGAATGGATTCTTCATACGAGGCCCCAGAGGTAATGCATCTTAGCTGAATTTTGGGCTTCTAGCCTCCAGATTTGTGAGAGAATGAATTTCTGTTGTTTTAAACCTATAATTTTTTGGCAGTTTGGTACAGCAGTGCAAGGAAACTAACCCTAACCTTATAGGATTATTGTGAGGATAGAAGAAATTAATGTATCTATCTAAGCACTTAGTACCTACACATAATATATTACACAGAGATCAGTTATGTTGTGTTTGCTGTTATAACCAGACAAATTCTAACTCAGTTTTAAATCTGTAGTCACCTGGCCTCTGACTTGGAAGACATTGTGAAATGAAATAAAGAAAGTCCCCATGGTTAATTTTTTCAATCCAAACTTTAAGCTGATTTGTTTTGTTTCCATTTATCTACAATAATTCCTTTAGGAAATCTATTGCTTTGATGCTAATTTTAACTGTATTCATTGTTAAGTGCTCTAGGATTGCAGAACAAAGGGCACAGTAGCGGTGTGAGTATGCATTGTTCTCTGTTTTATTCCAAAGGGATGTGTTAATGACAGAGTTTCAAGCTAAACTCATGATTTCTAGTGTCTTGTTTTAAATTCTCAATTGCCCTACTCTTAAAATAATTGATTTTTCTCCAAATTTGAATATAGTTCAACACAGTAATACTTTAGAAATATTCCATTTAAATCTTTACTCACATAGTACATCCAAGTGCTAAATTAAAAGCAGGAATGTTGTCCAATTAACATCCTATCTGTGCAAATGGCAGAACCAGATGACATTACGTTTGAATTTTCCAGAATGTATACAGACCATGACACTGCACTAAATTTTTCTGTAAATAACTTAGGTTATCCTTCTAAGAATCACCATTTTACCCTGTCATTTCAGGACTGTAGCTTGCCACTATGACTAACCATCCAATTGATTCATTAAAAAGAACAAACTGTTTCACCAACTAATCTGACAGTTCAGCCATGATGGTTGGACTGCAGGTATAGACACACGTAGAGAAAAGCATGAGATGCACATCTGTTCTATTCCCATAATGAGGCACCAATATCATTTCTACCCAATAGGCTCAGATCTGGGGAAGAAAGAAGGAAAGGAAGAAAGAGCAAATAACTGGCCCTCCAATTTCCCAAGAGTCTAAGATTACAATAAGAGAGAAAATCAATGAGGGTATTTCTTTATTTCCTTATTAGAAAGGGACCACACAGAGTGAGCGTCAGTAACAAAATACAACTGTGAAAATAAGATTTTGGCAGACAAGGAAGGTGTGAGGAGGAAGGTGAGAAGGGCATATTTGGAAGTATTCCACCTCATTTTTCCTGGAAATAGTTGGTAAGCCAATAACATAAATCAAGAACATGCTTAAAAACATTATCTTTGAAGACCATTTATTACACATATATGAGGTCAGCCTGGTGTTCTATGAAAGAGCAAGTATATGTATAGTAATTGCTTGAAGGATCAAGAAATGAAATAACACATTTGCTCCCTATAAAAGAAAAAAAAGCTACTGTCAAGTAATATATTTCAAAACTCATATGAGTAAATAAAATTCCAGAAGGTGTTTGTTTTTCCTTGATGATTTAAAACCAAGATTAGGAGGATATCATTTCTGAATACATTACTGAGCTGTATTTAGAAGGTGAAACTTGTTTTCTTTAAAAAAAAATCACATTCTTCTAATAGTATAGATTTTTCCACATATTATAATAATGCATAGTATTTTAGATGCATGCTATAGTAGTTTGAAAATAATTTCTTTCTTATTAGTATATTCCAGTTATTTGACTCACAATCATATTTGTTATAGAAATCAGTGAAAATAGTGGTGGTGAATACCTATGTAACATGGGCAAGATATTGCTTCTAAGGTGTGTAGGGGAAGAAACTTTTTTACTCTATCTTTCTAGGTTCTTTTGGTTGGCCTATTAATTAAGCTGACAGAAGACAGATTTACAGGAGAAAAACAAATGGCTTATGTATGGGAGCCCAACAAAGAGTTGAGAGGCTCATAGACAGTTAGGCAATCAAGGCTTATGTATCATCCTGAGCTGATGAGGAGTGGGTAGAGGTCTGAGGCTTCAAAGAGAAGGGAGACAATTTACAGGAAGATGGAAAGAGCCAACGTTTGGTAAACAATCATCTGCCATGCTATGCAGACACAATGGGACACAGAGAAGATTTTGAGCAAACAGACCAAGCTCCCCCCAGCTTACCATACCTCGCCTATACTCTTTGTTGGCTCTGGTGCTAGCTCTCTTCCTGGACCAGGCCCTTTATCTAAATTCTTTTAGGCAGTCTTTAGCTCATGTAAGGGGATGGTGAAAAACCTCTTCCTGAGTCTTTTGGGCCTCAGTTGTCTTCAGTTCAAAAGAATTTGCATTTTAAAGTGGCACATTCTAGGGTAGCATGTTCTCCCCTTCAAGTGGTAAATGAAAAATTCTAAAATATGAGACTTCAGATGAAAGTCATGTCTGTTAGAAAAGGTAAACATTAGCTTTGGAAGAACAAATGGAATATTTCTTAACAGGTTTGGCAAGATGAGTGGAAAGTATTTCTCATACACATTTTTTTTTTCCTGAACAAGGGATAATTTGTGAAAGGATAACTTAGTGTAGGAAAACAAATTGGGCTAGATTGTAAGCAACAGTTTAATGAGTAAGCCATCCACAGATTCCCAGAAACTGTTAGGCACTGAGAGGGCTTGCCACTAAATATATGGTAGTGATTACCTTGCAAATCTCATTCAACTCAGAAACATACAGTTCATTATCCCTAATATGATTTTTCTGAGTATTTTTGCATGTGTACAAAATTTGCCTAAAGCCTGGAGACTGTAATTTTCCTGATTTAAATACATGGATTATCAGTGTATTTGATTTTTACAAACACTGGCAGGCAGACATAATTCAGAAAGATACATTTTTATGGTAGAAATTTTTAATTATTGAGCAGGATGAATTGATAATAAAAACTTAAATACTTATCATATGCCTGGCATTAGGCTAGAGAGAAATATTAAGAAATATGACATGGCATGTTTTCGAGAAGCTTACCCATTATGTTGAAGAATTAAAAATAACACACAACAGGGGCGCCTGGGTGGCTCAGTAGGTTAAAGCCTCTGCCTTCTGCTCAGGTCATGATCCCAGGGTCCTGGGATCAAGCCCCGCATCGGGCTCTCTGCTCAGCAGGGAGCCTGCTTCCTCCTCTCTCTCTGCCTGCCTCTCTGCCTACTTGTGATCTCTTGTCTGTCAAATAAATAAATAAAATCTTTAAAAAAAAATAACACACAAGAAACAAGTAATAAGTAAATTTGTGTCACTTATAAGTGCCATAGTGATGTAGGAAACAAAGGCAAAAGAAAAATTAAATTTCCTTACTACTTACAGCCCATTGACAAGTCCTTGAAACAGGCCAAGTGACCTCTAGGAACTCAGCTGCCTCAATGTTAATACTTTCTTAAGGGCAAAAGGCAATTTTAGCCTTTTAGACTGCCCCCACCCCCAGGATCCTGTAAGTCTTCTTTAATATATAAAAATTCTTTTGGAAACTTCTTTTATCTCTACCCCCAAGATATGTTGGCAATCATCCCCCAAACATATGACCCACTGATATACATTAGCAGGGTCTCATGACTAAAGTTTTATTGGGCAGTAATAAATGACCTTTTCCTAAGAACAGCTAGCCCCTCAAAGTCCTGGAAGCCTTGCTTCCAAAATTCCTTAGAGACTAATGCTATCCCTAATCTGATCCCAACTTGAAAGATATAATCAGCCACTCCTCACAACCCCAGTGCAGCTCTTTCTGCCCATGGGTCCTGTCTCAGTGCTTTAATAAAACCACCTTTTTGCACCAAAGGCATCTGAAGAATTCTTTCTTGGCCATCAACTCCGAACCCCAGCATGTTTCCTACATCAATAGGAGTTCAAAGAAGAAAAACAATGAAAGATGACATTTAAGGAAGGTTAAGATTATGCTGACATGAAAGGAGTATAGAACTTAACTATAGTTATTTGGGATTTCCAAAGGAAGGAGAATAAAACTTCTTTGAAATGGGGAGAAAGCACTTTATTTGAAAAATACATATTCAATAGGACAACAATTTTACATTTTTAAAAAGATTAATGATATTTACTTTCATAATATTAATCCAGGGAAGTACAAGTTTGTAAATCCCTAGCTAATAAGATAAAAACCATAATTTTTAATGGGGTAAAGGAATGAGGGGCGTATCAGAATCTCTAGAAGCAACACAGTTGAGAAATACTATGGAAGGGAGCAAAATGGATGAGGATGCCCTCCAGGTGGTGAAGAGGTAAGATGGAGAAGAAGTGGGAAACACCTTGAAATGTGTAGAATAAGAGGAAGATATGGTAATGAAGACAGGTGCTGGTGGATAGGGAAACCATGGAAAGATAAAGTGCCAAGCTAAAGTGGCTGGACTTGATTTAATGGACAACACTGAGTCCTCTTTGATTCTCAAGAGTGGAGAGTGTTAAGATAAGTGGAACTTAGGAAAGTTAGTCTATTTGATATTAATACATAGAATGGGAACAGGAGATTGAGAGAGTAGAAAATGGAAGAAGATAGGTGAGCTAGAAATATATTGGAAAATTTAGCCATGATGAGCCAGGGTTGGTGATAAAGTAAGGATAGTAGACATTCTTCTATCCCAAAGGAAGAGAAAAACATATGACTTCAGTCTAAAAAACTAGAAAGACTTGTTGTAACCATGCCCACACTCTCAGCCTTCCTTCCCCGGAGTGCATGTAGGCATGCTCTTCTCATACAATTGCAGAGGCAGTTAGTTGGCAAACATGGTTACTAGTTTATAGTGGGACCCCATTTCGAGGGCTCAGTACATTTTGTACCATGGTGTAATCTCTCCCTCTGGGTTGGCATTCCCCTTGTTTTACATTGATAAAAATAGTGCTCAGTTACAGAAACAAAATTCACTAGCTCCTTCCAGTGATAAATATGATGGTCAAGTAAGCTCAAAAATTGTGAAATGAAGTGTTCGTGCCCACAGGTATATGGACTACAAGTAAGTGAATGTCTTTTCACTTCTCGTTTGTGTGCTTCTTCCGACATATGGCCCTCCTTGGCTGGTAGTTAAGTGAGAGTTATACTTCAAAATCTCAAGTCAAATGGTATTGAATTGTCCCTTCCCACGTATAGGTTCCCACTTTAGCTCTCAGAGTCGTCCAAAAATCTGTGTTGCCTGGCATATGAAGAAGTTACCAATTGTAGATCCAAACTGTCTAATCAAAGGGGGCATAAAGTGAAGCAGGAATATTTTATACCTGTCCAGCTCATAGACTGAGTAGCTGTACCCTACAGAGTTAGCAGGAGAGAACTCGGGAGAAGTACTTAAAAATGTATGGTTTTGATCTTGTCTGTTTCTCACAGTATTCTTAATCAAAGTCAAATCTGTCATCCCAAGTTATTTTTACCATGGCATGGTGAGCTATGATTTTAAGTGCCAGTAATATGATTGTCTCCACAGTACCGTGACATTTATTTTCTTAAAAAAATTAAAAAACACATGTGGGCCACCCCAAGGACTCTGTACTGTCACTGTCACTTTCAGTGGTGTCAAAAAAGCCACTGCCAGTTTTGACAAAGGATACAAGTCTACAAATATAATCACCACTGCTGCCCAAGCCACCAGAGAATATGGCAGTGTTTGGAAGGGCTAGAAGTAGATTATTTAGTACTTAGTGTGCCTTTCTGTTCAACACGCCACCACCCAGATAAAGTGGTTTAACTCTATAGAAAGAAGCGGCTAAGGAGAAAACACATATAGGCACCCATAGATACACACAAACACACAGTTCCAGCTGCCAGTGAGTTCAGTGGATTTATATACAGTTTCAGATGGAATGTAGTATTTTAAAGAAAGCAATGAAGAACAGGAGAAAAACTACAGATTAAGAAAACAGGAAAAGCAAAGAATAGGATGGGAGGTGGGGTGACAATATTTGCTAACAGCTTTGACAATTTAGTTTCCACACCCCTCAAATTAAGACAAACCAGAAAAAGGAAAAGTCAACCCCTCTGGTACAGGACATTGTTTGAAATAACCCCAACAATAAATCACTAGGGTTAACAACCCATAACACCTAACAGTTCACTTGTAACTCAGAGGATTGGGAGAAGAACAGAGATTACTTACATTAACATTTTTTCCCAAGGACTTGAATAAAATAACATAAAGAATAATGGTCAAGACTCATTGAGAGCAGGAGAGGGGAGCTGTGATCCTTTGGGCAAAGAAGCCAGTGCCAGTGCTTACAAGGATACTAGAGAAAAGGTAAATAAAGTCCAGTCATTGGGCTGGGAATGACATAAAGTTTCTGTAGGTCAGGTCCTGATCAGAGTGCTAAGGGCAAGCTTATTGGGTAATTTGTGCATCCACAAAGGGGAGGAAGCAGAGAAAATGTCTGAGAACAAAGCAACAGCCCCTTCCTGCACATCTCTAACCTCTTCTGGGACAAAGAGAGGATAAGGGCTTGGCCATGGATGTGAGATTTAAGTTTTAGACTTAAAGGACAAATTCTTCTTTTTTTCTTTTTTTTAAGATTTTATTTATTTGAGAGAGAGAGCACAGCAGGGAGAAAGGCAGAGGGAGAGGGAGAAGTAGGCTCCCCACTGAGCTGGGAGCCGGACTGGGGCTCTGGGCTTGATCCCAGGACCCTGAGATCATGACTTGAGTAGAAGGCAGACACTTTGCTGGCTGAGCCACCCAGGAGCCCCTTAAAAAACCAACTCTTGAACACCAGAACTGGGACTGTGCTAATAGCCAAAAATTGCAGAAGAGTTATGGAATCTGGCTATGATGCTGCTAAAGAGAGAAAAGAAACAGGGAACTCAATATAGAAAAGCTGACATTTATTTTAAAAGATAATTTTTTTTCATGTTTATTGAGAGTCTTCTTTAAAGTAGTGCTATGGACTGAATGTATTCCACTAAAATTCCTGTGTTGAAATCCTATCCCCTCAAAGTGATGGGATTAGGAGATGAGGGCTTCAAGAGGTGAACAGGTCATGAGGAGAGGCCCTCATGATGGAATTAGTACTTTATAAAAGATTCTAGAGAGTTCCCTCCCCCTTCTGTCATGTGAAGATGGTAAGAACCTATCAACCAGGAAGCAGGCTTCACCAGACTTTGAATCAGCCCACACCTTAATCTTAGACTTCCTGGTCTCTAGAGCTGTAAGCAATAAATTTACATTGTTTATTAGTCATCCAGTCTCCAGTGCTTCTGTTAGAGCAGCCTTCATAGACTAAGACAAGCAGCGTATCTTTGCTAGTGAAGAGGTATTTTCTTACATTTTTCTTCTCAATTAGCAACATGATACCCTGCCTTTGGTGTCTGTTTGATCCTGATGTATCACACAGATATAACTGGACCCCATTCCTGAAACCTGCTCTCCACATCTGCACCCATTACAATGCCACCATGAACTAGAATTTTTTGGCAGCTTTACTGGGATATAATTCACACATCATACAATTCACCCAAAGCATATTATTCAGTGATTCTTAGCATAACACAGAGCTGTGCAACCATCAGCAAAATCAAGTTTATAACATTTTTATCATCCCAAAGAGAAATGCCACACTCTTTATTCATAATTACCAATCCACATCACCACCCCCAGCTCTAAGCAACCACTAGTGTACTTTCTGTCTCTATTGATTTTCCCGTTATAAACATTTTATATAAATGAAATCGTACAGTACGTGAATCTTCCTGACTTTTTCTATTAACTATAATGTTTAAAGGTTCATCCATGTTGTAGCAAGAATCAGTACTTCATTCCTTTTTATTGTCGAATGATATTGTACTGTAAGGACATGCCACAGTTTTTTTATTCATTAATCAGAACATTGACGTTTGTGCCTTTCTGAATGATGCTGTTATGAACGTTTATGTGCAAGTTGTTGTGCAGACATGGGTTTTCACTTCTCTTGGGGCTATACCTGGGAGTGGAATTGTGGGTCACGTGGTAACTCGATCTTTCACCTTTTGAGGACCTGCCAGGCTCTTTTCCAAGGTGACTGTGCCGTTTTTAACTTTCCTTCTCTCACTGTTAAGAGTTCTAGTTTCTCCACATTCTTACCAATGCTTATTATTTGTCTTTTTTATCCTATTCCTAGTTCATGTGAGTGGCGTCTGATGATTTTGATTTCCATTTCCCTGATGGCTAATTATATGAGTCTTTTTGTTAAGTGCCTATTGTACATGTGTATCTCCTTGTTGTAGAAGTGTCTATTCAGAGCCTTTGCCCATATTTTAATTGAGCTATGTCTTATTAATATTGAATTGTAATAATTTTCTATATGTTCTAGATACAAGTTCCTTATCAGATGTATGATTTGAAAAGTTTTTCTTTTCCCCATTCTGTGGGCTGTCTTTTCATTTTTTAATGGCAACTTTTACACCATTAAAAGTCTTTAATTTTGATCTATTTGCTATTTTTGTTGTTGCTTGTGCTTTTACTATCATAGTTTTAAAAAATTGCTTAATCCAGGTTATAAGGATGTGTGTCTTTGTTTTCTTCTTAGAGTTAATAGTTTCAGCCCTTATATTTAAGTCTTTGATCCATTTGAGTTAATGCTTATATATTGTGTGATGTATGGGTCCAAATGTATTCTTTTGGATGTAGATATTCAGTTGTCCCAGAACCATTTGTTGAAAAGACTACTCTTTCCCCCAGTAAATTGTCTTGGTACCAACTAATTTATTATTTATTTATTTAGATTTTATTTATTTATTTGAGAGAGAGAGAAGGAGCACGAGCACGAGCAGGGAGAGAAACAAGCAGACATCCTGCTGAGCAGGGAGCCTGACTCGGGACCCAGTCTTAGGACCCCGAGGTCATGACCCGAGCTGAGGTCATGACCTGAGCTGAAGTCAGTCACTTAACTGACTGAGCCACCCCGGTGTCCTTAATTCATTATTAATTAAAGTATAGTTGACATGTAATATTATATTAGTTTCAGGTGTACAAAATAGTAACCCTACAATTATAAACAAGATGCTCACCATGATAAGTAGGTTACCATCTGTCACCATACAAAATTATTACAATATTATTGATTATATTCCTTATGCCATATTTTTCATTCTTATAACATTTATTTTATAACTGGAAGTTTGTGCCTCACAATTCCCTTCATCTATTTTGTCCATCCCCTCGCCCACTCCTTTTTGGTAACCACTAGCTTATTCTCTGTGAGTCTGTTTCTCTCCTTGTTGTTGTTATTTGTTTGTTTTATTTCTTAGATTCCATATATAAGTGAAATTGTATAGTATTTATCTTTCTCTGAGTGACTTATTTCACTTAATATAATGCCCTCTAGGTCCATCCATGTTGTCATGAATGGCCAGATATTCTTTTTTATTGCCGAGTAATATTCTATTGTATATATAAAGGCTTGCCTTCTTTATCCACTCATCTGTTGATGGACACTTAGATTACTTCCATATCTTGCCTATCATAAATAATATTGCTCTTATCGGGGGTGCTTATATACTTTTGAATAATTGTTTTCATTTGGGGGGGATAAATAGCCAGAAGTAGAATTACTGGATTAGGTGGTACTTCTATTTTTAATTTTTGGAGAAATTTCCACACTGTTTTACATAGTGGCTCCACCACTTTACATTCCTACCAACAGTGCATGAAGGTTTTTTTTCTCCACATCCTTGCCAACACTTGGTATTTCTTATCTTTTTTATACTAACCATTCTGACTGGTGTGAAGTGATATCTCACTGTGGTTTTAGTTTGCATTTCCCTGATGACGAGTGAAGTTGAACATCTTTTGGTATGTCTGTTGGCTATCTGTATATCTTCCTTAGAAAAATGTCTACTCATGGATGCCTGGGTGACTCAGTCAGTTAAGTGTCTGCCTTTGGCTCAGGTCATGATGCCAGGGTCCTGGGATGGAGCCCACATCAGGCTCCTTGCTCAGTGGGGAACCTGTTTCTCCCTCTGCCTGTCTGCTTGTGTGCTCTCTCTAACAAATAAATAAATAAAATCCTTAAAAAAAAAAAAAGTCTAATTCAAATCCTCTGCCCGTTTTTCAGTCAGAGTATTTGGGGTTTTTTGAAGGTAAATTGTATGAGCTCTTTGTATATTTTGGATAGCAACCCTTATCAGATACATCATTTGCAAATATCTTCTTCCATTCAGTAGGTTGCCTTTTTTGTTTTGTTAATGGTTTCCTTCACTGTGAAAAAACTTTTTAGTTTGAAGTAGTCCCAATTATTTATTTTTGCTTTTGTTTCCCTTGCCAGAGGAGACAGATCCAAAAAAAATTTTTTTTTGCTTAAAGTAGATATTCAGAGAGATTGCTGCCTATATTTTCTTTAAGGAGATCTTGGTTTCAGATCTCTCATTTAGTTATGTAATCCATTTGAGTTTATTTTTGTGTACAGTATAAGAAAGTGGTCCAGTTTCATTCTTTTGCATGCAGTGGTCCACTTTTCCCAATACCATTTTCCCCATTGTATATTCTTGCCTCCATTGTTGTAGATTAACTGACCATATATATGAGATTATTTCTGGGATTTCAACTCTTCTTATTGATCTGCATGTCTTTTTTTCTGCCAGTACCCCACTGTTTTGATTCCTTAGCTTTGTAGTATAGTTTGAAATCCAGGATTGTGATAATTTCAGTTTTATTCTTCTTTCTCGAGATCGGTTTGGCTATGTGGGGGTCTTGTGTGGTTCTCTACAAATTTTAGGATATTTTGTTCTAGTTTTATGAAAAATACTATTGGTATTCTGATAAGGATTACATTATATCTGTAGATTACTCTAGGTACTATGGGCATTTTAACAATATTAAATCTTCCAATTCATTAGCATGGAATATTGGCACCAAATAATTTTAATTTGACTTTCCTACTGATGTTTTTTCCTCATATTGTGCTTTTGGCACATTATTTGTTGCTATGAAATTTGACATTTGACGTTTTCTGGGTAAATTTCTCTCTTCCCTGACTGGCCTGAAAACTTTAGCTACTGGTCAGCAGTGGCTGCTTCCTCCCAGCTCCTCAAGCATGGCCTACAGAAACCATCACAACTCTGCTATGAGGCAACCTCTAAGTTATAGTTAAACTCACTCCTGCTCCAGCCCACAATTAATGATTAAAAATCCAGTTTCTTCATAAGTTACCTCTATAAAAATTATACTCATATGTACATCTCTAACTTTAGACCCTCTCTAAAGCTCTAAACCTAAATTTCTCATCCCCTAATGTGTATCTTCACATGGATGTTTCATCACTACTGCAAACTCAAATATATCAAAGTGTGTTATCTCTAAAAATTGTTTTGACTCTAATGTCCTATTTTCCAGTAAAGAGAATCATCATCCTCCTAATTTTAGGCCTGAAACCTCAAAGTCATTTCTGACACTTCTGCTACTATGTTTTCTGGTTTAGCTAACTTTTCATTTGATCCATGGATGATCAGAATTATCTTCTTGGGAATTTGAATCTTAAGCAAAGATTACATGAGTTTGCTAGGTTTGCTCTGACAAAGTACCATGGACTGGGGAACTTAAACAGCAGACATCTGTTGTCTCAGAGTTATGAAAGCTAAAAGTCTAAGATCAAGGGAACATCAGGGTTAGCTCCTTCTGAAGACTATGGGGGAGAATCTGTTCCCTGGCCCACTCATAGCTTCTGATGACTTGTTGTCAATCTTTGGTATTCCTTGGCTTCTGCTACATCATCCTGATCTCTGCTTTCATCTTTCCATGACATTCTGTATATATGTCAGTGGAAGGGAGAGAGAGAGAGAGTTTCCAAATTTCCCATTTATCTAAGAATACCAGTCATATTGGATTAGGGGTCCACCCTACTCCAGCATGACCTCATCTTAACTAATTACACTTGCAATGAGTCTAATTCCAAATAAAGTCCCATTCTGAGGTCCAGGGGTTAGGGCTTCAATATATGAATTCCAGGGAAACACAATTCAATCTATAACAAAGACATTGAAAATAAAAGGAGGTTAGAGAACCCTAAATAGACAATCTCTGCTTTCCTACTGTTGAAAATGTCAGAGTTGATCTGATTACTACACTTCCCAAAGTTTGTTGTTTTCATACAAGAAGGTTTCCCAGGAAAGAGACTCTGAGCCTAAGATCTGCATCTGGGAAGGTTATTGAGGAATTGCAAAGATTGTCCATGTATGAATATTTAAGGGATTCACAGACTCCACAGAGCATACTCATATAAGGCTTTATTTAAAGACAAAGATACTCATAAGAGAGACTATAGCCAAGTACTAGGGTAAAAAAGAAATCTAGTTGCTAGCTCCCAAGTGCCCTTATACACATAAAGACTGTTCTTTGCATCTGGATTGAACCAAGATTTACGTGAGAAATCTTGTCTTTGGGAGTGCTCAAAGCACAAGTTCCCAGTAAGTTGTTGTTGTTGTTGTTGTTTTAAGATTTTATTTATTTATTTGACAGATTACAAGTAGACATGGGCGGGGGCGGGGGTGGTGGTGGTCAGAAGCAGGCTCCCTGCTGAGCAGGGAGCCTGATGTGGAGCTCAATCCCAGCACCCTGAGACCATGACCTGAGCCAAAGGCAGAGAGGCTTAACCCACTGAGCCACCCAGGTGCCCCCCACCCCAGTAAGGTTTTTATGCCCCTCTGGTCATGCAATCAAATCATGCTGTTTAACCAGTTCAACCATTTGGCAAAGAAACGGACACTGAGTATTGCCAGGAAAGTTTCAAACTTTTAACAGCGCATGGTAAATCCCACTGCCCTTATCTCAGCCAAGAGTCAAAGTCAGACATTTCAGTATCACTCAAGGTAAAAATAAGGTTTTTTAAATAAGGCTGTACATCAACTGTATCCTCCACAGGATTGTTCTTGGGGGTCAACACTACCTTTAAGGAAGTGAAATAAAGTGATGAAGGAGGAAGAGGGTGTGGGTTGCAATGCTATTGAAGACTATGGCAATAGTCTTCAGCCAATCCTACAGAGAACTCTGGAGTTACAATGGCTCTGGACCCAGAGGTGTCCCAAACTGAGGCAAGGAGGCAAAGATACATTTTCCCATCAAGATGTCATGAAATGAGAACTGAAGCCGTCCAAGGAGAGTAGCCTTAATCCCAAGTTCTGCTCCTAGGAAGGTTAGCTATCTTCTGCCAAGTTTAGTTACCAGAGAGGGAGTCAGTTGAGAACTGTCAGCTTCCAACACTCAGTAGCTAAAGAATGAGGGCCAGAGCCCTGAAAAGCCAGGGGCCAGGAGATTACAGGTATACAGCTCTTCCTTCTGTTATATATACTACTCTAATATCCTTCCAATGAATTAGGTTTTCACTGAAAGTGTCAGGGTTAATTCGTATTTCTTACCGTCAGTGAAATTTAACTGGTACAATGTCTCTGTAAAATCAGTTCCCAACTTTTTTCACTATCATCATTTTGGTTCTCTTGACTGGAGCAACATGATTGTCATGAATCCTGCATCCAGTCTCTTGTAATTCATCTTATCATGAGCAAATCCAAATTTATCTCTTTACTCCAAATGACATTTACCACACTTTTGTGAATAGAGACCATCCTTGGTATAATTTGTCACTCTTTTGAACAGAATGATGATCTTCTCAAGCCTACCTAGGTCATATGTGGAGATGAGAGAAAATATAATATCAGACATCAACTTACTCAAAAATAATGGGTTAGAATCAAGGAAATAACTATCTAAACAGTGTCTTACTCCACAAATATAAGCTATAAAAGTTGCAAAGATCAGAAGCATGGGAACATGTGCCAACTTTAAGAAAGTAGTCAGCATAATGGATCTTATATGAGACAGCAGATTTCTAGCAGGCTTATAGAGTACTGTAACAACAGAAACGGGGATGGATGCACAGTGTTCTTCAGGCACATGACTGGTGAGAGGGCAGAGGCCTCAATCTCTGGATTGGTGTTTAAATGCAAAGTTCTAGTGCAAGAGTCAAAGACTGTTGAGTTTAAGGCAAAATGTCAGCCTTTTAGGCTGAGTTCCTGACAGTTTTCTGGCATGAACATAAAGGGTAATGATCAAATTTGAGAGTAAAGGTCAAGGCAAACACTAGGTGTTAATGGATTAAGCCAATATGGTGGAATTGGAAAAAATCAAGACTTGGAAGCAACATCAGTATTGAGTCATTAAAATTGAGATACTCTTGGTTTTGCCCATTATGCAACTCCTATTCCAGTTATCATTAACTCTAGACAAAATATCCAAGTTGCATGATATATTGTATGATCACCCTACTAGTCGCAGGATTTGGAGACTAAGAAAGCCAATTACTAATGAGCTTATTTTTCCCTGACTCTGCCAGTACTATTAGCTTAGAAACTGTGATTGAAAGCAGAAAGAGAAACCAGCAGAGGTGCATAGATTATAGCCCAATGAGGCAAAAAGGAAGAAAGAACAAAGACCGCCTACCCAGACAGAGAAACAAATGCACTCTGATATCCAAACACAACTTTCTTTAAAAACAACAACACCACCACTAACACTGATGCCTTTGTTAATTATATAATGCTCCCCCCACTTTTTGTTTTCCTGTTGAGAAGCAACCCTGTTGTATCCCACATAAATCAGTGATTTGGTTGAATTAATTTAATTGAAATAACTTCTATCATGATTCAAAACAAGTTGCCTGTCCAGTTAATTTAATGAAAATGATTGTGTGGCTCTGGTGTAAAGAAAACACACAATTACCTATAAATAAGCTTCTACTGAAACAAAATTATATAAGTCCAGTAAAATCATACATTTTACTAATTTGCTTTAATTCAAGTGAATTCTATAGCTTAAATTTGACATTCCCACTCCTGGGAAGCCAAATTCTTTAGAGATTGAACGTCTTAAATCCTTAGGCCAAGATAGAGCCTTTAATTGAAAAATAATTTTATTCTTTCTTTCTTGCTTTAAAGGGTAAAAAAATTAAAATCACTGTATTTTTTTCTCTTCTACTCCTAAGAGAGGTTTCCCCATTCATGACATAATTGAAAGTTTTGAAACCTAAAACAGTTTTAAAACAGGAACAAATCAAGACTAAATAAGATCCCTCTCTATGCTTTTTGGAGAACAGGTTCCAGGAGGCTCTCAGAGGGCTCAAAGTAGGACAGTGTAGCAAGAAATGAGGCTAGAAATAAGGGCAAGGTACCAATGGGGAAAAAGGCTTAGCAAATAATTGCCTAAGAAAACATTTACCAAAAGTTGAAAACCTTATAACCAGAGTGGCCACCCAACAATGTTAGAATTTGACTCAGTTGATATGTAAGTAAGTGACTAAAAAGAAATAGATTTTTTTTAATGTAACAAATTTCTATATATAATGAACTTCAAGGCAGTGCAGTACAGAGGTTCAGAGTGCAAGCTTGAAAATCAGTCTACCTGGACCCAGCTCTTAGCTCTGTCTCCTACAGGGCGAGTGACCCTAAATACGTCATCATAAGCCTCTAATTCTCAGGCTCATCATCAATAAAATGGGACTGGCCATCACAGTATGTCACAGAATTATGAGAATGTGTCCAATTAACATAGGCTCTAACAATACTTAAAATTATTTTCTCTGACCCCTATTTTTCATTCTGTCATCCAAAGTCAGAAAGAATTTTAATAATTCCTCATCTGGGAAGTGGACATTTAAGGTTTCCCACTGGCTGAGATGGTTTTGTTCATTCATGCTTCTCTATGCAGTTGCCTCTGGAATTCTTTTCATCTCTCCCTGGTCCAAATACTTGTGGACTTTTGCACATGTGGAGCTACTTATCCAGATAGTCTGGACAACAGATTGACTTTAGAAGACTGGTGCTTCTGTTCCGTTTCTAATGTAGTTTTAGAATCTGAAGCATATTCTTCATCTCAAGGCAGAGTCACATACTGCATAGCTTGTAACAAATAAAATAATCAAAGCCACCTGTCATGTGTCCTGAGGATAAAGTGATAGAAGAATGGGTGTATCACTGCCTTAATGCCCAAGTCTTAGAAGCAATTTTAGCCTTTTTGTACTTACGCCAAGGGTAAAAATAGGGATGCTTCCATCAGTATTATTTGGAAGATTGAACTCCATTGAATAACAGGGCTACCTTCAGAGTGAGTTGGAGGTCTTATTATAGTAACTTTCCCCTTCCCCCCTTTAGGCGCAGGTGCACGTAAAGATATCAATTCCAATATTTGTCCAGGAGGACACAATTACTTTACCAAAGGGAAGAATTTTTAATAGCTTCCTTAACTGGTCTGAGCTTGAATCCTCATGGGAATAAAATGGGCATAATTTTGCCTACATTTCATAGTTGTAAGGAGTATTAAATAAAATACTACTCATGTAGTATACGCAGCACAGTGCCTGACACATGGCAAATACTCAACAAATGATGGAGGTCAACTCGGACATCACTAGCTCTATTAGTATTTTAGAGTGTACTTAACATTATGTACAAATTCTTCAAATTTATAATCCTAGAAGTCAGAGTATTAAAAAAATAAGTAGTAGAGATTAGCTGCTGGTTAAACCTTGGTCTGTTTTGTTCTGGGGATTTGAAATATTCCTTACTTGTTTACAATTTTTTTCTTTTGTTTTTAATTTTTTAAGATTTTATTTATTTATTTGAGAGAGAGAGAATGAGAGAGAGAGTGAGAGAGAGCACAAGTGGCAGGGAAGGGCAGAGAGAGAGGGTAGAAGCAGATTCCCGCCGAGCAGAAGAGCTTGACCCAGGATCATGACTTGAGGGGAAGACAGATGCTTAACTGACTTAGCCACCCAGGTACCCCCAAGTTTTTTCCTTTTAATCATCTTTCAAGTTTCTATTCAAGTTTCAGCAAAATTCAAAGCTGAAAACGCACCCTAATGAGGCTATGATGTTATCTAAGAAAATGTGTTCTTTAATTTCTGTGAAATTTAATAGGATGTTCCATTTGCTTCTTTTGATTTAGATAATGGCTTTCAACATATAAAACATATAGTTACAAATACTATAAATGTTCAAAAATAAAATATCAATAAGAGAAAAAAAGAGAAGAAAAATTATTCATGGTAATTATCAGCTCCAGCTAGAACAGAGGAATTGCTACTGAACTTGTTCTGTCACCAGGAAAAAACCAAAAAACAAAATACAGAAAGAAAGAAAGAAAGAAAGCAAGAAACTGGACAAAATACACGAAGCACCTCTTAAGCATTGGACAGTCGGCAGCACAATCTCTGCTGAGAGAAATTCACAAGGCCACTCACAAGTCTGTTACAGTTTTCTGCCTAGGGGTAATTTCTAAATTTCCCAGCATAGGGAGCTGGAGGTCAAGCAGGGCGCAGCAGTCCTCCTGAGATGAGGAAGCTGAGATTTGAGTTTGAGGCAGCCAAAGTGACCAGAACAAATATGACATGTATTATAACACATTTATATTATGTTGCTATTATAATACTTGCATTATATAAATGAACACATGATATATGCCTTTTTATGAATATATATTAATGTTATATATATTGATTTTCTTTGACATACAAAGGTTCATGATAGTCATTTCTTAATTTCGAATTATACTCTTTTGATGATATGGTGACTCTATTCTATTTAACATTATACTTTCAATGTAATATCAGCAAATGTTCTGTTTTTTATTACATTTGTCTTCATAATTTGACTAATATACCACTTTAGATTTTTGTGTATGTGTCTTAGAATGTCTCAAAGACAACATGTAGTTGAATTTAATTTTTAAAATTGAATCTTAAAATAGATTAGGTAAGTCAAGTCCAATTTTATTTATAATTTAGAGGGATAAACTTTGATTTAGGTTTGTTGTTTATATTTTTAATTTGTAAAGCTACTCATTTCTTACTATTTCTCTCATTTTCTATGAGGGTTCTTTTTCTTTTAATTTTCCCCAAAGCTTTAGGAAATGTGTCCCGATTTTAATCCTCCCTGAAGATACCAAAGTTCTCCAAAGCATTTTAAAACTTGTTTATTTCATTGATATCATCAAAAATATGCTAAGTCTTCTTGAATTAGGAAGATTTTACTCCCTTCCCAATAACTCCCCACATATTTATACCACTGGAGCTTTGATGATATTACTGGTTTTCTGATGATTATAGGTATTACATATTTTCAAATAATATAGATTTTTTTCACTTAAGAATGATTACCATATTACATTTTGTTTTAAACCCAGATTTCTATAATCGAATCATTTTAACACTTAATTGCTGTGAATACTTATTACCATTGTCAACCTCCAGTAGTGCCATTGCTGTGTCCCTTGGTGAAAAATATTTCTCCATTTCAAAGTAAGATCTCTAATGAGCAGAACTTAAAATTGTAGTAAAGGAAGCAAAAATTTTACAAGTGTGTTATTAGTTATAATAACTTACACTTCTAACCCTGGATTCCTAGATTCACATACTATGTGAATGGCTTTGAGAGAAACAATGTTATTGGTCTTTGTTTCTAAGTATATCCTGCATTCTGTAAGATCCATCTCCCCAAATATCAGGCTATTATCACCTCACTAATGCCATAACTCGATTTTTGGGAACTATTCCATTATACTAACTAGCCAAATACTTCTGGATTATGGGGCTCATGGTAATGCTAGTGAATTCCATATACATGAGTCATTGCCACATTTATTTTTCTATGAAATGAGTTCCTTGGCCAGAAGTAATGTTGCCTGAGCCATGGTAATGAATAAGGCATTCATAAATCCATGGATAATGGTACTTGTAGATGCTTTGTGGACAAAGGGAAAAAAAGCCGTATCCAAAATAAGTATGTATTCTAATGATGACAGATCTCTGCCCCAGCCAAGATGGCAGGAGCACAATGTAATCAACCCACAGTAAGTGTCTGGCTTACCTCTGTTGGGAGGATCAATATTAGTCTCTGAGAAGTTCAGCTCCACACCTACATCTGTGTGTGATTTTTTTTTTTTTTTTTAAGTAGACTCCATATTCAGTGCGGAGCCCAACATGGACTTGAACTCAGAATCATAAGATCAAGACCTGAGCCGATATCAAAAGAGTTGGACACTTAACCAACTGAGCTGCCAGTCTCCCCAAATTGTGTGTGATCTTTTAGGCCCAACCATAGGTAATTGCAAAGGTTCTGTCTGGCATATCACATGGGGGCAAGGTGACTTACATACAGCAGACTTGGTGCATAGTCAGTAAATTACAGTTTTCTGGAAGGAGATGCTGGTCCCTCAGGCCCTGCAGGGCCAGCCATGCTTCTATGTATGTTTGCATTCCTAGCCCAGGGGCCACCATTAAGTCTTCATATGGGGGAGGGAGAGCATCTTAGTGAAAGCACTTTTCTTCACCCTGATGCAGTACTTTCCTACCCTTAGCTATTCAATCCCCTTTCCTTTTCTTCCCTTTCCCTAGCTCCCCAGGTACATAAAATGGCAGGAACTTGGGGCCCCTGGGTGGTTCAGCCCATTAAGCATCTGCCTTCAGCTCCAGTCATGATGGTCCTGGGATAGAGCCCACGTCGGGCTCCCTGCTCAGTGCTCTGCTTTTCCCTCTCTCTCTCCCTCTGCCCCTCCCTCTGCTCATGCTCTCTCTGTCTCAAATAAAAAAAAAATATATATATATATAGATATAGATATATAGATATAGATATAGATATATAGATATAGATATAGATATATAATCTTAAAAAATAAGTAAATAAATAAAATAGCAGGAACTTTAGTTCAAAATTCCTTGCCAGTGAGACAATTCCCCCTGTCTGTGCCGTGTGTCACCTCACCATCTCCTGGGGCAAGCTTAAGGAAGATTGGTGACATATGCTTGTAGCACTGTTGCTGGAGATCCTGCCCACTCTCCAGTCTCAGGATTCTGGTGCTGTGAACATGATGTGCTCTGGAACCCAGGTGAAAGGCTATGACTCTTCCTGTGGTAAATTAAATCTGATTTTTGACTATCAGGTCTGGGGTTTTTTTCTTCTACAGATTCAGATCAAATAATATTTTTTTAAAGTGTCCATCTATTTCATTCTTAGGGATACTGTAATCAATTAGCTGCTACCAAAGATCCCTGTAAGCTAATATATTCTCATTACTAGTTCATGCCTACTCCCCCTTCTTTCTAATAGTTAAGCTGCCACCTGACCTCTACTATCAGAGCCCGTCATCACCCTTGAAATCACACTTTCAAGGATACTAAGTCCCATCTCCCCCCAATACCAGTATTTTCCTCAATTCCTTAGTGAAGGGAGTACCTTCTATGCCCTCTTAGTGGCTGTGGCAGAGATGTGTAGTCAAGTCATACATGATAAATTTATTCCAACATCCTTTATCCCTAAGCATTTAGATTCTTCCCTTTACATTATGCCAGGGAGGTTCATCTCAATGTCATTTAATTAGACAAGTACTGAATCCAAGACTTGTCATCTAAACAAGTAAACTATTAAGCTATTTTCAGCAGCTTAAGCTAACCCATTAAATTCAAAATCACCAGTAAATGCACCCATATCAATGAATTCAGTTCAATCCAGCATTATATTACTTCCTCCATTTGGTCCAAGATCCTTAAAATCCATTCCCATATATATTCCCAATATTTCCACTGAGACATACATACATATAAGCAAAATCTTTCAGTCCTTTTGATGTATAAGCTATTTTCTCCCAGGTTAGGCTTTGCATTTATCCCCCTGGAGTATACCAAGATCTGATTCTAGTTATATATCTAGAAACAACAAAGCAAGATAGAATGGATCTTGAGAAAATTAGGATTTCCCTTGCAAAGCAGCTGCCCCACAGGAACTTATTACTAGGTCTTCAAGCAACAAAAGGCTAGTATCCCTAGGTACAGAAAGACGGATAGCTTCTACTGATAAGGGAAAACCAGAGACCCCAGGGAGTTCAACAGTCTCAACTTCCTCTGAGACCATCAGATATCCCCATTCCAAATATCAGGATTTTTATTCATTGCCAATCATTGCCCAAACTTCTGCAGAAAAAGCTTCACAAGTCAGAATTCCTCTTATATTATAATTACGCAGCACACCCAGTTAGATCTTGAGTCTGATTTTCAATAAGGTTGATCTTGTAACTGTAAGAAATAAAGCTTCTCTTAGGGCCACCGCAGTCTACTGGTTGTCTGACCTTGGCTAAAATTGAAAATCCAAAGCTCTGGGATTGCCATTTCCTTCTCTGCCTTATCCAGTATAGAAAAAGGAGCTCTTGAACTCCTTCATCCAACAGCCATCATTATTTCCATGACAATCAAGTACAGGAGCCATTTGCTTCCCCCAAAATACTTTCGGCAAGCATTCTGTTACCGTCAGTAGTAGGCGATAATGTGGTTAACTGGGATAACACTGTTAACGTGTATCATGTCAAATTGGCAGGGAGCTCAGCACTGAATTCAAGATCAAGGACACAACACACCAATCCCATTCTAACGTTATACCAAGTACTGTATCAGCCCGAGTCCAGTCAGGATCCTAGAAATCATGCCAGTTATTTTTTACTGAGAGAACGAATATAGGAAAAGTAGTTACACCAGAAATGGAGGACTGAAAAAACAAATAAAAACACTGAGACAATGCAAGTTAGTGACAGCAAGAAATGGCAACCAACCCTAAGCTGGGAGGACAAAAGAAAGATCCTGGAAATACGTGAAGCTGTAAAGCTAGCGTGTGACCTCTGCGGAGATGGCATTCCTGAGCGCTGCCATATCTCAGTTTCCTCAGGGGAGGGATCCCACCACAGACAGGCTCAGCCCTCTGAGGAGAGTCTGTAGCACACTGTGGCTGGTGTGGTGTGAAAAGAAGCTGGCAACTGGAGCCAGATGCCCTTTCTGAGGTGAAGGGATATTTCTCAGAGGTGCTGAAGGGAACAGTAAGCAAACCAGAAGAAGCAAGTCCCTTCTCTCTGCTCACACCTCCCCGTCTCCCTCTAGCGCCCCTATTGGTATTATCAGCTCAGAAAACACCTGACAAAAAAAGGAAAGAAGTTTGCAGAATCCCAGCCGCGGGATCACAAAGCGGATTATAGAAAGCTGGGTTTGGAGCTGAGAGACAAGCTTAGTAATTGGCACACAATGTCCTCACAGTTCTTAAGCTCTTAATTTTGATTCATCTCTTGATCAATTGGAATGAATCTTCATGTAATTTCAACATTATATTTTTGTGCATTTGGCATTTGAGAATATTATTGTCTTGCCTTTGCTAATAAATGACAGTTTTATTGTTTACAAAAATCTTGGGTTGTCATTTTTTTTTTCCTACTAAAATTTCTTCTGAAAATTCAGGAACAGAGTGCTGTAGAGAACAGGTTGAATGCTAAATTGTTTTGTTTCTTTGTAGGTAATCTATTTTCCTCTGGAACTGTGACTGTTTTATTCTTAATGATCAAAGCACGAACTAGAACATGTGTAGGTATCTCTGCGTTGGCTTGGTCTGGAATGCAGTCACCTTCTTTTGATCTGTATTACAATTTCTCTTGGACTTAGAGGTTTGTTCTCATATTTTATCATCAATTACTGCCTCATTCTCATTTGTTCTAGTGTTTCTTCAGACAGAGCAATTATCTATATGTTGGCTTTCCAGTGTTTCTTTTACATATCTATCATTTTGTTTCTTATTATTTTGTGTGTTTTTTCTTTCTATTTGATGACCAGAAGACCTGTAACTGTGTCTTTTATATCACAAATTGCAGTCTCACTTCTGCCCGGACTGTGATTGTATTTTAATTTTCTTGCAATCCTTTCTTCTTAAGTCTTGTTGTCTTTCCCCCTCATCCTGCTGCCTTTTACTATTACGAAGTTTTCTCTTTGAATTTCAACTCCTGCTTCATCAATGTTGTGCTTCCTTATAGCATGTGTGCTGTAGATGCCACGCCTTTTACTGAAATTTCCATCTGGACCACTTATTAGATAATCTTCAGAGATTATTATTATTATTATGATTTTGCTTCCAAGTCTTATAAATACCATTCTCATTACTTTGTCCCTCAGTTCAATCCCCTGATAGTGATTTTTTTTTCTTTTAAGATAGCTTCCAAAATAGTACGTTATGTTCAAATTCCATATCTCTGATCTGATACAGTATATGGATAGTTTTGTGTCTTCTTTTCTTCCTCAGTGACAAATATCCTTCTCTAAGCTACATCTCAAAGGCAAATTTAATTGTTCAGCTTCTAGTCTATTTCTCGGTTTTCAAAAAAATTTCTATTAGTTGTCTTCTAAGATGAAATCTTTTAGCATGCCTCTGTCCTGGTGTCTGTCGTCCAGAACATAAAGTGTAAACTTAAGAGTTTCCAGCCAGCATGTTGTTTTCCACATATTCATGTTTTGTCTCCCATCTTTATGGTTTTACCTGTGGTGATTATCCCCCTTTTAATCTAAGGTGCAACTGTCAGTACTTCTGACCCGCTTGCCACTTCCACCTCAGCTCAGGTGTTTTCAGGGATCTGCTCTCTCTCTCTCTTCCTCAGTAAGATGGGCAGTTGGAGTAGATACCAGTTCTGCTTGGCTTACATGTAAGCAAGACAATTGCCCAGCCATCTAATTAATACATTCCCTGAATATTTGAGTCTGAACATAGACATACCTTTTATCAAAAAAAAAAAAAAAAAAAGCTTCATGAAGTAAAGGCTGGAGTACCAAATTAGGAATGTCTGAATGTGTTTTTATCTAGCTTCATGTGTATTTCATTCCTGATTCTCCTGAAATCAGAGCCCAAGGATTATTTGAGGGGCATGAACCCAGGACAGCAAAAAGGAATTATAAGGAAAATGAGGTAACAAAAGATGCAAAGCAGTGCAAAATCATGCATCACCTCACTGACTGTGGCTTCACAGCAATAATCCTTCAGTAGGTGCCCTGTTGGTCATGTTGCATGTCTCAGGACAGCTATATGGACAAACAACCTCAGAGCAGTCCCTGTGCAGGAGGAGGAAGGTGGGACTTATTTGCATACTCTTTACAGTCTCTTACTTCCCCTTGGGCAGAGTTTAGTCATGAGGGAGGTAACTCCCACACTTCCGGGGTACATCATCTGGATCTTCTGGCAACTGTTTGGGATACCAGATGTGATGGTCTAAAGTGTGAATTCCCCTCAAGTCCAGGAATAGCGGGGTTAACCAAAAAGTCTGGGTATGCAAGACTGGTCAGCCTCGTTGCACCCACCAGGCCAAGAGGGATGGTGTGGCCCCCCCAAAGACAGTGACTTGTTGGCTGCTTCAGATGGAGTCAACGTGGTCCAATCAGGAGGGCCAAGACAATTGGGGTGACAGGTATGATTAATATGATTCAGTGTGCCTTATAGTTAATCACAAGCTTTTGTAAATTTGGGTATTAGGGTACCCATCAGACCTTACTCTCACTATTTTTATTGTTTTTTGGTGACAGGCTCAGGTATTTTTTAGTGAGAGCGCAACGGGAAGTTGATATCAATAGCTGATGACCAGATATGAGAGTAAATTTGAGATGGGCACAAATGCTTCAAAGAAAAGTGAAGTTTTATATCTCTACCTACCTTAACACATACCTTATAATTATTAGTATGTCAGTTTGTAAAATGAGTCTAGCTGATTTATTTTTAATAAAAGGTGAACTCCAATTTATGAGTTGACATTGTGTAATTCCTTGTTCAAAGTTAAAAAGGATTCGTTCTCTGCTTGAATGTCTAGTATTTGACATGTCACATTTTCTGCTTATATTTTCTTTTGAAGGAGTTGGCTGATTTTGATAAAATACAGAAAGCTAATAAGAGGTATCATTATAAACTATAAAATTACTTTGTGGTTCTGGCTGCTTTCTTGAAAAAAATGAATGAGAAATTTTTATGTTAACATGTTATTGTACAAATCATGATTTAGAATTTAAAGAACTAGAAAATCAAACTAAAACATGTCCTCTATTAAAAATGTTTTAATAGATAATGATAATATGTGATTGCCATTTGAAGAATACTGGTAAAAACCATAACTATGTATCCTCTTTTTAATGATTGTAGGTCATCTTGCACAAGAAAAGCAGTGAAACTGATCCACCAAAACAGGAAAATGGTTCCGAGTAATATTTTTAGTACTGATAGAAAGTGAATTTTGCAAATTCAGTTTGACACTATGATCACACCTACAATCATTTGAGGCATGTATTTGTTATCTAAAAAAAAATTCAGGTATTCTTTGTTCAGTATTCCAGTCGAGCAGAATAAACCTAGATCATGTACTCTACTCCAAATATTTAAGGGGCCCAGTTCACCTCTGGATTTAAAATACCTCTGGTATTTTAGTTGCTTAGAAAAGTGTATGTGTTGTGTAGAGAAATATGATATAAACTTTCCCCTAACCAATTTTAACCTTGCTTTTCTTTATGTAGTTGGGGTTGGGGGGGAAGGGAAAGAAAAGAATGTAAAGGATGGAAAAAAGAGTAGAGAGAACTCATGGCCAAGGGGAAGAGGTAAATGAATAGTGAAAGGAAAGGTAATGGAGAAAGGTACACGAAATTTATCTGTCAGTGTTGGAAATCAGTATAAAAAATGTAAAGCACCAGAATCAGAGCATCATTACCTGCCACAAACATAGAGAAGCATTTCACTGCATGGTTTTGAATTTAAATATGCAAACTATTCAAAGGGTATTTTTCCCCTCAACCAGTCAGTAGTTCATATTTTAATGCTCATCAAACTAATTAACAGATACATCCTCAGTTCCTGGACTGCTATATTTTTCATTATAAACAAAAGCAATTTTTTTTTTTTTTACCAAAGATGTTTCTCTACCTAAGTGATAAAATATCCTTTTCTACCTTGTGAAAACTGTGAATGTGTGGAGAAGTTATTCTGTACATTTCCTCTCAGGATCTGACTGTAAAATGTGACCTTTACTGAAAGCTGGCATTATGTACAGATATTTTGATATCTCAATTGCATGAAAACATTCCTTAACAAATTGAAAGCAGTGACCTGTCTCTACTCTCAAATATATAAAGAGAGAGTAAGAATCTTTCAGGCTAAGGGGAAAAGGTGGGGAAAGGGTCACCAAATACTGTTAGAGGAGCTCCAGTGATGAGCAGTGCGTGAGTGAAGCCACAAGCCGTTCTCATTCTCTGATGAAGACTTTTAGTAGATAAGATAAAAACAATGAATAACTTCATTTCTTAAATTTGGGTTTTTGCTTTAAAAATGTGCTTTAGGGCACCTGGGTGGCTCAGTCAGTAGAGCGTGCAACTCTCTCTCAGGGCTGTGAGTCTGAGCCCCATGTTGGGTATAGAGATTACATAAAAATAAAAAAAAATCTTGGGGCGCCTGCGTGGCTCAGTCGGTTGAGTTTCTGACTCTTGATTTCAGCTCAGGTCATGATCTGAGGGTCGTGAGATCCAGCTCTGCGTGGGGAATGGAGCCTGGTTATGATTCTCCATCTTCCTCTCACTGCCCTACCCCCAATCCCCACTCTGCTGGTAGGAGTACACACTCTCTAAAAGGAAAAAAAAAAAAAAAAGTGCTTTAGCTGCACTTCATTTCACACACCTGAGCAGTTATAAATTTCTTCATGTAGCAATATTTGCCTTCTAGCATCAGCTTTTAGGAAATCTACCAGGACAACTCACATGAAAAATGTATATTCCTACAAAAAAACTTTTTATTAAAAAAAAAAAAAAAAAAAAACCACCACCACCACCAAAAACCAAATGTCTTGTTTCACTTGTTAAGGGAAAAAAAAAAAAAAAAACCACCTAACAAGCTTTTCCAATTTTTAATACTTCTGGTAGTAGAAAGAGGTTTTCAGTTACGACAGATACACCTTATCTCATACGGCAATTCTCTCAGGCAAAGCATACGCATTTTGTGTCCTTTCACAGTGCAGTTCACTTGGAGACAAAAGCAAGAAGAATTTGTTTCACTTGAGCTACTCCCTTTTAACATATGCTTTCCAGCTGACTAAAGTTATCTTTAAAATTGCAGCAGTCAAAAGGGCATCAGCCATAACCATCAAAATTGTTACAGATTTTTTTTAGCACTATCATGCTGAATAAAGGGATGAGAAACTTGTTATAATTTGTTCATTAATGTTCTAGCATTCATAATTTACCATGTACATATGCAGTCCTATAATTACCTACAAATTAACTATATTAAAAGATACCTGATTTTAAAATATCATGTTCAAAAACTATCCTCCTCTAAAATATGACCACTGGAGAAAAAAGAATTCTTGTGTTGCCATTCTAAATAAGAATATCTCATTGGCCTTGCTGTTAAAAGAACAATAGAAGACTAATTAGCTCAACTATGTATTAGTCCCAGTGAGAGAACCCCAAAGCCCACAGTAATTTTGACACAGATGTATGCCACATGATACCTTTATTATATGCTAATGATATTTGACCAGGAAACATAATCAAAACTTTTTAAAAAATCAATTAGAACTATTTCATTATAATAAAAAAGAAAAGATCTAGGTTCACGATAAGTTCTTTCAACATTTTTTTGCTAATTTAATTATGTTCTGTGCATCTCTAATAGATCAATCTAATGTATTTTCCATCTGAAATAATTATTTTAACATCTCTAAATGACCATGTATAATATTTTGGAGGCCATAGAACCATGCAACTAACAAAAGATTCAGGTTTTTATTAGTCTTTCCCCCATGATTATTACTGCATCAAATAAGGCTATATCATGCTTTCCCTTCCCCAGATTTTCACCAGGAGGTATAAATTTATTTAATGTATTAGCTATTAGAGTTTTGTTGGTGGTTGTGCTGGTTGGTTTCAGCCAACATCAGAAATATAGCTAGGAGATTTTAAACATGTGTCTTGGTTCACAGGTCTTGAAAATTAACTAGCAATATTCTATGGTCCTCTCTCTGTTTTTTTTCTGTTCTGCTAGACTAAAGTTCTCTGTGGTCAGAAGCTATTTCTACTGTGTTTATCACTGTATTGTTATATCTAGCACAGTTTCTAGCTTTCGGTCAATATTTATTGAATATTTATTCTTGATACAGGAAGAAATGAATGCTAAAATTCTAGATTGCAGGGAGCTACAGAGTTTTTCTTGGGTGGCATCTATCTTGATCCCTTGCCCAATTAAATGTCAAATAAAAATACTGTGCTAATGATGGAAAATTATCATTATAAAGCATTTTTCTCAGCCTTTGCTTTACTTCAGACTCATATGAGAGTTTATTTTTATTTTTAAGAGAGAGAGAGATAATCTTTTTTTTTTTTTTTAAGATTTTATGTATTTATTAGAGAGAGAAAGCACAAGCAGGGGGAGCAGCAGGCATAGGGGAAAGCAGGCTCCCTGCTGAGCAAGGAGCCTAATGTGGGACTAGATCCCAGGACCCCGGTGTCATGACCTAAGCTGAAGGCAGACACTTAACCAACTGAGCCACCCAGGCATCCCAGGAGAGAGAGAACCTTAAGCAGTCTCCACGCTTAGCTCTAACCCGATGCAGGGCTCCATCTCATGACCCTGAAATCATGACCTGAGCAGAAATCAAGAGTCGGACACTCAACTAACTGAGCCACCCAGGCACCCCAGACTCATATGAAAGTTTTAAAATATCAAGGTTCAACCTCAGTTTTATAATTGGTCTGGGTCATATCCTGGGCACTGGGGTATTAAAGCCTCCCTAGGTAGTTCTAGTGCACAGCTAAGATTGAGAACCACTGTTTTGTGTGATGACATGACGAAGCCTATGATGGGAAAAATTTCAGAACATCCACCTTATAATTTTAATTTGTGAAAATAAGAAGGAGCTTTTTAAAAAAAAAAAAAAAAAAAACAAAACAAAACCCAGATTTAGGAAATAGAACAAATCCCTTCTATTTCTGTTTGACATACTGTTGTACAAACACACACACACACACACACACACACACACACACACACACACAAATGCAAACTTCGGAACTTTCATTTGTTCTTTTCCTTACAATCCAAAGATGGGGGGAAAAGGGCTTGACAAGAGCTAAATCTGATCTGCTTCTAAAACAGTAACATCAGAAATATGTACAGAGCTGAGAAGCTTGGAGAAGGGGCAAAGAAAGTGATTCTAAACCTACAAAGGCAGGTTTCCCACAGTAACACAGAGAAGATGCACACATTCAGGCTACCTACCGCTCGGGGGCTTTCCTACTCAAGTCACTCGCTGGCCTTTCCATTCTGTTTTAAACCGAGATTACTTAACTCCGAAATTACTATTCAACCAAAGACCTTGAAACCAATCTTGTCACAAATGACCAAGTATTTAAGGTCTGAACTATAACTCAGAAGCTCAGCCCAGGGTTATCCTATTGTGATTTTGGGCTCTGGCTTCAGTAAACAGATTTCTGTCTTTTCCCCACACCTACAAATCCTTGCTTAGAAACACTTTTAAAAATTAATTAATTCATTTTATTTTTATTGAGATATAATTGACATCATATAAGTTTAAGATGTCCAGTGTGTTGATTTGTTTCATTTATACACCGTAGTATAATTACCACTACAATATCATTAATGCACGGAACCTCAAAAAGCATTGAAACACTCTTACCTGACTTAGGCAATAGTCCTGTAAACAGAGTTCTTCCTCCGGTTCTCTCCCTTCTCAGGAACCAGAATACTGCTCTCTCTACTCTCCAGAAGCTCTTCAATTTTTTCAGAAAAAGTATAGCTTTGGGGCCAAGATTACCAAGCAGCCGAGTTGATAGACATCTACAAAGTGTAATTTATGGATCTACAAATACCCCGCATGAAACACACGCCAAAATATCTGCTAAAGTATCTCTGGTAGAGATGGGTTTACTTCTGTTCCACAAATTCTCTGAGTATGCCAGGGCTATTGTTACGAAGCTGCATTTTCCAAACTAACAATTGGAGATACCTTGAGAATGTCTAGTAGTAGGAGAGAGTATTTAATGCCAGACTCACTAAATCCAAAATTAACGAAAACATTTTTTCTTAAAATACTCTTTTGGTCATAGAATAGGTCATTGCTCCTTAGGCAAAAATGTTTACTGCATCAGAGAACAGAGAGCTGTTTCACTTCTAATGCCAGGACTGTTTAGAAAAAAATAAAAACAAAAAAACCATGGAAACGGGTCATGAAAAGAGCAGTAGTTAAAACACAGTATTTCATCTTTAGTCTATTTGTTGACTGCATGAAAATCAGAATTTTTTTTCTTTACAGAATTTTCTTGTCTGTAAATTGAGAGGAATTATGAATCCAGGATGGTGCCCAGAGAAGCAGGTACTAAAATGTAGTGCCTGTAGTTATAAAAATTAATATTGCTGCTAAGAATAGAGATTGCCTTCCATATTCTTCAAAGGTACATAAACAATTATTGGGCTCCTTTAGTTTACAGAGAACTAATTTGTTCTTTATTTGTGAAGTCAGAAGCTGTCTACTGGTAGTTAAGTGTTGGTGGAAGTGCAGATTACCTTGCCGCTAATCCGCTCCCAAGAAATATAACAGGAAACTACTTTCTGAAAAAGAAAGGAGAGCTAACAAGGAGATGTTGTCATCTATTTTAAGCTAATTTTCGAAGTACTTATATTCCACAGCAGGGTTGTTTCAGTTCCAATTGCTCCTCATAGGCAACTATCAACCGGGTTACGAATTTAGTGCATAGTTATTGTGACATGAGTTTTTGACAGGAGCAATCAGCTATTGTTAGCGAGTGAAAGTTGAAAAGATCGGATTGGTCAAACAAAAGCACTTTTCGGCTGCAAATGCAATTGAGAAAAGGCAACAGTCAAAACACTGCCAAAGTGATTCATGACATCGGAATGGTATCTGGATTAGGTCAGAGGAAATGTTGAAGTGGTGTCATGGTTTACAGCTCAACTTCAAATTTAGATTTTGATAATCTAAGATTTAACAGAAAGTGCATAAGCATGGTCACAGTGGAGTCATAGCCATAAAATGTTGTTGAATATTTATCATTTAGAAAAGAGAATATAGCCAAGGTGCATAATAGTTTTGCTTAAAATCCTCTATTGTCTAAAGAAGTGATATACATATATTATTACCAAATAATTTTTTTGCTTTTGATGTCCTGAAGTTTTTTTGTGTGTTTTTTATTATTGTTTGTTTATGTTTGTCAGTCCCAAGCTCTTAGTGAATGTAATTGGCTTGTGCTACAAGTGGGTGATTTTTTTGGAGCAATAGGAAATTTACTAATATAACTGTAACATTTAAAGAAATTAGCAAATCCAGCATACCTATTAAAAGATGAAAGCATTTTACCAAGTAGCTAAGGTCCTTAGATTATAGAGGAGACTACTCACTGGTCCATGCTAAGAGGAAAGGGAACAGAAGCCATTAGAAGATGATTCCTTCATTTAATTCTATCAGGTTAGTGTAATCAATGAATTGTTTGTGACTTTGAGAAAAATTAGGTTGGAAAATCAGAAAAGCTGCCTCTAAGAGTGTTTTCCATAAGCTGCTCTGAAGTGTTGGAACTGGCTCACACCATTCATTTATTCATCCAATGAGTGTATATGAAATGCTTGCTAAGTAACACAGCCATGGGTAGGAAGTCAGAGGGAGGACAACTTAATGACTTCCCTGCAGTAGAAGCATTTTTAACATTTTTACTGAGTTTCAAAGATGAGTAGGAGTATACCAAAAAACATGACACAGAGGAGATGCGTAGATATTCTAAACAGGAAATTAAGGCTGTGAAGATTGGAACCAGGATGTGAAAGGGATAGAGGCCAGGGAGGAAAGGAAGATAGCGGCCGAAAGGACGGAAGAGCAAGCAGTGGCTCTCAGAGTCCTAATCCAAATCCCCAGAGACTCAGACTCAGTCCGAGTGCCTAAGTAGCAGGACCATAGGTTTAATTGCTTTATTTTTAAAACAATGACCATGTAATTCTGATAGAGGTGGTTGTAAATCTGAGGTTGAAATTCCCTGGGCTGGGTGATGAGGAGACTATGAAAAATTTAAAGCAAGGATTAAAGTGGGAGAGAAAAGAAGGGTAAATATCTATGACAAAGTTTCTGGTTAGGGAGACCCGACACCCTAGTGGGTGGGGCTGCTAACCTACAACAGGAATATATCCTGAGAAAACTTTTAATTCTAAAAGATTCATTTTAAGTTTAAAGTTGTCTACTCGATCCTGGAAGAAGTCAGACTTCTGTTATGTTGTAATTTATAAACACTAAGAATGCACAGGGTAGCTAATTTACCTACACTCATTAATTCATTGAAGAAAAGCTGATTGAATCAGTCAGTATGAGGGGTGTCTATACTTACCTTCATCAAAAGATGGTCAAGGTAATACCTGGCCTTTTTTGTCAAATGGAGTCATCTCTGCTACTTTTGGCCTTTGGGTCTTCATATCCATGCAGATAACCAATGGTGACAGAGCCTTATAGTCATGGAGTGAGGACATGTCTAACTCCCCTGTTTCACCAAGATTCCAGGATCAGATGCTGATCTAGTAGAAGAATACAAGTTTGTTTATAGTAGGGCAGAGTAAAATTTAGCAGTTCAAACATGGGAGCCATTTTTGGTCTTGCAGGCTAAAGACTAGGACCTTCTAGAAAAGATGGTCAAACTCTTTTGCTCCTTCACTCATGGCTGCTTGCCTCCATTTCCTTACATAGTCTCCTCTTTTAACCTGACATACACCACAATCCAGTACCCCACCCGTTACCCTTCCCTACAATTGATGACAGTACCACACCTGACCCTAATTGTAGTTTGCAAATGGAGGAACTAAAGCTTTATCTGGGAGCTTTAAAAGGTTCTCCTGGGATAAAGAACTGATGATAGCACAGGAGAGCAAGTACCTGTTTAAGTTCCCTCCCTCTACCAGTGGAATTTCTCACTAGTTACCTAAGAAACATACAGGGTCAATACACAAAGTTGTGCAAGGTGTACAGGCTGTGCTCTGTGCAAACATCCAGCTGAAAGGGCAGGTAAAGGCTCCAGGCTTCTCTTGACTCCTCCAGTGGGTGCCCTATAACAGGGCTGGGTCCACCAACAGGGGTTCTTTTTTTATTTGTTCAAAGGCTCTACTGTCTAGCCCAGAAGTGACTCTAAAGCCAATCTCACCAAGGTGAAACTTGGTTTGTTATGGAGGGTATGACTCATTCCAACCTACATTAAAACAATTACAATGACTGTAAATCACAGTCATTTTGTCTTCTGGGATGTTCAGCATCAGGTTCTGGTAGATCCAAGAATCTGGGGGATGTGGAAAAGCAACTTGGTATTTCCTGCTGTAGATTAATAAAATGTGGTTCTGTCCATAAAGGAGTTTGCAATCTAGCAGATCAGAAAATTAAGACGGTGAAATAGAAGAAGCACAAAGTCTTTTGTAAGTTTAGGGAGAGGGATCTCTTCTGAGAGAGGAAACAGAAGTCTTCCACGAGACTATAAAAAGCAGGCCATTGAGAAGTAGAACACAATTGTAACAGCAAGTAAGAGAGCACTCTCTGGGTGGCTCAGTCGGTTAAGCATCTGCCTTCCACTCAGGTCATGAACCTAGTGTCCTGGAATAGAGCCCAACGTTGGTTTCTCTGCTCAGCGGGAGCCTGCTTCTCCTTCTGCCCCTCCCTCCCACTCATGCCTGTATGTTCTCTCTTTCTCTTTCTCTCACTCACTCTCACTCTATCTCAAATAAATAAAATCTTAAAAAAAAAAAAAAAAAAAAAAAGGAGCACTCTGTGCAAACAAATACAGCCCAAAGCCAGGTGGTAGGAAAACATGAACATATGATAAAACTGTCATGCTTTCAGGGAGAATGCAAATATTTCGAGAAGAGTAAGAAAAAGCAATGCTAATGAATACTGTAAAAGTACACTCAGAAGGAAGGGCTGGGGGACTCAGAGCATCCAGCCTGGACTTTCAACCTTACAACCCAGAGCTGCCTGTAGGAACACCTTGGCCTCTTCTACCAGAAGAGCTCCCCATTTACCCGTTATATGGACCAGTGCCACACACAAAACAGAAAAACAAAACAAAAACAGTAGTCAAGTCTGGCTTCATTTCTCCCCCTGGGGAACTGGGGCCAAGAAAGTTACAAGAAGCCAGGCCGGAGGCATGTAACTGGCTCATGGCAGGCCGGGACTAGAACTTAAGGCTTTTGTTCTTTCCACTTTTCAGCTTCTCTTCCCGGAATGTCACTATCCTCAGGTACCTAAGACAGTGCATTAGAAAATCAGCTGAGCTACAAGCGAAGATGGCACATTCTGGGGGATATGGAATTAATTCTGCACATTTTAGAAAGCATTCTGGTGTCATGAGGCTGGAAAAGCAGATTGTTGCCGAATCTTGGCGGTCCTTGAACGTCTATCCAACCAGGGGTTGGATTCAATTCACTAGGCAGTGCATAACCACTAAACTTCTACAACTGTGGAATGCAATTATTGGACTTAGAGTGTTTTAATTGCTTCCTTTAAAGTCCCTCTTGCTTATGTCTTCAGTAAGATAGGAGCTTTGCCTTTGCCTTTCTTGTTGCTGTTACTGAACTAGAGCCAAATTGTGGGTCTAGTTGGCTGAATTTTGGGTTTTCTTTCTCTCCCCCCGCCGCTTTTATTTTGCCTTCTGTTTTTGTTTTCCTTAATTTATATGTCCTTTGAACTTCTTAGAGATTTTATCTGAGACTTTAGAATAGTTTAAGAGCACTGTACCTGTAATGATCTCTCCGTACTGAGCGTGAAAAAATGAAACCCAACGTTAGTGCCTAAGTGCCCAGGGATAGCCTCCTGTTGAATAGGCTAGGACTCTAGCTCTGCTATTGGGGAGGTTTACGGAGTCGAGAGTTCTTGAGAGCAGATGCTCTGGACTTGCCTTGGGAGTTTTGATCACCGTTTACTATAACTGCTCTTGCACTGTCCAGCACAGTGTGCGTGCTTTGGAATTTAAATTTAGAGATCTTTTATTCTCTGCAGCTATGTCTGGGGAATCTTCCAAATCAACAGTCTGCTTTTTGATTTCAAAGACTAGATGAAAATATTACAAAACAGTCCAGTTTTTCTTTTCGAAGTTGAATAAGGTAAAAATCCACAATAGCTCCAAGAAGCCAAGCAAAAGTCAAAGCTGGCCCTGTTACAGTGCAGGAGTCCTTCAGCCTACTGGATGAGCGATCTCGTTATGTTCTCCGAGGAAACGAGCCCGTGATCAAGGAACTCGAGTTGGAATTGAAATGGAATTTTCTCTATTAAAAAATGGCATAATATCTTAGTATAATGCTATAATTATATTAGCTAGGAGTTTCAACAGGAGTAAGTCCTTTTCATGGTTAGGTTGGTGTTTAGTGTTTACTCTGAAAATAGTGTTATTGTATGACTGAAATGAAATGTAAATGTCACGTACCATATAGAAGCAGTTTCTGAAATTTTTACTGTGTCAAGGTTGAAAATTTGTGGAAGTCCAAATAAGTGCAATCCAAGGGTAGTAATTATAGTGTGAAAATCCAAGAGTCCTTTTGCTCCCACGAGCTATTCCGAAAAAATAGAATTCAATACCAGCCTCACGTGAGACGTTCTGTTGCATTACTTGGGGTAACTTTCAACCAATGGATATATTTTAACTTTATTAAAAAATCCTGAATTCTTGTTTCTCTTACTTTTCAAATGTCATACATTTTGTGGGGCTTTCTTATAAATGCTGTTGTTTTTAAATGAGGCCCAGAGACTCCTGATCTCAGCAAATATCTTGGTGAATACACTTTTGCTTTGGGGCAAGTACAACTTAATATTCATAACTCTTGGAATGCAGAAGCAAAATGTGAAGAGAATCATTGTGATTCCCAAGCTTTAGGTATTGGGGCTAAATAGCTGATGTGAACAACTTAGGGGATTGGCAACATTATTAAAGTATCATGTAAAAGCCAAAATCACTCTGAGTTTCAAAAATCCAGGGAAGGGAAAACTCTACTACTAGTTGACATTTCAATAAAATATGGCTAAGAAGAAAATGCCGTGTATCAGGAGATCTCAATGGGCTAGCTTTGAGCAAAACAATAAAGCAGAGACAGAGAAGTAAAATAAAAATATATCCCAGTGATAACACTTGAAATCTGAAAATCAATTAAGGCAGTTTTGAATAACACAGATTTAGTAATTTGAAACATTCAAATGAGAACCAAGTGAGGTGTATGAGTATATTAGTACTTCTGCTTACAAAGATTTATTGCTTTCTACCTCACAACGTTCACCAAAATCATTGAAGATGCCAAGGGATTCCAAAGTTCATTTTTTCTGCATGAAGTTACTATTCTGTAGTACGCATCACAGTGCATAGCACAAGCAAGAACCAGAAAGCATTCTTAGACTTTTAGTGATATGGGTAAAAGAATTTTTCTGGGAAAGCCCCAAATTAGCTCCTTATTCTGGAGCTAATTTGGTATACTTCACTGCAAATTAAGAAGTATCAAATGATGTCACATATGTAGATTTCTGCTCTGTTCATCTGTTTTTGTATTTCTGGTAATATTGCACCCTATGGCCATGTACCATTTTATATAACAAATACGACCACATGCCATTCGTAAATTAATATAGTGAGAATGGGACAAATAAATATACGGTTATGCTGGAAAAGAGAACACTGAAATAGGCTAATCAATATTGAGGGGGAAAAAGATAACTTTAAGATACCTAACATTATTCCCTCATATTATACATCCCATCCCAATCTGGAGAAATTTGAATGGAGAGTAAATAGGCAGACTTATCACAGTTTCCCTAAATGAGTGTCCTTAAAGTAGGAACATCAAAAGGGCAACAAAGAGAGACTTCAAAATATAATCAAACAAAATAAGGAAGAGTTGAATTGCAGTTCCAAAGGATGCATTATAGACTAGGGAAATTTTCTACAGCAATCTACACTAAGAAAAATCCTGATGAAGTTTTAAACTTTGGAGGTAAGGAACTCTTTAGTAAAAAAAAAAATATATATATATATATATATATATATGTGTGTGTGTGTGTGTGTGTGTGTGTGTCTGCGTGCATGTATGCGTGCGTGTGTGTGTGTGTGGATGCTCGTGTATATGTTTGTATAAATAATAAGAGGTGGAATGTCAGACTGCTCCCAGACCACTACTGAACCCAATCCAGTGCCAGGAGCTACTAGACGATAAGGGAACAAAGGTTAGCAACATTCATGGGGAAAGAGTGTAACTAATGATGATTGCATACAAACATGATTGGGCAATAGGAGGACATTTTATAAATTAAAAAATACCAATAACCAAAAAACACTCGGGGAAGATACAACTCATGAGCCACTCCTGAAAAAAGGAAAGAAATTGCTTGATGTTAAAGATCTAAACAACTGTTTGGTGAGGATGTGGATGGAGAAAGGGGAACTTTCTTACCCTGTTGGTGGGAATGCAAACTGGTGCAGCCACTCCGAAAAACAGTACGGAGTTTCCTCAAGAAGTTAAAAATAGTACTACCCTATGACCCAGGAGTTGCACTACTGGGTACTTACCCAAAGGATAAAAAAATAATTCAAAGGGAAACAAGCACCCCTATGTTTATAGCAGCATTATCTATAATAGCCAAACTCTAAAAACAGCCCAGGTGTCCACCAACTGAAGAATGAATAAAGAAGATGTGATATATATATATATATATTTTTTCATATATGGAATATTATTCAGCCATCAAAAAGGATGAAATCTTGCCCTTTACAACAACATGGTTGATGCTAAAGAGTATAATGCTAAGTGAAATAAGTCAGTTAAAGACAAATGCTGTATGATTTTACTCATGTGGAACTTAAGAAACAGAATGAAAAACAAGGGGAAAAAAATAAGAGAGAGAAAGGCAAACCAAGAAACAGACTCTTAATAATGGAGAACAAACTGATAGTACCCATAAGGGAGGTGGGGGAGATGGGTTAAATAGGAGATGGGGAGGGGCACCTGGGTGGCTCAGTGGGTTAAAGCCTCTGCCTTCGGCTCAGGTCATGATCCCAGGGTCCTGGGATCAAGTCCCACGTCGGGCTCTCTGCTCAGCGGGGAGCCTGCTTCCTCCACTCTCTCTGCCTGCCTCTCTGCCTACTTTCAATCTCTGTCTGTCAGATAAATAAATGAGATCTTTAAAAAAAAAAAATAGGAGATGGGGATTAAGGAGTGCTTTTATTGTGATGAGCACCACGTGTTACATGGAAGTGTTGATCACTACATTATACACCTGAAACTAATATTACCTTGTATGTTAACTAACTGGAATTAAAATAAAAACTTAAAAAAATACAAATTTTCAGGTGCAAAATAAATAAGTCTATTATATTAACTTTTTAAGATAACAGATGGTAACTAGACTTAGCATAGTGACCATTTTGCAATGTATACAAATGTCGAGTCACTATGTTGTATATCTGAAACAAATATAATATTGTATGTCAACTATACCTCAATAACTAAATAAAAGATTTTCAACACAGAAAAAAAAAACTAACCAACTGAAGATGCCTGATTGGAGGTGCTGGGATAAAAGAAGAAAAGCATCTGTCAGTGGCCAAAGATAGTAAAGCAATAATAACAAAGGGGAGAGATAAAGCATGAGTCAAAAATGTATACTCAACCCAGTTAACATCCAACTATAAAGGAAACAGAGAATCAGATTTGTGGAGGAAAGGCAGCAGGTTATGAGCCTTATGGAGAAAAACAAAAACAAGGTCAAGCAAGCAAAAAAAAACAAAAAAAGCTACTTAATGAAATCCTGGCCCAAAAGATGAATTTTTTAACAAGTTTGGAACTGAGAAACAATGAAATTGACATAAAAGAACTAATGGTGAGTTTTGAATCCACTGAAATATAAAACAAAGAGGTATAAATGTAGAAATCAGAGAAAATTGACATGATTAACTTGGATGATATATATATAACAGTATGGCTTGTACAATTTGGGAGGAACTGATGCTCTGGAAAGTAGCCCTTTAGCTAACCTGAAAATTACTTTATGTTGTAGGACTTTTCACTTACCACTCCTCTAAAAGGCTTTGCTATCTAGAGGTCATCAAGGCTGCATTTATTGAGATAGGTAGCTCCTTGTTCTTTAGCAGTTTGGATTAGGAGAGGAAACCATGGGAGCATGTTTGAGTGTTTGGGTTTTTTTTTCCCCCATCATTCAGCAGAAAACACTCATAGAGAAAGAAATTGAAACATAGTTTAAAATTTTATTTCATACTCAATGGTTTCTGAGGTTTTTTTGTTTTTTGGTTTTTTTTTTTTTTTTTTTTTTTGGTCAGTCTCAGATCACGTGGAAAATTATATCCCTGGTGATGCTAAATTTTTATCTAGAGTTTAGGAATTCCACCAATTCTGCTTCAGTTTTTAAATTCTGTTAAATGTCATCAAAGTTGAAATTGATATTTTTATTTTAAAAATAGCATAGTGTTGTTATAAGATCATCTGTCCACTCCTCCCTATACATACAAATATGCACCACATTGAATAATATTTAGTTTTATTAATGAGTACTTCAGATGGTTAGATTTGGGTTGAGTGAGATTTTTTAGTTTCTATTTTCAATAAGTAGTTTACCATTAAATTGTGTCATTTTAATAGGATCTTTTAGAGCAGTTTTAGGTTCACAGCAAAATTGAGGGGAGGGTTCGATATTTTCCATCTATCCTCTGTCCACGCACATGCACAGCTTCCATTATCATCCCTGAGCAGGTGGTGCATCTGTTACAACTGATGAGCCTCGGACACATCATCATCATCAAACGGCCACCGTTTACATTACAATTCACTCTTGGTGGTGTTCATTGTATGTGTTGGGACAAATGTATAATGACACATATCCCATCAGCAGGATATTACACAGAGTATTTTCACTGTCCGAAAAAGCCTCCATGTTCTGCCTATGGATTCCTTCCCCCTACCCAACCCCTGGCCACCACCGATCTTTTTACTGTCTGTATAATTTTGCCTTTTCCAGAATGTCATATAATTGGAATCAGACTGTATGTAGCCTTTTCAGATTGGTTTCTTTCACTTAGTAAATACATTTAACTTTCGTCAATGTTTCTTCTGAGCTTGAGAGACTTGTCTTTCATTTCTGAGGGATCGTTTTGCAGGGTGCAGAGTTCCGTGTTGGTGGTCTCTTTCTCTCAGCACTTTAAATATTTCACTCCACTGTTTCCTTGCATGCACGGTTTCTGAGAAGCTGGAGGTACTTCTTGTCTTTGCTCATCTGTAGATAAAGTGTTTCTTCCCCCTGGCAGCTTTCAGGAATTGTTCTGTATCATTAGTTTTCTGTAGTTTGAAAATCGTCTGCTTAGGTGTTTTTTGTTTGATTGTTTGGGGTTGTTTTGGGTTTTGTTTTGTTTTGTTTTGTTTTGTTTTTTTACATTTCTCCTAGATGTTCTCTGAAATTCCTGGATATGTGATTTGGCGTCTGACATTAATTGGGGAAATTCACCATCATCTTGTTTCAAATATTTCTTCTGTTCCTTTCTCTTTCTTTACCTTCTATTATTCCTATTAAGCGTATTTTACACCTTCTGTAATTGCTCCACAGTTCTTGGATATTCTGGTGTGTGTGTGTTTGTTTGTTTTTAAGATTTTATTCTCTTTGCTTTTCATTTTCCAGGACTCTACTGATAGGTCCTCAAGCCCAGAGACCCTTTCCTCGGCATCACTATCCAATCTACTAATGGGCTCATTATAGTTATTCTTCATTTCTGTTACAGTATTTTTGATCTCAAACGTTTCTTTTTGGTTTCTTCTTAGGATTCCTTATTTCTGCTTACATTCCCCATTGGTTCTTAACGTGCAGTCTAATTTATCCATTCGCGCCCTTGGCATATTAAATAGAGTTGTTTTAAATTCCCCGTATGGTAATTCCAACATCTCTGACATGCTTGGTTCTGATGCTTGCTCTTTCTTTTCATATCGTTTTTTGCCTTTTGGCATGACTTGTAATTTTTTTCTTGATAGCCAAACATGATGTGCCCTGTAAGAGGAACAATTGTAAATGGGCTTTTAGTAATATGGTGAGGTATCAGGGCAGAGGGGAATGTGTTCCTCAGTCCCGTGATTAGGTCTCAGACTTTCAGTGAGCCTAGGCCTCTGGACTGAACTTCTAAGTGTTCCTCAGTTTTTCTTTTTCCTCCCTTTGGATGTGATCAGAGCGCTCCTGTTGGCTAGGTTTGGGTACTTCCCCCCTCCCTGGTGGAAGGCGAAAGCTGGCTGGAATTAGGTATTTCCCTTCCCCCAGGTCAGATAGGCTCTGATAATACAGGGGCAGGTTAGGCCCAGGTTGATTAGTTTCCCCTGAGGGCAGGCTCTAAAAGAAGAAAAGCTCTGTTCTGGTGTGTTTCAAAATGGTTGCTTTCCTCCTCCCCCTTGCTGGAAGCAGAAGACAGTTTTTCTCCATATTTACTATGGGAACCTAGTCAAGCTTCTGGAGGTAAATCTCATAATATTGTGGGGGTTTCCCTCTATGATTGGGTCTCCCTGGAGTTTTTAACTCCTAGACTTGCCCACGCTGAGTCGTCAGTAATTTCTCAATTATGTTTCAGGTTTCACACCCTACTCATTCCTACGGAGGTATCTGCTCTGCTCTTGAGTCTCCGCTCTGGTAAGTTGTGACTCCCTGAATTTGCCCGTCGCTTTCCAGTCTTGGGGGCAGCCATCTGCCTTGAGTCCTCCCTTGCCTTAAGAACCCGAGAAGAGTTGTTGGCTTTTCAGTTTTTTCAGCTTTTTACTTGTTAAAATGAAGTGGCAACTTCTAAGCTCTTAAATGTGCAGAAATGAAAATCAATGTTATTTTTTGAAGTAATTTTGAAACAAAAAAGTAAAAACTATTGAAGATTAAAATACAAGTAGACAACATTGTAATTGTTACCACAGTGTAAAATATTATTAATCTATAAAACAGTTTTCCTTACAAATGGTTAAACTTGTATTTCTTCATAAAATATCTACATTGAGACATTTTGGTTTCCTACATGTTGCAACTTCCATCTAGGATTTTAAAATTGTAATGAGGTATAATATTTGATATTTGAGTCAAAGGTATCATATTTAAAAGTGTTTGAGACATTAATTTCATTTGCCTGAAAGCAAATTCTTATTCCATTAATTTATTCAAGACTATTCTAATCTCACATTACTTCTTATTGGCCTGAAATTTCCTGTTTTCAGCTTACTAGTTGAAAGATTAACAAATGATAGGTTTCTAAAGGAAAAACAGGTTATCTTTTTTCTTCCTTTTTAACCAAGACTTACCCAGAATGAGGATGGATGTTCTTGGCAGTTAAACCATACTTTGCAGTATGCCTGAAATTCCCTGTTAATTGCTTTGCCTGTGTCAAGTTCTTAAGCCTTCCTCAAACCATTGCACAGTCTATCCCATACCAGTTACTATGTGAAGAACAACTAGATACTGAATGTATGTTGCCATCTGTGCATGACACACGAACCACAGCAGACACGATCATGGACTGTGGAGGCAAACTGGTTGCACCTGAAACCTGGCTCCAGTATTCATCAGCTGTGTGACCTTAAGCTAATTATTTAACTTTTCTGTGCCTTGGTCTTCTCATCTCTAATGAGAATAATAACAGTGCATACCTTATAAGGTTGTTGTGAGGATTAGTAAGTCAAACATTTGGGTATGTCCTGGTACATAGAAAGCACCGTGTGTTAGCTTTTACCTTTATCATGACAACAAATATCCAAGTATAACTTATTCTTCCTTTTAAAATCTAAGAGCCTACGTGACAAATTGGATTATTAGAAATACCATGTGTTAATCGGAGAACTATTTTAGAGAGCTGAAACAGATTTTGTTACTGTAGAATTTAGTAGGCTGGCCATACAGTTTGGATTACATAGGGCAATCTCAGTTAATGCTTGTTGTCCTGGCCTGCCTTTTTTTTTTTTTTTTTTTTTTAAGATATAACTGATACCTAGCATTGTGTAAGTTTAAGGTGTAACCCATGTTGATCTGATACTTTTATATATTGCAGTATGATCATCATCGTAGTGTTAGTGAACACCTCTGTCGTGTCATGTCTTTTCTGTGGTAAGAGTAATTAAGATCTAGTTTCTCAGTACTTTGAAGTTGATAATACAGTATTGTTGACTATAATCACTATGCTGTGTGTTAAATCTTCTGAACTTACTTATCTACTAGTTGCAAGTTTATCCCCCTAAACATCTCCCCAATTCCCTCACCTGCCACCTGTTGGTCACCTCCATTCTACTTGCTGTTTCTATGAGTTCCACTTTTTTAGGTTCCACCCGAAGGTGATAAGACAGTATTTGTCTTTCTCTGACTTATCTCACTTAGCATAATGCCCTCAGGGTCCATCCATGTTGTCACAAGTGGCAGGATTTTCATCTTTCTTGTGGCTAAAGAATATTCCCTTGTACATGTACTGACCACTTCTTCTGCATCCAGTTCACCCATTGACAGACACTTCATGTTTCAGTACCTTGGCAATTGTGAATAATGCTGCAATGAACATGGGAGTGCAGATGTATTTCAATATTGTTTTCCTTTTCTTTAGATATATACTCAGGAGGGTGATGACGGGATAACACAGAAGTTCTGTTTTCAGTTTCTTGAGAAACTTCCATAATGTTCTCCAGAGCGGTTGCACCAGTCAGCATTCCCACCAACGGTGTAGGAGGGAGCCCTTTTCTCCTCATCCCTGTCAGTACTTGTTAGCTCTTGTTTTCTTGATGATAGCCGTTCTAACAGGTATGAGATGATGATCTCATTGCCATTTTGATTTGCCTTTCCCTTGTTGATTAGCGATGTTGAGCATCTTTTCATGTACTTGTTGGCTATTTGGATGTCTTACTTGGAAAAATGTCTGTTCAGTTCTTCGGCGCCTGGCATACTTTTAATAGCCTCTCACTCTTACAAGTGAGCCAGTTTAGATGATAAAAGTTAAGAATATTCTAAAACTAAGAGTGCAAAACTGTCGTTGGAAGGATGTGGTTAAGGTTAGAACTCAAACCTTTTTAAAATGAGTGTTAGCTGATAAGTTGAAATAAAATGTTTTAGGCTTAAACACCAGTTAGCAACTAGCAGTTCATTCATTAGCTCATTTAATGAATGTTTGTGTAGTGCCTGTTTTGAGGATAATGTACTCAATGAGACAGAAAAGCTCCCTGCCCATGGAGTTGACCTTTTGTGAAAAATACTGATAATAATAAGTAAATAAGTACCTAGGATAATGACACATAGTAGGCATAAGCAATTGTGCTTTTTAATTGTTTTTGAAAGAAACAAAATACAATTGATTTTGATAAATGTTCTAAAGAAAATGAAATTATAAGAGAAGATAAATATCTGGATACTACGCAAAGAACAGGATCCTCTGGAAGTGGCCTGAATGTTCAATCTGAATTGCCTAGATTTGGACAAGATAGCTGGGACCAGGCCTACCCCTACCCCTCTCCCAATAAAGGGTCTGCCTCGGAGCTCAGCTTAAGAAACATGTCTTTCCCCAGGGTCCCAAAATCTCCATATGCTGTCAGAGGAAGTCCGTGGACAATTTCAATTCCTGTAAGAACTGACCCCTCAAATCTAGAGTCCCTGGCACCCAGGCAGGATGATAGGCTTCATGAGTAACTTTGCTCTAATGCCTGACTTACTGAAAGAGAACTGAGGGAAGAGGATTTCTCCATTGTAAAACAGACCAAAAATACCTACTCAGCATTGCTCCTTGGCTTGGCCTATCTCCCTGGGTACTGGAAGAATCGGGTGTATCCTTGCCTTCTCTCTTGATGATGTTAACCTTGAAGCTATTGTATTTTATTTTAAAAGTAATGTGAAATCATTGAAAAGCTTAAAGCCAAGGAATGACATGATCTCATTTAAGAAAATGATTCTGTTGGCTGTGTGAATAATGGTTTGGAGAGGAACCAGCATAAATGCAGGAAGGTCAGTGCAGAAGTTAGGGAGATGATGTGGCTTGAACAAGGAGTCTGGTGGCATGAACAGAGGAAATAGAGCAATTTGAGATAGGTTTTACAAGACTTGTTGATGTATTACATGATAGAATGGGAAAATGGAAGAGTCAAAAATAACTTAGTGTGTGGTGGTGGTAGTGTTGTTTTGAGTCACTGGATGGTGATTTGAGAGTGTTGTGTTTCCAGGGAGCTCTCAACGGTATACTGGTCTGTGATGGGAATACCCAGAGAGGTCACAGTACCCTACTCTAGTTGACCATTCAGCAGTAGTCATTATTCCATAAAAACATACGTGACAAGTTCTCTCTGTAGTACAGGCATCAAGGAAATGGATTATATTAATGAGAATTTGAATACAGATGGTGGCACTATTCAAATCCAATCCCATGGGTCAGGATTCCATGATGCCAACCTGGTCAGTAGGATTCACCTTTTCAAGAGGGACTGAAAGAGGACTTCCCAAAAAGGGATTGGGTGTGGATCATAGTATCTATTTCAATATTCCTTTAGTCCTTATTTAATTAGAGCTTTTCTAGTTCAGTTTCCACATTCACATATTTCCTAAGTAGAATTTACCATGACAGTTACTTGAACTTAAGATCATAATGTTAAAAATATAGGGGAAGCAAAATAATCTTGCAACTTCAAATATGATGCAATACTGGCAAAACATGTTGAAGTACCTACTAAGGGGGAATAGGAATTAACATGATGAATGAGACTCTGTTTTTGCCCCAGCTATCTCTCTACATTGTACCAAATTTGGTATTAGTAAATGTACCATTTCACCTATCATGCTTGAAGTTTCTTCAGGGAAAAGAAAAAGTTTTTTCTCTTAAGGAGTAAAGGACAAATATTACGTTGTTATGGCAACCAAAGTTGCAAAACATGAAAGAGAAGGTTTGTTCTTCAAAAGTTGCTATAACTTGGTAATCATGCATGAACAATGCCATCTGTTTGAAATGCACTCATTGTTACTTGATTACAATTGTCCCCAGAATGTTCTAAAGAATTTTTAGAAGAATTACTTCCTTAGAGCCTTTTAAAAAATTAACAAGCCAACTGATTACTTTAAGACAAATCTTCCTAGCGTTTCACTGTGTCTAGTATTTTTAAATCTATTTTCCAGTAATTTATGCATATCTAGAAACTTTTATATTGACAAAATGTATGCATCACTTATAGCTAGGCAGGAGTCTATAAATGATTTATCAGCCACACTTAGACCTATTAATTGGGTTTTGAGTGGAGGGTGATATCCATATTTTAGATGATTTTTATTCTTTATGGACTGCTTAATAACAAATACATGATTTTCATGTATAATATATGTAAAATTGTGGGTCAGTATTTGTCAATAAATTCATTCTGTTTCTGCAAGTAGTATTCTAGTCTTAAAATCCTTAGTTTTGGTGTGTCTTCTGTAAATGTGAAAGTTTTATTAACTACAAAATGGAGATAATGTCACTCTATTACTTTAGAAACTTAACAAATATTTACATTTATCCCTAATTTTAGTAGCAAAACACAATGGAAATGTCCCCAAATCTACAGTAATTTTTAGCTGGTGTGCATGGATGTTTTCTAAGCACAAATTTCAAGTCCACATCCCTGGAAGTTCTCATTCTATAGGCTCAGGGTGGTTCTCTTAGACCCATATTTGTTTCATAGGTGATTTTTGCGGCATTGTCACTGCTAGAGATCCTTTGGACTAAGGTTGTAGACAGGAAGCATTTTTTTTTTTAGGATTTTATTTATTTATTTGTCAGAGATCACAAGCAGGGGGAGCAGTAGGCAGAGCAGGCAGAGGGAGAAGCAGACTCCCTGCAGAGCGGGAGCCTGATGTGGGGCTTGATCCCAGGACCCTGGGATCGTGACCTTAGCCAAAGGCAGATGCTTACCTGACCGAACCGACCAGGCATCCCAGGAAGCATCTTTTAAAGTACTGTGAATTCTGTCATGGGAACATGCGAGATCCTTCTAAATACTGTACTGAAACTTTATTTCTCAAATCCAACAATTCTTCAAAATCATCTTGAAAACGGTTCTCCTGGACAGTATTCTCCATTCAGCAGTGTTTGTCAATAATTCATAGCTGGAAGAATGCTCTGGGTCAGAGGGACAAACAGATGGTCCTGGTGCCGTCTGGGGCCTGCAGGCTTGCCATTGTGGTTTGTGCAGTGTATTTTCATTTGTTTTTAATTGAACCAAAGATTTTAAGATGTATTTCAGAGAGCGTGGGAGAGGGGGAAGGGCGGGGCAGAGGGGGATAGAAGCAGATTTCCTGCTGAGTGTGGCACCCCAAGTAGCTCATGACCTGAGCCAAAATCAAGAGTCTGATGTTCAGCCACCCGAGCCACCCAGGTGCCACTGAATGAAACATTTTTAAACTATACTTCAAGTTCCGTCATTAAGTTTTTGTTTCTCTTGGAGAAGCAGAAGTTCCAGCAGCACGGGTCCTGCTTTCCCACTGAGGCTGGACTGTGCTGTCCCTTCACATGTAGCTGACATCTCCAGGTTGTCACAGCTCCCATCTCCCAAGCTCTGTGTGTGTGCATGCGCATGTGGGTGCAGACGTGTGTGAATCTGGTTGAATCCCTACTTTGCCAGGGCCGGCTTCATGGGCATGGGCATGCAGCATATACACTTCCCCTGGGCCCTGCAAATTAGGTAGCTGGATGTAGTCCTCATTCAGATCCGTGACCTGCCAGTCTCTTGTAGTGATGGGGTTTGCACTATGGTATCAGCCATTGTCTTCTTCTACTCCTGAACTCTTCTACCATTTTCAGGGTACAGCTCAAGTATTTTCCTCCAGGAGACTTTATCAGAATTACCAGACTAATTTAAGTGCCCCTTTTCTGAGCTCCTAGGGTACCCTATTTATTTCTGGAAACTAATACAATAATGCATTGTATTAGAAACACAAAATATTTGTGTTTCTTCCATTAAGACCAAGATTGGAAGGTGGGTGTTGTACACATGGACTAGGTGTAGGCATAGAACAGGTTAGTAACAGTAGTATGTAAGCCCAGTAAGGGCAGGCGGGGCCCAGGACATCCAGTCAGGCATGTGTGCATAACGAATGGAACTTCCACTCTGGGCCACAGCATGTCCGTAGGAGTTTGGTGAATGTCACAGTGGTGATAAAGGTGAAGTCTTTGCCCCTAAGATAATTTGCATGTTAGTACTCAGAGCATAATAAGTATTTATAATTACTAAACTAAACTATCAAAATCAAAAGAATAATACAATTTCTGGGGCATTGTAATGCCTCATTGTTCTGTGTAGATTTTCCTTCTGCGAAGAGGATAAAGTGATCCATCTGCTTCAGGCTCAGGGTAGGAAATCAAATCAGCTAATAATATCCTAATTGAAGATTAAAGGTCAAAGCAAAAGATTTGTCAGCAGATGGGTTATGAAAATGTCCAACCCAAAGAACAGTGCCTTAAGAATGAGGCAAGGAGGGGCACCTGGGTGGCTCAGTGGGTTAAGCCTCTGCCTTTGGCTCAGGTCATGATATCAGGGTCCTGGGATCGAGCCCCACATCGGGCTCTCTGCTCAGCAGGGAGCCTGCTTCCTTCTCTCTTTGCCTGCCTCTCTGCCTACTTGTGATCTCTCTCTGTCAAATAAATGAATAAAATCTTTAAAAAAAGATAAAGAATGAGGCAAGGAGTGAGTGGAGAAGGGAAAAGGTGAATGAGTCCATATCTGGGCGGCCGGGGGGTGGGTGATAATAGGCCGAGAAGATCCATGTAGAGAAATAAAGTACAAAAATACACCTTGGCTAAATGAATGACCTTAATATCCCTCAATAAGAAAAACAACAACAACAACAACAACAAAATGAGCATCAGCGGAAAGCTTAGCAGTTATAGGCAGGGTAGAAAGTGAGTCACAGAATGAGGAAAGTCTTCTAAACTCCAAGAAATACATGTTGAGTTCTTGGTTAAGACCACTAACAAAAAGCCAGTTATCTTTATTCACTCAGAAAGAGAAATCTTATAACATGGAGCTGATTTTTTTTTTTCTTCTCATTTTTGGGTCTAGCAAAGAAATGAGAAGAAAAAGAAATGAAGCAAAAAAATGGAATAAATAGCAGTTTACCTGAAGCAGTAAATGTCTAAATAGAGCCTGTATTTATTTTGAGAGCTCTCCATCCATGTGCTAGACATTGAAACCTCTTTAGGGATAGATTCGTGCTTTGGAGCTAATAGTCAACCATGGTGGTCACAGAGCTCTCCCTCTGTGGCCTGGGAGAGCCTAGGTGCACACAGTTTGGAATACTTGTCTATTAGATGTCTATTTTTGTCTGTCAGTTCATTTTACAAAGAGATGCTGCAGTTATAGCTGTTATCTTTAAATGCTGGAAAATAAGAAAGCAAGCCAAAAGTCCAAAATTTACATTTGAACATGCATTTCTTTTTTTTTTTTTAAGGCATACTCCATAGAAAAAGTAGTAGAAAAGAAGAGGAAAACACAGAAAATTAAATGTTAATTCTGTGGTCCTTTCATTTATATTTTGGTGCATGTTTCTCTAAATTTTAATGACTTAAGTTTTAAAAAACATTTCCCCTTGCTATACATCCTTCTCTCTGGAAGATTTATGTACAACTCTGAATATTTCGGGAGGGATAATTTCAAAAGATGTTTTTTCTGGGCTTAATCCAGTGTTCTTAATTGTCCTTCAGAAAAGTTGTATGGATGGATATATGCTCCACACTTGGAATGAGAGGGCTTCTATCTACATACTCAACCCAGCATTAAAGAGTGTCCTTTTTACATGGCAGCAAACATACACCATCTTTGTATAAAAAGACTTCCAAATTTGTGATTTTATTCCCCATCTCCATCTTACCAAGACGTGGCTATGTATGTGGCTAATTTAATGTACATTTCGTTTAGAATGTTTTTGTTTTGAGGGACAGAAAACTGAACTCGAATTTGTCTTAAGCACAAGTGGCAATTCATTGATTTGCTTTGCTAAATATTCAGTTAGATCTCACTTGAGTCTTAACTATTTTTATATTTAATGAATATAAATATACAGAGGCTTAATACAGAGGCTTAAAATATTTTACCAAAACAAACAAAAAATTCCCCCTTTCTTAGCCACTGCCTCTGTTTTGACCAGTCTCAAATAGACTCTTCCTTGTGTCACAAAATGGTAGCCAGTATCTCCCAAGAACAGATATTTCCAGTTTCAAGTAAAGCCTAAAAGAACAAGCACTTGCACCAGCAAACATCCCAAGTAATTCTGCTGGGCCCAGCATCAGCCATGCGGTCCTATGGTATCCAGTTACCATAAACAATGAGGACTGGGTCCAACTTAACTGACGTCTCTAGGATCCAGTAGTTAGTAGCTCATGAACTGATGTGGGAGAAGGGAGCTCATTAAGTGAAAATGAGGGCTAATGCCGAAAGGAAGTGTTGAGACAAATTACACATAATCGTTACAATATTGTCCCTGTGTGTGTGTCTTATTTTTTTATAAAACTGGATTGATGGTTTCTCTGCATTAGTGTTTTTTAAAGAGTAAGTGTTTGGATTAACTTGAAAAACTATTTTCTAAACCACGAATCTCTATCCGTACCCTAATAATCCTTCCCATCTGTGTTCTTTTCATTGGTTGGTGTCTTTCTAACTTCTTTTCATTCCCATCTGTGTTCTGTTTTCATTGGTTGGTGTCTTTCTAACTTCTTGACGTGTATGCTATGAATTTCTTACTTACTTAAGGTAAAACCAGTTGGGCAAAAGCATGAAGATCGAGTAGCTTTACAGAAGTGTGAGCATCTTATTTACTTCAACTCAGCTTCTCCTTGCTGAACAATTTCCAGTTGTCATGGGACACAATGATACCAATGGAGAACGATTTCATCATAATCAAGTAAAAGGATGTGTTTCCTGCAAAAGATGAGCTTAAAAAAAAAAAGTCACTTTGGACCTAAGAGAGTCAGTTTGGAACCACTCTAAAGGTGATACGATGTAGTCATGAATTGAAAACCCTTTGGCCACAAAAAGAGATAGGTTACAAAGTGAGGCTAATGGGTATAATGAACATATATAAAATTTCTTCATGCCAATAAGAACAGACCACAATGAGTCTAATGGGAATTACTTGCAGAAGTGTACATGAAGCTATTTCATGTCCATTTTATAAACTAGGATTCCATACCACTACATCTGCCCTCGTGTTTACGTTGGCACTTCTTTAATGTACGTGGGCTACGACTTCCTCGATCCTCCTTAGAAAATAATAAATGGCTCAATATTAAGAGTAGCCACCCTTGGCTTGGATGAGACATAATGAAGTGAAGCAGCTCCTGATTCTTGTACTCAGGCATTTAACCAACAGTAAGGATCCCTTTGTGTCCAAGACAGTGTGTATTTTCATGGAAATAACTGCACAAAGGCCTTATAGATGCTTGCTAGATATCCCTGACTCATGTCTCACTGAATATTTTTTGAGCATTTTCTTTAAATTGATGCTGTCAAACATCACCAGATCCTGTTGTATTTTTGTATCCCACAGTCTATACCATCACATTTCAATCTTCTGAATAAAATGTCTTAGAGCAGTGTTTGTTAGATTATAGTCAAGAAGCCAGCCACCACGGGGCCCAGATGGCATTGCCTGTGAGTAAATGAGGAAGATCCAAGATAAAAAGCCTTTCACTTCTCAATGCAGTCTGACTCCAGCACAACCAAGGTTAATTTACAAAACAGCGTGGTAGTTGACCCTGATGATGCCTCAACACATTAATCTTGTGTCTAAGTGGCAGGCTGTGTGAAAGACCTCGCCTCCTCCACCTCGAGAAACACTCGACATAAACACGAAGTGAAATTCATAACTTATATTTAAATACGACTTTCTGTAGAGTGTTAGGAACACTTAGGAACAGAGCTGGAAGAGCCAAATTTCCCAGGTTCAAGTCCTGTTTCTGCCCTAAGGGGCTCTGTGACCTTAGGGAGTTGCTTCATCTTCTTGAGGCCTCAGTTTCCACATTCATAAAATGAGATTTATAATAGAAACCTACTTCATAAGCTTACTAAAAAGGTGGAATGAGTTGTTATATCAGAAGCTCTCATAACCGTGACTACCCTAGAGGAGAGCGCTAGTATTACTGGGCCTGCCCCCATGTCCTCTACCTTTCGTCTCATGTTTTGGGCCCCTATACAGTCACGATAAAGACTGCCCAGATAGTTCAAACAATGACACCTGTGAACTTAAAAGGCTAGTTGCATGGTGACCCCAACAAGTAAACAGGTGTTAGGGTTTCTGTGACTCGGCTGTTCCTCAGTCTGTGGAGGAAAGTGGCAACATGAGGGGATCAGAGACTTGGTGCCTGAGGCCCCCGTGGATGAGGTCTTCTAAGACTTTTCCTGCTGGAGGAGTGACCCCTAAGAAACAACAGGAAGGAGGAATGAGTGTGCAATAACCCATGAGGGACCCATCACGTAGAGTAGGTAGACCTGGGTTCCTGCTCCATGTGGGAAGGCCACACATGGTCTCTAGATCTCTCAGTGCAAGTACTGTGAAGTGCTGTGCTCTCCTGACTTCTCAGACGCCAGCTCCCAGAACTCAGCTGCCTCATCCCTGCAGTGCCAGGCCTTGACCCTGCTATCTGGCTTCAGGGTGGCTGAACTAATCAGCCTAAGCTTGCTGTTTTCCTGCGCATAATGTTTGACAACGCTGAGACTGTGTAACGCCCATAAGGCATGCTGCATAATCAGAGCCATGAAATTCTTTAGGCTAAACCCTGAGAGCAGGAGGGTGTTAGTCTTCCAAAAATCAAGCGCGCTGAAGAATGCACCTGCTCTCTCTGGATATTATTTCTCTTCCAGAGCAATTGGTTATACAAAGAGCCCTTTTAAAGTCCTCGTTCATCTTAGCCTTGAGATTAGAGAGAGGCAGAGCAGAGACCACAGGGTTAAGGTCTTAGGCTAGTGCCAGACAGGTGGCAAGTCTTCTCTAAATGCTAGTTGCCTTATTGTCCTGCTATTATTGTAACTGAAGAGATAGGGTAGCCATTTACAAGGGCAGAGAAATTAACCTGAGGAAAAAAATTTGAGTGTCGGAGAAATCAAATCTTAACAATGACATCAAAAAAAGTTAGTACTTAAAATGAAATTGGACCACTTTGGATAAAAAGTAAAAATGTTCACTGCCTAGGCATTTCCTTAGACTCTGAGAAGCATCTCCACTTTCAGCCTCAATCTGCTTGCTCCTTGACTTGTGGGATTCTTCCAGATGGCAAGCAAATCATGGTTCCAGACTCACTTGGCTCAGAAACTTGGCTCACGTTTCTTATTCCATTTGGACTTGTTAACAAGGATCCAGATTGTCTAATTCATGAATAGCTTATAAAGCACAAGACACCCTAACACCAGGAATTGTCCCCAATGTTGCCTCTCTTGGCCCTAAATGGGGTCCTTAGAATTCCCACTGTAAGAGAGCAGACAAAGATGGCCCCAGGAAAAGAAAGTGGCATCTCAGCAATGTCAGTGCGGACAAACAGCCAAGGACTACTGATATGTGGACAACTTAGGAGGTAGAGAAATCTGTGTTTGGTCAGGAATTGTGCTCTAGGAGCAATGGATTCCTCAAACCCTAGTGAAGGAGTGTTTGTATTACAGCTCCATTGTACAGTAAAGCTATTGTTAGAGTCCAGTCATCCTAAATCAATTTTTGTTACCTTCAAAGGGTCTGAAAGAGTAGATTTTGTCTATTTCATCAAAACATGGGTGTTTAAAGTGGGGAAACAATGAAGCAGGATCTTACTTAATGCTGTTGAACAAAGATTTCAGTCTGTACAATGTTACATGTTAAATATGAAGCCTGTAGGAGTCTGCGGTTTCCTTTCATTGGTGTGGCCTACCTTGTTGATTCTTTACAAAATTGAGATCAGGATTATCTAAAATCTGACAGTTAATGACTTCTGACTGTTCTTTTTACTATAGTGCCCATCCCCACCCCAAGTTTTTTCTCATAATATCAATTATTTCTCTCCTAGTTTTTTTTTTAAAGATTTTTTTTTTAAGATTTTATTTATTTATTTGACAGACAGAGATCACAAGTAGGCAGAGAGGCAGGCAGAGAGAGAGAGGAGGAAGCAGGCCCCCCGCTGAGCAGCGAGCCCGATGCGGGGCTCGATCCCAGGACCCTGAGATCATGACCTGAGCTGAAGGCAGGGGCTTTAACCCACTGAGCCACCCAGGTGCCCCTCTCTCCTAGTTTTTATGTCAATCTATAATTACTTTGTTTATTTTTTAACTGTCTCTTAGGCTTCTTAAAGTGGATTAGAACAGAGACTTTGTTTTTCTTGTTCAATGCTAAATTCTCAGCTTCTGATACAGAGTCAAATACATGATAAATGCCATGTTAATGCTGGTTAAATGTATTAACCTGGCCCTGTTCCTTCATGTTACATTTACAGATGAGGAAACGAGATTTAGTGGAATTGCATATGATGTGTTGGAGATCTTTTGTTCAAGGCAAAATCCAGAAGTGAGCACTGGTCTGCTGACTCTTGGGAGAGTTTTTTCCCTTTTACAATAAGTTGCCTCTTTTTATATGTTTAAAAAAAAAAAGAAGAAGAAGAAGAAGAAGTGCTTAGCCTCCAAGTGCATATCTGAATCATCTGGGAGCTTTGTAAAATCCCAATGCCCACCCACCACTCTTCACCAAGCACTTAGAATCAGCATGTTTTAAGTTAGGTGGAAGATTCCAGTGGGCCTCAAAGTTGAGAAACTTAGCGTGTACGTACATGTGTACATGACCATTTTGTGTGTGTGCACACACAGGTGTGCAAGGGCAGGCCCAGAGTCTGAATTTCGCATGTACGCACATGTGTACCTGATCATTTTGTGTGTGTGCACACACAGGTGTGCAAGGGCAGGCCCAGAGTCTGAATTTCATTTAGGAGCCAGTGAAGGGTGACATAAGCATTGGCCAATGTATTTAATTTAGCCTGTGCTTTTATAAAGTATAAGCTCTAGCTATCTCTTGATGACTTTTGAATCCCAATTGTTGGTTGGCTGTATTGTTTATTTCTTCCCTGGGGTGATTTTTCATGTCTCCATGTTTTGGGAAGGCTTACCTGGCCACTATATAGGACAGGTTGGGGTAGAGGTGGAATGACAGCAGAATAACCACTTACTAGACTAATGCAGTTCTCTAAACAAGAGTAGGGAAGACCTGAACTCAGGTGGTAACAGTGGTGATACAATGGTAGGAATAGAAAATATATGTGAGACATTGTGGGAAATAGCTCTACAAGCTTTGGCAGATGACTGAATGTGAATGCTACGGGTGGGTAGGGGGGGAGGTGTCACTTCAGAGACTCTTCACAATTGTGCCTAGCCTGATTCCAGAAGTAATTTGTTACCCACATGTGGTAAATTAATACTTTGAGTGACAGTGTACCAATTTGCAAATTACTTCTTTCAGGGCATTAATGACTGAAGAGCATAATCACCATGGCATTATTTTTATTAGCATTAGCATTAATAAATATTTCATGAGCAACCAAAAATTACAGTGCCTATACTTTGAAGAATAGGTATTCCTCCAAAATATGAAATACAAACCTCAGGCTATCACCAGTGCCAAAAATTCTGTAAATATTTATAAATAACAATTCATTTGAGTAGAAGATTAATTGAGATGAGTTGCAATTATGCTTAATGTTAAGTAGTTTTGTTTATGTCATTATAAATTGGAGAGCTTGAGGAATTGAGCAGCTTGAATTCCAGTAACAATTTAACTGCAACATTGGAAGAGTTTCGTAAACTCTCTGCATCTCAGTTGCCTTATCTGTAAACTGAAGGAAATGATTTTTTATTCACCTGACAGTAACAGTCTGAACCATACTTTTTTCTCCCTTACTGTAGGTCTTCAAGTTTAATTTAAAAAAAAAAAAAAAAAAAAAGCTCTGGGAATAAATAGAGTATGGAAAAAACCCTGGGTAAGGAATCTAATGTCTCACGATCCAGTCTCTCTATTCCAAACGGTGCAAGAATTAGACAAATAGTCTCTTCTTTTGAGCTCTAATGTTCAAAATTCAGTATCATGGAGTCTGCTATTTTCAGGTACATGAGTATAGCAAGATAATGAGGGAAAGCTAGCGTATAGAATTTCTAGAAAGACGAGGAAGCACAGTGGTCTGGATCTAAGGAGAAAAGAAGAGCCCTAGAATTGTCCTTGAGGCTTTCTTTGTCCAACAAGTCTATGAAAGTGCTAGAGGCAGAAGATGGCAACTATAATGTTTTTAATTTTTTTTTTCTGATAGAAGTGATTTTGTTGGCATTTTCAAATTTAGGGAGACAGGCTTTTTTTTTTTTTTTTTTAAATGGGAATATTGAAGAGAATTTGCAAGAGAAGTCTTCTGCTTTGTACAAATGCCAGGGATGCAATCAGGAAGGCACTTGATTTTGTGGCCTTTTTGCAGATTCCTTTTCACCATGCTTGTGTAGGCAGGTAAGTAACATAAATTAATGAGTTAGTATGATTGAGTTGATAAAGTGCAGCAATAAAGACTGCCAGGTACAGGAATAATTCAGTCTTTTATTTTAAGCCACTCGAAAGCTATAACACCAGAGGGAAATAGTCACACCGTCAGCAAGCCCATAGAAAATGCTTTCACACCATTGGGAAAGACTCTGCCAGATTTCTCAAGAAATTATGAAGTGAACTAGACAAAATAAGCCAAGCCATCAAACATCAACAAGACAGGTGTGAGTGGCTGGTAAGCACCATTTCCCTGACACATGTCATTGAGACAAGCAGGCCAGAGGATTATATAAAATGCAAACACACAATGATAATATCTAGCATCGAGAACACTGCATCAATCAGATGACTTTGAGGGGGGAAAAACCGGTTAAAAATAGAATTCTTAAGAGTGTGGTACCAAGATCTGATAAAAATGACAAAGTTACTTAACAGGAAATATAGAGAGTACTGAAGTTCATCAGTTTGGAGGAAAGAAATAGTTCAAATATTTATTGAAGACCTATGTGCCCGACTTTGAGCTCAGTGCCTCAGATGCTTGGGTGGAGCTTACACTCTGGAGAAAGAAAAACAGACAATAACCGTAGTAAAGTAGATGGTATGTTAGAAGGCGATATGCACTGGATTAAAAGAAGAAATAGCATAACTGACTGAAGTTTGGGGTTTACTCAAGGAGGATAGACAGAAGAGTCCAGGTAGGATTCATTGAAATGTAAGCAAAGACTTGAAAACTCTGTGAGAGCATAGGCCCTGGGGAGAGATGTGTTTCCTCCTCCAGGCAGAAGGAAGATAGAGCCAAAGTCCTGAGATGTGAGCATGCATGGTATGTTGAGAAACAGCAGGAGTTCAGTTAGTGTGACTCAAAAGGCAAAAATGAGTGGGGGTGCTGTAAGTAGCCAGAGGAGGTCAGAAAGCAAGTGAGGGGAGCAGACCATGCAGTCAGGTTGGACCTAGAGGCCAACTTGGGAAGAATGTTAATTTTACACAGGGTTTTAGATAGAGGGGTAACATTATTGGCACAGACGAGGTAGAACTTCTGTGTTGAGACTAGACTGGCGGTGGGGCAAGGGGACCTACTAGGAGGCTACGGCAATATAGAAAAAAGAACAGCGTAACCCTCGTGAAATGTGCTCCTAGTTGATAACCCAGGAAGGGAACGAGTTTTGTGGTATATTGTCATTATCTGCTGCTCTCCAACTTGACTCACAGCCAAGTGCACATAAAACAGGGTAGGTTTCAGAAGGCAGGAAGTCAATTGCTCAAACCTGGAGATTTGGTTCCTTTTCTCTTTAAATACCTTCTTCAGAGAGTTCCTCCGTTTTATTTATTTATTTTTTTTAATTTTTTTCAGTTCAAGTACTTACTTTCTCTTCTGAAATTAAAGTCACATTGTTGGTTCCTTCCTCTTGCCTGGGTCTTAATTCTTTGCCCCTAAATAACTGCTAGTTGCCGCTTGGTCATGTGTCTATTTCCCCAAATCAGTGTTTCTAAAACTTCATTTGTCACCACCTGTTTAATTTCCTTAATCATGAATCTAGGAGTCTGTCAGTCATTCTGGGTTAAAACCAGTCTTTCTGATTCATGGGTCCTTCTCTCATATATGTAGGCAATATCTGGAAGGCATTAATGATTCTTTCAAAATATCTCTTGTATAAATTGTTGCTTTTTCTCCTCTACATCTATCTCCTAAGACAAAGTACATCTCATCCTTGTATTACGGTAAGTTTCCCAAAAGTTCCCTCCTAGATCCTAACTAAGACTCTCATAAACATAATTTTCACTGACCTGCAGAACCCTTCAGAGGTCTACAGTGTATAATCTAGCATCTAAAGAAGGATCATTAAATGTACAGATATTTTAGAAGGAACAAAAGAAAAAGTTTTGACTGTATAATAATTGATAACATGGTATATCAAAAATATAATGATTCGAAAGATAAACCAGGAAAAGTAAGTTTTTAGAAATGAAATTCTGTGTTACCATAACCCAATGAGAAAAGTTGTTTTCAGTGCTAACATTGGTTGTCAATAGGGTATTGGTGGGAGGATAAGTGGATACAGTGTTTCTATAAAGCAATCTGACGATACTTAATGAGAGGTTTTCAAAACCATTGGCCGTGTAATCAAAGTTGTATTCATTTTCTTAAGGAAGGAGAATTTCAGGAAAAAGATGTTTATAAATACATTTTCAAAGAATTAGTTACAAAACCAAAGTCTTTCATATCCATCCTATCCTCTCTATCTTTACTATTCCTGTTTTCAGAGGCCTTTGTCAGCACTCCAAACATGTTCTTCTCACTGGACTATAGCATTCCCTTCTAATAGATCCTCCGTGCTTGCCCCTAGAATAAGCTTTCTGAAACGTTTCTCAGTGATACTATCTGCAGTGATGGAAAGTTCTGTGTCTGGACGGTCCAGTATAGTAGTAGCAGCTTAGATGCATATGACTATCGGGCAGGTAATGTGGGGCGAGTGCAACCGGATTTTTAAATTATATTTCATTTTGATTAAGTTAAATTCAAGCAGCTGAATGTGGCTGGTGGTTACAGTATTGGACATTATAGTTCTAAAATATATAGACCTTTTGATGGTTCTTCAATGCCAAAAAGTCCTCAAATTTTAACATGTCTGAATAGTCATGGTCCTCTGAATAGCTTGTTAGGAAAGTTGATGCCCAGGTTTTATTTTGTTTTATTTATAGAAGAAAGGGACCAAGGGTCTACTGGACTGTAGTCCTTTTTGCCCCAGAGACTGAAGGTGAGGGGCAAGATGAGTTGGTCATTTTCCTTTAGAGATGGACAGAACCAACAGAGGACAGTAATAGGCTTCACTTAGGTCAGACAAATGGCTGATACAGGGCCAACCCAACTTCCACCCCCCCCCCCGAATTCAAAGGTTTATTCGCCTTCTGTTTTAAACAAGGGGCTTTAAGTACTTTCCTCCTCCTAAGTTTCAGGATTTTAAAATTCAGTTCCAGGAATGATGTCCTTTCCCCACCACCAGTTTCAAGGGCAGAAGTCAATGTGGCACATAGTAAAAGCAGGTTATCCATCTACTGCGTTAGAAAAATTTGCTTAAGCCACATGGACAGGACTCATCTCTGTCAGTGGGTCCTGTGAATATGAATTCTCAATCTCTGGTGATGCTAAGGGAATTCTGGACAAAAATTTAAAGCACGAAAGTACAAATTTCTTTCCATACTGTAGAAAAAATGTTCATGATCGGGTCCTTTCAACTCTCCAGTTTCGTCTTACGTATTACCCCATGTTTCCCCACCATTCTATACCCATTTTGCCAAGCCATGTGAGTTTCTTGATATATACTGAGTTTCTGATTCATGGGAGAATTTATGTGCTAGGTAGCTGTCACACATTTTTCATTTAATTTTTTACACCTTTTCATGAGGTAGACATATCATCCCCATTTCACAGATGAAGAAATTAAAGCTTATCTTAAGTAATTTACCCATTACTGTATCACCAATATTTAGCATGATAGCAGGAACTATATACCAGAGCAATGGGTGAGATACGCGTAACCAGCATGGATGGATCCCAAAAACTTGATCTAAAAAGAGAAAAAAATAATCCAATGTGCAATATCATTTACTAAAATTAAAAACTGTATGCAAAAAACTTGACACATTTAACAGAATATATGCACACACATCACATACATATGTGAGTGTGTGTATATATATATAGATAGATGCATATATTAAGATGAATGAGTGGGGCAGATGGGAGTGGGGGACATGGATGAAAGACAATGAATGAGTGGATAGATGGATAAATGAATGAATGAATGAATGAAACTAAAGAAGGGTCTTGTTTGAGCCAATTATAATATGCCAGCATGACCTAGAGATACAGAGGGAGAGACAGGGACAGAATAAAGCAGTGTGTTATATCAAAAGATTTCTTTTATACAGGGAGTTCTAGCATTGGAATATGTTAATAAGAGCAGTTGTGAATTGCCTCTGAAGTTTTAAAAACAAATCTATCACACTGTGTGCATTAGTGAGTGAAAAAAAAAGTTGATATTTTAGCAACATATGCGTTATTACTCATAAATGCATGGATGTTTCACTACAGAGCTGGGAGAGCAGTTAATGTCATTTTAAGGTTTGTTTACTGTTTATTTTCCAGGTATCTTGGTTGTCTACTTCATGGTTATCTTTATACATTGTTTCTCTTAGAATAAAAATTTCTCAGAGTTGTTAGCTACTTAATTTGCTTGGCATATTTCTTCATGTATTATATTTAGCAGAATTATATTGATATCTATATCTGTCTCCTACTATGTGCCAGTATCTACGCTAAGTTCTTTAGTGAATATAAAATACTTATGATTATGAAATATGAAGTAGATAGCCTCCCAAAGCTTTAGTATTTTTTTCTTACCATCAAAGCTTATCATGTTTAGTATTAGATTTAGTCCTAATGTCTAGAACAATCAAATTTATGCTAGCACATGCAGATTGTTTTAATTATATAACCCCAGCCAATCATTCCAGGAAATAATATCAAAGAAAGGTTAAACTGCAGCCCTGAATAGCAGAATGTGATACTAGAAAGATCTTATGTGCAAGAAGTTTGATCCATATTAAATTATTTCTCAATATGTTTGTCAACATTTTGCTCCCCTTTGTGTTCATCTGTGTACGTATTTCTCACCAAAATGACTGGCATAAGGAAAATATTTAAAAAGTGACATGTAGTCCAAAAAAACCCCCACATTCTTTCTCTTTGTTGTTGTTGACTGACTAAATCTGGTTCTAATACTGAATGGAATTTCCAAACATGACCCCGGGGCAAGAGAGAAAGCAAAAGTCAACATATTTCCCAAGGTATTAAACCTATCAGAAGGAAGTTCTAGTGTTTCCTTAAATACACACAATGCAAAATGAATCAAGATATGATGTCATGCTTTATTGAAGTATTTATTTTCATTACAATTCACACAGTTCTTCAAGGTCAGAATGACAGTGGTCCTACAAGAAAATATGGGATTTGTATTGCATAAATCATTCTCTACTATTTAGAAAACAAACCATGAATTGCTCTAGGACCTAGATGATATCAAAATTCAAAGATAAGGGACAGTGTTTCTTTTTTAAAGGCTTCATTGGAAAAAAGTTAAACTTTTGTGGTTATGCTGGAAAAAAAAAAAATGCAAAGACCAGTACAGCCTATCCTTTTTTCTTTTAGAAGTTGTCGAGGTCTTTTTTTTCAGCAGTGTGATTCCCTGACATCCCCCGACTCTGCCATTCTACTCAATTTCCTCTCACATCTTCTGTACAGCCCCCTCCCACATACACAGGACAGAAGTGGGACAAGTGGAGAAGAAAATGATGAGAGTAATGCCGAGGGAAGACAGCAGTGTGTTTAACATCACAAGATCAGAGGGAGCCCAGAAGCAGAACCTAGAAAAATCCTTTCACAGCATGCAATATAGAACAAAAATCCCCAGAAAACTCAAATACTACTATTATCATGTTTCAAAACAAGAAAGCTAAGAAAGGTGACAAAAGGACCCAAGAAAGGCTAGCACATACTTTTAGCCACCTGTGTGTCAGATGGGAAGTTTTCATCAGAACGCTTTAATTCTTGCCTTTGATGTATGAGCCCAATCAAGACAATAATGTGTCCTTGAACCAAAATGAATCCCCTATGATAGGCTATATCACTCTGGGTGATAAACAAAGCTTTTAAAGACATAAACTAGCTCCGTAGGTGGCCTTCACTCACTCCAAGAAAGCTTTTGATTAAAATAAAAATGTATGGAGGAGCAAAGTTGAATGAAGGCATACAGGAAGTGTTATTCCATTTGGAAGAAATAAACATGAAAATGAGGCCTCTTCAGTAACTCTACAAGGGTAGACAAATGGATGAAACCTGACCGTCAGATAAAAGGAGAAAGAACAACTTCGCCTCCATGGCCTCAAGATTTTTACTTTGAGGAGAATAACCATACAGTGTTGAACTACTACCTACGTGATTCTCTTCCACAGTGTTGCCTCACTAGCTCAACCACAAAATATGAACATCTGCTCAATGGGCTTAGCTAAGAAAGCTGAAGAGCAACCTACAGGAAGCTTGGGACTTCTGACCTACTGGTGAGCCATTTGGCTCATCCTTCACAGATGAAGAGATGATTCCTGTGCAAAGGGGTGAAAGAAACCAAAAAGCAAGATTGACATGGATGAACAATGGGAAATAAAAGGGAGAGATTGAAGTGAGATTTTTCAGCATTGAGAGAAGTTCTAATGGAAAGGAATTTCTCTTGGTTTACATCTAGAGAGCTACAATAAAAATGGAATCTCAGCTGCCCAGTAAGAATGGAAATATGGAAGCACTAGTTAGTGGGGAAGGTCAGAAGAAAAAGCCATTATAGTAAGTTTAATCACCTGACAGCGTTCTGTTGGCTATTGAGTGTGACCTAAAACTTGCTAGAGACAACTCTCACGAGGTAATTCTGTGGACATAATCTCTAGAAGTACAAATACCTTTCAGGCTTTGGAGTCTGTGAGGAAAATGGAGAATTGAGGGTACAGTTAGTAAACTCACCCTTGAATTTCTCAGAATGTCATAGTACTTGGACATGTCAGTGAACATTGCCAATTCATTTACTTTAATTCTCTGAAAGCACAATTTTTAGAAGACCTACATACCACTGGGGGAAGAGAAAGGGTAAACTTGGGTGAGTTTGGTTGGATTCAGTTAGCTGCTGTTTTTGTAGGAGAAATAGAAGAAATGAAAACTGTACACAAACCAATATTTCTAAAGCTACTGCACAAAGTTCTGTGGCAGATTTGATGGTTTGAGAGCAAGGATGTTATAATCAGACTTCATTGCAGAAAAGACATAAAATAGGATATTTTACTTTTTCCATTTTTAACTTTTCAAATTTAAATTATTAAGAATTATGGGAATATTATAATGCTGACATGTCAATAAGAAGATAAAATTTAAAAATGAGTTCAAAATGTTTTTTATTAATCATCTTGTAGTGAAATAAAACTGAATATAATAAAAACACAACGAACTAAACTTAATTCTACAATTCAGAGTTTTGGGCCAGTCCTTCAAATCATGGGCAGATAGTAAAAATTTATGAGTTGTCTTCATAATAAGGGACTGGTGAGATAAGAAAACTTTAAATCAATATTTATTACCCAAACATATTTAAGATAATATCTTTCCTTTTTCTTTTATCAAATCTATTTTTTTCAAATTAGAACTGCTAATAATCAAAGACATTTATAAATTCACCTACTATTAGAATTCTGTTCTTGACAGTTCTATATTTAATTGTTGAACAAGTGCTATGAGCTTGAAGGAAGTATCAAAATATCTATAATTATTAGTGCCCATAAGGAAACCACGTACTAATACATTTAAGCAATCATAACTTTTATTCAAATAATTTTAAAGATTCAGGATGAATGATTTTTGGTTTTGCATAATACAGAATTTCAGTATAAGTGCATCATTGGTTTTAAAATGGTTTTAAAATATCTGGTCTTTAAACATTGTTAGGGTTTTTTTTCCCCTGGCATAAAAAGTAGAGATTTTAGAAATAAAGATCAGTAAAGAAAAGTTATTAAAAGAATTCTAATCTCACTGATTAGGGACAACCACTCACTGTTAAGTATTAGTATGTTTTCTGGAGGGAGGGAGGGCTGGGAGAAGGGAGTGACAGAATATTATCATATTGAGGATCGACTAAAAAAAAAAAAAAGCAATATATTCTTAAATAAAAGTTATTGATACTTGGCTTGTAAATATTTTTTGTAACAATTTGCCCAGTTAGCCATTTGCCTAATATGTTTTTGTATTTCTGAATAGTAGTTATTTAATTTTTTGCAAATTCACATTAGTTGCTCTTCCTCTCAATGATTTCTTCCTTTGCTTTTAAACTGAAAGTCACTAAAGATTTGTAGAAAAGATATGGCCTGAACTGAACTTTTTTTTTCAAGAAACCGTTCTCAAATGTTTACTTTCAGAATCCTTTTACTCTTTTAAAAACTAGTGATAATTCCAAAAATTTTTATTTATGCTGGTTATGTCAGTAGTTTCTATATTAGCAATGAAAACCACAACATTTAAAAAATCTGTATATTCATTCAAAAATAACATTAATAAACTCTTCATATATTAACACAAGAAGCATGTTTTTGTGAAAAATAACAATATTTTCCAGGAAAAAAATAATTAGGAAAAATTTTCATTAATTTACATTTTTGCTAATCTCCTTCATGTCTGGCATAATAGAAAAGAGCCAAATCTAATGTCAACTTTTGTATTCAATTTGTTGCAACATGCTATTTTGGGTGAATTATAGGAAGAAACTTCAGGCTGGAGATCTGTTGAGGAAAAAAGAGTATTATAATAACCTTTTCAAATAATGATATTCTTTTTATGATCACACCTCAGTAAACTTTTAGTACTATTGCATTAACATCTGTTGGCCTACCTAACACTTTGCATGGTTTTTATTGTTTGTTTGTTTTTTACCCATATATGATTTTTTAATATCATTCCTTGGTCTTTGGAAAACTCAGTTCCTTGAGTTATACAGACCTTTCGAATGTTGACATTTTCCTTCTAAAATATTTTTAAAATCACATTGATTGGTATCTTGGCTGATTTAATAATAAAAAAAAGGTTTTGAGTATTGAGTACAAGTTTTCAAAAACTCTAATTTTCATTTGAAGGCTTTAATGTTGTTGGCAATAAATGCTGGCAGCAGTGTTCCTTGAAGTGAGAGATCTTCTTATCCTTTTTCAAGATAATGCCTGCCAGGTACCCAAGTCTGAATAACCAGACTGTCTATTAGTAATCCCTTCATGTAGGAAAAAAAAAAAGGTGTACCAAGAAGCGAAGTGGCTTGTTCAGTTTATGACACAATCAGGCACGTTTTTCCTCAAGACTGTTACTGCTGCTTACAGAAGTGTTTATCCAATTTTGTTAGTTTATTTTGAAAGCCTTGTGCCTAAGAGTTGAGATTCAGTATTAATAATTATTGCTACTTCATGAAAGATAGTCTCAAGACAGAATGGCACCTTCTTTTAATTTACATGGGGGTTCATTCCAGAAAAGTGCACTGTAAGGAACATCATGCGCTCTCCTTGTTTATAGCGTCAGCCTCCCAACTGCCTCCTTGTATCTACTCAACTCCCAAAATAGTAATCAAATGACCCTTCTAAAACATTAAATCATTCTTCCAAAGCAGAGGTTATGAAGGAAAAAAAGAGTAACTTTAAGTGGGGAAATGTGGTGAATACTACCATAACCAACTGATGAATGTTAATATCCTGAGATATTAGGATATTAGGATATCCATAAGGATATCCTATATGACATGACTGGATGGGCCCTTCACCTCTGTGGTGTTCTTGCCAAAACCCCCAAACTTCAGTCTAATCGTGAGCTCAACATCCGACAAACCCAGAGTGGGAGACATTGTGCAGGATAACTTGGCCACTACTCCTCAAGACTGTCAAGGTCATGAGAGATAAGGGAAGACCAAGAGACCATCATAGACTAGAGGAGATTGTGAAGCCATGACAACCTGAAGTAACTCAAAGCACGGACTGGCTCATGGTACAGATAAAGGACATTGATGGAGAAACTGATGAAATCCAAATAAGTCTTGAATGAGCTTAATAGTAATGCACCAATGTTGGTTATTTACTTTTGACAAAGATGTCATGTAAGGTGTTACCAGTGGGGGAAACTGAGTGACACACATCTGGGAACTCTTACTGCTGCCTCTGCAAGGTCTCAGTAAATCTGAAACTATCCCCCTCCCAAAAAAGATGAAAAACTTGAGGCAGATAATTTTATTATTTTGCTCAAAATTCTCCATTTGCTACTCATCTCACTCAAAGTTAAAGCTTAAGTGCGTAACAATCCCTATATAATCTGGCCACCCATGAACTTTCTAATATCTTTTCCTAAGTAGTCTTTCTGCACCTCACTTTGCTTCAGTCATGCAGGGCTGTGTGCTGTTTCTCTAACACATTAAGCATTCATCTGCCCCAGGGCCTTTGCACTTGCTTCTTCCTCTGCCAGATAGCAGCATGATTTATTCGTGGAATTGCTTCAGATCTCTGAACAAATTTCACCCTTTTAAAGAGGTTTTCTTTGACTGTTTTATATAAAATAATCATCTGTCCCACTCTGGCACTCCTTATTCCATTTACTCTGCTTTATTTTTCTCTATCTGATGTAATATCAGCTGATATGTTTACTTGTCCATTTTTTTTTAAATTTTGCCCCCCAGGAATGCAGTCTTTTTGAAAGTAGGGACTTCATTTTGTTCATTGCTATCCTTTAGCATTTAGAACAGAACCTAGTATGGTCAGCTCTCAATAAATACTTTTTGAGTAATAATTCAACAATAAAGTATTCATGGGTTTAATTAAAAACAAGTAATATAAGTGATAACTATTTGTTTTGCTATAAAGCTGCCAACCATTATTTCTTGGGAAAACCAGTAACTTATTCTGACACTATGCCTTTGATTAATTTTGTGTGTTAAAATCTTTTGATGATATTAACTAGCATTTTTTTTTAAAATGTCTTTTCTTAACAAAACAAAATAGTCAAAAATCCTAGATTCAACAAAACTGTTTCTGGAAATTTTACTGTTCAAAGAAATCCAAAACCTTGGTTTTAAACTTCTATATACTACAAGGTTCTAGAGAGATTCAGGAAAAAATATGCTAGATATCAGTATGGAAGTACATTTCAAGAGACATAGTCATTCATGTAACTATTACTGATGTGAAATAGCAACACAAGTTCTATATCTTTTTTTTTTTTTAAGATTTTATTTATTTATTTGACAGAGATCACAAGTAGGCAGAGAGGCAGGCAGAGAGAGAGGGAAGCAGGCTCCCTGCTGAGCAGAGAGCCCGATGCGGGGCTCGATCCCAGGACCCTGGGACCATGACCTGAGCCAAAAGCAGAGGCTTTAACCCACTGAGCCACCCAGGCACCTCAAGTTCTATATCTTTTAATTCTGGTATTTCTTTCTAGAATCAGGTGGGGGAAAAACTTTTCAATAAATTTTCTCAAAGGTCATTATATGTATCTGTAGGACAAAAACAAAAAAACAGGCTAGGATTGGATTCTAATTCTTTTTCTGAGAAAGTCTTAAAGGATGCATTTTTTTCAGTATTTATCTAATTTTTTCCCCATATGAATATGTAGGTCTGCTGTTTTTAAGTATATATATATATATTCCATATTTTAATTCACATTGGCACTAGGTAAGTGACAATCTAACTAAAAAGTACACAATATTAGAGAAAAAGTCCTTCAGGGTCTGATTGCATTGTCCTTCACTAATTGTGCCTAACAATTTATTCAAAGTTTGAAACCTTTTTTTTAAAATAAAATGGGTTTTACTCCGTTTATAAATAACAATAGAAAATTAAAGGCTGTGTTACTGTATTTTGAGTTACTGTATTTCTTAAAAGACAAATTATTTTCTTTAGACATTTTTCAGACTTCTGAATGATACAAAGTTTTTCCTGGATTCTAGCTTTATTCAAATGTTATTTTTGTTATTGTTTATATTTGGGATCTATGGATGGTTACAATTGAGCTGAAGAAAAAGATTGTGGTTCAATTTTTAACATTTATAGAACTGATACACTTCAAAAACTAAGCATACTGGTTCCCCATCCCTCCTGCCTCCATTGTCCCGCCTCCTAAAGAGTTGGGTCTAGATTCTGGGTAATTGAGACTTGGTAGACCTGAGAGTAGCAGTTTTTATACATGTAAGTAAATATGGCTTATAAGGTCATCAATTTATTGGAACATGGAAGAAAGTTTTGAGGTTGGAAGCAATATCAATAAGTTGCTCTCTTAATAGAAGAACTCCATTGATTTAAACTCAGCTAAAACTAACCGTAAACATTACATACCAATTTACAAAATTGTGAAAGACTTAAAACATACTCATTTCCATAATTCTGTTAAACCAGCTTTTTTCTTTTGAACTACAAGTTTGTATCTTTTGACCACCTTCACCTGTCTTGCCTACCCCCCAGCCCCTTCCACGGGCCACCACCGATCTGTTCTCTGTACCTGTAAGTTTTGCTTTTGGGGGGTAGGGGTTGAGATTTGGTGTTTTCTAATTCCACCTGTAAGTGAGATCATATGGTATTTGTCTTTCTGTATCTGGCTTGTTTCACTAACATAATGCCCACAAAACATAAGGACCTCAAGGTCCATCTGTGTTGTTACAAATGGTAGAATTTCCTTGTTTGGGTTTTTTTATGGTTAATTAATACTCCTGTGTGTGTGTCCCACATTTTCTTTCTCTGTTCTCCTATCAATAAACACTTAGGTTGTTTCCATGTCTTAGCTATTGTAAATAATGCTGCCATGAACATGGAGGCATAGATATCTTTTTGAGTCAGTGTTTTCATTTCTTTTGGGTAAATACTCAGAAGTGGAACTGCTGGATCATATGATAGTTCTATTATTAATTTTTTGAGAAACCTCCATATTGTTTTCCATAATGGCTGTACCAAATTACATTCCCACCAACAGCACACAACAGCTCCCTTTTCTCCACATTCTTGCCAACACTTGTTATTTTTTGTCTTTTTCATACTAGCCATTATGACTGGTGTGCGGTGATATCTCCTTTGTGGTTTTAACTTGCATTTCTCTGATGAATAGTGACATTGAGCATCTTTTTGGGGACCTGTTTGCCATCTGTAAGTCTTCTTTAGAAAAATGTCTGTTCAGATTCTCTGCCCATTCTTTAATCAGATTGTTTGGTTTTTTTTTGCTATTTGAGTTGTCTAAGTCAGTTCATGTGATATTTGTGTTCAGTCAAGGTGGCATTGTAAGTTCATCCTTTGAAGTCCTCCTTGGCTTGAAACACACAGCAATGTGGAAAACAAAATATATTTTTAGCAAAGGAGGTGATGTATAACTAAATCGTGTGTGCGTGTGTGTGTGTGTGTGTGTGTGTGTATACATATATTAGCCCAAAACAAGCTAAATGCGTCTGTGGAATAGACCTCTGCAACAGGTGCACAAAGTAGTAAGTGAAGCCGCAGCTTTGAACTTGTTGGGTTCCAGATCCAACCCTGTCAAGGTAACAGGAAGTTCCTTTACTGTGATGTAATGACTATTCAGTACATCAGCGTAAGTTCTTAAAACAAAGGTCTAGGATAATATTTCCGACTCGTTGCCCCATTCCTCCCCCTGTCCTTTGAAAGGATGAAAATAGTTGCTTTGGATCTCTAAGGGTAGTGTGATTTAAATGATGGAATATACCTAGAGAGCCAGGAGGGAGGAGACTCAGATTTGAAGCCAAGCCTGAACCTAACCCAGATACTGGCTCAGTGAATCAATCAATTTGAAATGTCCTCAGTCCAGTCACTAGTCACCAGCTTAACACCTGATTCTGACAAGGTGGCCCCATGAGGCCAAATGGAACAACTCAAAAATTCTTAGACAGTAGAAAGGGAAACCTGGAATTCAGAGAAGAAAGAAATTAAAATGCATTCAAGAGGAAATTGCATTGAATAAGCATTCGAAACATATGAGAAAAGCTACCATTATAGAACACAACCAACAAAATCAAACTTCAGAAAATGAATTCACATCAAATCAAATAAAAAATAAATGAACAGTTTCTCAATGACTTTAAAAGTTTGGTTCATTCAGTAAAAATGACCCTGGGAACATAACTGAGGAAGCAGAACTTATTCTACCTTAACTATTAATGATCATTCATAGGAGAATGGTTGAATGACGTGCGTACTATGAAATCGTACACACTTGTTTGTTGGGAGATAATATATTTCTGCATATCTTGCAAGAATGTTTGTCTAATGAATAGCCTTGGAATATGGACTATTACCTCCCTCTGGAGCACAGGCCATGTTTATTCTCCAGTATAATAAGTATAATATCTTCCTCTAGGGCCAAAGGAAAGAGGGTCTGCTAACTGCCAATTACTGATGATTTGGGTCCTCTAGGCTTGGGTCACTCAAGTGCATATGCAGGCATTCCTTGTCCTTCTTTATGTTACCCTGTGGGATCTGGAGCTTGGGGTGTGGTATAAACGCTGATACCCGTGATGCTGCTATTGCTGTTAGTATAAAACTTCTTTGTCACTGACCCAGGAGTCTCATGTCACCTGCCAGCACCCACGAAGCTGTGGCAGGCTAGCTTTCAACTTGCAAATAGAGTAAAATCTCAAACCCTTCACAGCTGTTAAAATTGTTAGAAAGTTGAAATCTCTATGATATGAAATGGAAAGATCACCAAGACATACTAAGGGAAAAAAAAAACAATGAAGAGCAATCATGTATTCTGAATATACACACATACTACACGCACATATTTGAGCCTGACATGTGCAGAGAAGCATGTAAATATTTAAGGAAAATTCTGGAAGGATACAGTCAATAATCAAAAATGACTACTTCTCTATTGGAAGAGAAGAAGGCCAGGTACCTGAGTTAGAGGTGGATGGGACAGGGAATGGGATACTGAGGAGAGAAGTATTCAATCAGTTGGCTCATTCAGTCTTCCCTGAGGGGAGAAAGGAAATAAGGAAATAAGGAAAAGTGAACTCATCTCCTTGCCAGTTGGACTTAACATATATGTAAACTAATAATATTTGGTAGGTGAAAGAGACCCTCTCCACAGAATTCTTCCAGTAGGAGTCCCTGACTGAAGGATGACTACAGGAGATGAACTCAGAATCGATGGATTTATAAGGCATAACTTGTTAGAGAATGTCCCATAAATTCTAGAACTCTTTAAGGTATAAAATGTAGGTGTTTCATAACTTCAGTGTTCCTGACTTCTCAGGGAACCCTGCGAAACCTTATTTGGAGACTCCATATATTATCCTGGGCTGGGAATGGGATGTCTAATGTGGGCGGAGGGACCTGGAAAGCTGTGTGGAAACTCCAGGCCTATTTCATCTATGCTTGTTGATTGAAGGTAGCCTTTTTTTTTTTTTTTTAAGATTTTATTTATGTATTTGACACACAGAGATCACAAGTAGGCAGAGAGGCAGGCAGAGAGAGAAGGGGAAGCAGGCTCCCTGCTGAGCAGAGATCCGGATACAGGGCTAGATCCCAGGACCCTGAGATCATGACCTGAGCCGAAGGCAGAGGCTTTAACCCACTGAGCCACCCAGGTGCCCCAATTGAGGGTAGACTTAAAATTATTTGTAAAGCTCGATCCTGGGTGAAATGCCTGATGGGGAGGAGTAGGAGTGTTCTGGCCACACATTGCTTCACTCAGAGCGCTGCTCTCCTGACCTCTACCCAGCCGTTGTATTGCGATTGTTGTTGACAATCATCAAAAACTCAGCTCTTTTCTACCTTCTTGTCTGTATTTGCCTAATGAAAACTATCGTTTGCCTCTTTTTTGGAATTTTTTTCCCCTTGGGTTCTGTTACACAGCTTCTTCCTCACTTTTTCCCACTTTTCCAATGACTCATCATTAAATGAGCATTTACTTAATTCTAGGTGCTGTACACTTCCCATTTCATCCTCACAATACTCCTGTGATCTAGGTGCTACCATCTCTACTTTATCTGTTTTACAGAGGAGCATCACGAAGCTCAAAGGATGCAATAATCTCAACTTCAAATAGAGGCAAGATCAAACTCAAGTTCTTCTGATTCCAAAGCTTGGGCACTAACACTTCTTTTTCCGTCTTCTCCTCTCTGACTCTGAAATGTTGTTTTTCTGAAGTTTCTTTTCTTGAGCTTCCGTTCTTGCTCCAAATTGGCATCTCTTAAACTCTTCTGGATCAAGAAGCACTTTGAGAATGTGATGAAAGCTCTGGACTTCCTTCTCGGAAAAAGTATGTATAGAAATAAATATCAACATATTTAATACTGGTTGTGGGTTTGCTCTATAATCGAGCCATGGCAAGAGATGCCAGTCTACGTGTGTATTCAAGAGACCCCATCAGGCTGAGTAGCTTCAGCTAGCACCTCTCTGTGGTTACCTTTCCTAAAAACTCATCTGGTACCCGGACCCACATCCTCGAAGGGCCACCTCTGTTGTCTCATGTGAATTGGGCAGGTGATTCCTTGTGGACTGCTGCCTATTTCATGCTGACCAAATTTGGCCTCAGGGGACCCCTGACTAGCTTCGTGCACCAGGGTTTCTAGTTCAGACCTTGTGGGAGCTAGACTAGCCAGAGCCAGCACAGTTTGGAAGGTTGGGTGTTCACACTGCCAAGAGCAGTGTAGGTCAATGGAGTAGGAGTTTATAGATTAATGCCCCTGCCTCTTGTCGTTTAGGTACGCGTTTCTGGAAAACATTCCATGTCCATCTCAGCACTGGCAGAATTGAGCCTCTGTGCCCATAGTGATAACCTCAGTAATACCTTTAAATTGGCTTTTCTTCTTCACTTGCTTCCCTGTCCCTGATCCCTTAATCCTGCTCTTGGGATCACCTCCCAGATAAACTGTATAGAAGTTCTTGCTTCAGACTTGGCTTTCAGGGCAACCCTATCCAAATGGAAATAACTCTCAAATTTACTTGTCTAGTCCTGACCTCCTCTTGGCATTCCCCTCCTGTGTGTCAAGCTGCCTGGTACTTGAACTTCTGTGTGAATGGGGCCCTCATGCTTAGCACATTCCATTCATCAGAGGTTTCTTACATTGGTTCGTGACATTCCGTAAGACAGTTCTTCAAGTCATCCTTGACTCTTTCTTCTTCCTTGTTCTCCTGTCCTATTACAGATTAAGTCCCATGTGTTTGATCGTCAGCACATCTCCTGAAGGTCTCAGCCCCCATACTTTAACCCCACAGCGGTAGCCATAGGGAGGGACAGTTATGGATATCTCTACCGGAACAGCTTTGGAGCTGGTTTCGATTTCCCCTTTCTGTCTCCTTTCCAGTGTCTTCCATTCTCTTTGTCCAAATGACCTCTCTCAAATACAAATCTGAAATGATCTTCTTGCTTTAAGTTATAGCACATAGAATAAAATTTGAATTACGTGGCCTGGCATAAAAACTCCTCTTGACCACAGCTTTTCGGCCTCATCTGATGCCCTGTCTCTCCTGTTGGAGTCATTGTGTAGCCACGTTGAACAGGCTCGGGTGTTGGGACACTCCACGCTCTTCACAGCGTCCGCGATCTGTGGGTGCTGCTCCTTCTGCTTGACTGCCCCTCCCCCTCCTCTTTGCCAGCCTGCGAAACTTGAAATCACCTTTCAAGAACTGGCTTAAAATAACACCTCCACAGAATTCTTGTTCTGGCCAAGCCTCAGTCTTGTGCAGTCCCACACCCAGTTCACATTTCTCTGTCTCCTGACCATGCATTTTCATAATATGCTCCCATCTTTATTTCCCTCAGTCTGCCCTGTGCTCCAGAAATGTGGGAGCCAACTCTGATTTATCTTGTCTTCCCAGTGCCCAGAAAAAGTGGCCACTTAGGTGCACCAAACTTAACTGAATAGTACCGAGAACATCAAGAGAGAACTAGACATTGAGGAAAAGCACAGGGAAGGGGTCCCTGGGTAGCTCAGTCATTAAACGTTTTTGGCTCAGGTCATGATCCCAGGATCCTGGGATCGATCCCCACATCAGGCTCCTTGCTAAGTGGGAAGCCTGCTTCTCTCTCTCCCATTCCCCCTGCTCGTGTTCCCTCTTTCGCTCTCTCTCTGTCAAATAAGTAAAATCTTAAAAACAAAAAAACAAACAAAAAAAAGCACAGGGAAGGGAGGATGATGGACTTAGGAAGGGATGTCTATCAACAGGCACTTGGGGAGAAGGTGAAGAGTGATGAATGAAAATAAAGTTGGAATGTAAAAGGAAGATCAGAGTTGTGAGAAGAAAAAGGTGTGCAGATAGAGTGCAGGGAGAGGAGAACTGCCAATGATAGAGACAGATGTTCGGGTTCAGGGAAGTTACTCTGGTTTACAAAAAATCTGAGCACAGGTTATTAGTGCTCAGTTTCCTAAGTACTGTTATTTATACCAACTACTGTACTCTCCAGATTAATTTAATGTTGCAAATTATTCTTTAAGTTATTGTGTACATAAAGGCACCATAATGTACAAAGTAATGTGAAGCGATTTAAATGGTAATTTCTATTTTGAAAATATTTTGCGAATTGAAATTTGCCTTTTGAGAATCTCAAGGCTCTAGGCCTCTATCTCAGAAAGACTGTGGGGCATCGGTTTCTGAGTGTTTGCTATTTTCCCTGATCTCAAAGCCAGAGAGGGAGCCCCAGCAGCAGTGGTATGTGCCTGCCAAAAAGTTGGAAACTCTCAAAAATAAAAAAACTGGACATGCTTCATCATCTAAATAACTTCAGAGGAAATAGATTTGATTTATAGTGTTAATTTCCCTTGCTAAACTATGGCAGACAAGTAGAAAAGATGAGAAAACTTTTTTTGATTTTAATATAGAAGATACACTGGAGAGATACCAGACCTATTATGCTGTCTGAAGTTTCTGAATTCCTATGAAAAAGGATTTCCCATAGTTCCAATAAAAGCAATTTTCCCCTATAAGTGCAGTGTTCTTTTTCACTGTCCTGTAGACATAGAGATATAATATTCTGTTGTGCCACAATCTGGTAGTCTTATGACTTTTTTTTTTTTTTTTTGATACTTTGCCAATAGTCTCGTCATGTTTTCTTCATAGAGTATAATTGCATGTATTTGTTCTCTATCATGTCTTCTGTTTATCTGGGCTGTTTTGCCAGGGGTTTCTCCTCTTAGACATTTCTTTTCTTTTCTTTTTTTTTCTTTTAAAGATTTTATTTATTTATCTGACAGACAGACATCACAAGTAAACAGAGAAGCAGGCAGAGAGAGAGGGGGAAGCAGGCTCTCCGCTGAGCAGAGAGTCTGATGCAGGACTCGATCCCAGGACCCTGAGATCATGACCTGAGCTGAAGGCAGAGGATTAACCCACTGAACCACCCAGGTGCCCCTTCTCTTAGACATTTCTCCTCTATTTTCATGTCTATATTATTGTCAGATTTTACTAGAGAAGTATCGGTAAACATTCTTCAAGTTAGTTGTTCTGGACATTCTTCCAGGATCTGTAAGTCGTAGATCAAACAAGGATACACAGACACACACAGCACACACACTAGAAATTCATTCTTTTCTGGGATCTTTTTAATTTAGATCTTATTTTTTTAATATGTGGCTTACCTGAATGTGATTAGAAATTTGTATATCTAGCAGAACTGAAAGCAATCAGAAGATAGAAAAGGAAAAGTGGAAAATGATCTAAACACACTTTCTGGACTAAGTAAATAGTATTGACACATTGCAACTATAAACCTAGAGATTATATGATTTTTATTCTCTCTTGATGAAGCTCAATATAAGTTATTTCTCTGTGAGGCTATGTGTGTGTGTGTGTGTGTGTGTGTGTGTATAAAAACAGACACACTATATATATATAGTGTGTCTGTGTTTTGTGTGTATACACATGCATGTGGATGTGTGTGCATACACACACACACACACACACACACACACACACACGCAATCAGTTTCTCCCATTAGCTGGTAAGAGTTCCTAGACCATAAACTATCTCTGCAAATTGATTCTACATTCCCTCAAATATGACTTCTCATAAGCCAAGTCCTTTAAAAATACAACATTTCATATATTTCTCAGACTACATGTCAAATCAGTATCATGCAAACATAATACTTTAACTACTTTCTTAGAGCATGGTGTTGAGAGGAAAAAATTTAATATATCTGTGCTACATCTACATTAATGCAGTGGTGCAATATTGAAACTGCTTTTATCTGCCACATTTCTCAAATGAAAGCGGCAGCTAAATTTTATGGTAGTTAAACTGTGAACCTTGCACACAATCTTGCCTATGTGGATGCGGCCCTTTGGTGTTATTAAGGCCGTAGTCTTTATTCTGGATCTTAGACTTTAAAAGTTGCTACGGACATAAGAAGCCCATCATGTGGTCATGTCTACACCGTAAAATCTTTCCAGGGTGCGCAGCAAATTCTTGGTAGAATTCATAAGCCTTTCAAGAAATCAGAGTAAAATTCTGCCTGGTATTTGCAAAGCAGGCAGCAGGGGAAACTGTGGTCTACCTTGGCTCCCAAAGATACTGGACATGAACTGAACGGTAGTTCTTGAACGGTTCTGGAATAATCCACCACTTGTTGGCATCCCCTGCTATCGACCTATTTGTACTTCACACACAAGGAAAGCACAGATTCCACTATTTAAATGTATGATGGCTAATAGTAAGCGTTTTGAGGCAAATATGGTTTCTATTAGAGTTTAGTTCAATCTTGCAGAGAAGTTTACCAGAGAAGGGACCGCAGATAAACAGCTTCCCATATGAGTATGTTTAAATGGCTTAGAAAGGGATTATGTTTTAAATTTCCTCATACTTCTTAATAAATGGAGCGTGCTGGAATCCTTGCTGTGATGCTGATAAACTCCTTGTATCACTCACAGTCAACAGTACCTTTTCTTGAGCTGTTCCAATGAAGGGGGTGACGTTCACTCTTGGCAAATCCCCCACGGAGTAACCTGAGCTCACAGGGGCCTTGCCACAGTACCAGTAATGATAGGATTCTGAGAGGATTTGAAACCCTACCTCAATAAATTTTTTTCTGTTTTTCAACATACATTCAAAGCACTACTTTGGCATTGTAATGCGATTCTTGACAGGGCTAAGGTAAATTCATCATGCTAAACTGAAATGTTTCTGGCAGATGTCTACTCTGTAACAATCAAATTGTGTGTGCTGTGATATATGACAACCACAGTGCTACTTCTGGTTGTAAAACTTACAAGTGGAGTATTTTATTCATGCAAACTTGGGATGCAATTATGCAATGTATTATCCCACCATGTTTTTTCATTCAGAAAAACTTTTGAAGACAATCTGCCAACTTCCAAATAATGGGGATATTTTAGTGCCTGTAGAAAGAATGGAACTTTTTCATCACAAAGATGTGCAGCATTTTGATGCTTTGATGGGATGTAAAATCATATACTTGTTGAAATTTAAGAAAGCATACAAGTAAAGTGTTTACTCTTCTTAAATATTAACTTTGCTCCCCATGGAAATAGTCGGTTGTTCAAGGCAGATGCTCTTCATTAAAGAAGAAAGGATTGCAATGCCAACGGTTATGTATCAAAATAGTTTAAAAATAGATGTTTTGGGATAGCTGTTGCTTAATTATATGTATCACACATACCCTGCTGTATAATATATCATATTTTAAGTCAAAGAACCTAAAGTTTTGTTTAAAGGATAATCCAAATGAATGGCAACTCTGACTTTGATGATGCATGGAAATCCTAGCACCTGACTCCTTCTTTTCTATGACATGATCTCTGAAAACAACCCCCCACCCCAGGGATTGGAATAGACAACATTTTAAGAATCTGGCAAATCTAAGTTTTTAATATTATGGTTTGGATTCCCATTGCCTTGTACTCCACATTTTCAACAATTAATAAATGTTCTGATGAACAGATAAAAGCCCTTGGTTCGTTTTTTAGGATATAGTTGCCAGATACAAATCACAGTAGTTTCTGGGCAACTTCATTGTCCTTCCCTTAAACAGACTTTTTTTTTTTGTTTTTTTTTTTAAGTTTTTATTTATTTATTTGACAGAGATCACAAGTAGGCAGAGAGGGAGAGGGGGAAGCAGGCTCCCTGCCAAGCAGGGAGCCTGATGCGGGGCTTGATCCCAGGACCCTGGGAGCATGACCTGAGCTGAAGGCAGAGGCTTTAACCCACTGAGCCACCCAGGTGCCCCTGTCCTTCCCTTAAAGTATCAGCTTGAACCCAAGTGGCTTCCTTTTGCCCTGGTGGCTCCCTCCTACTTGATTATTATTAGTAAGCACCTATATTTTAAAGATCTCCTTGAAATTTAATTAGTATTTGCAATGTGAATTTAAATATTCACATTTTGATGTGATTACTTTTTAAGAAAACAGTCTAATTCTATGATCCTTTTTCTATTTTTTGTGGGTTTTTTTGTGAAGAAAAATAGTTAAAGGAGATTTGGGGGTATTTTTGTTTTTTGTTTTTTGGTCCCTTTTATTTTTTTTTTAGAGGATAACATAACGTGTGATGCACAGAACTTAAGACAAATTAGGCAACCTCTGGGGGCCAGTAAACACCCTCCCAGACTAAACGCAAAACTTGGAAGCTGCCAAATTGAAAATTTGAATCAGGTTGTGCAAAAAGACAAAGGCCGGCAAGAATATAACTTTGGAAGATTTACTCGCTAATTTTAGAGCTGCTGGAGGCCCACCAAAGAGATTTGGGTCATGCATTACCTAAGACTTATGATGGGAAGTGGACTTACTCATTAGGGCAATTAAAAAATGACTCATTTAACTAACTGTTAGTAATCAGTAACTGGGTAGTGATCACTTTAGCTAAAAATGATCAAACCGTTGTGTGTATAGTCAAGTGGAAATTGTCCTCTCTTTCAGTTGTTATGCTTATAATCATCATCCAGTGTGTTGTGGAAATACACGTGTGATTCTGCTCATTGTTATTCATGCTACACACACACACACACACACGTTCATTTATTCATTCATGTATTAATTTAACAAGTATATAAATGAACACCTCTTAGCTGCCAGGAACACTGGAGATCTTTGTCCATGTCTCCTTACTCCTGTTTTCCTCGTACTTCCTCCCTGCACCCCCCGCTAGCTACATGCATTAACATCCATATGGTATTTTTCTCACTGGTTCACCACCAGAACACCAGGTATGCTACCATTCCTACCATATAAACCCTAAATGGATTTCTAATACTCGTGACACTGTTGATAAGCACTTTCAGACCCATTATCTCACTGAGTGAAAACATGACATTTGTGACCTTAAACATTAATGGACATTAAAACTTCCGTGAACTTGACTTTTGTACAGCATTCATGCAGTTGGTTTTGTATGCAAGCACTGGGCACATGTAACATGTCCATTCTCCAAGGATAGTCTTTCAATTCTCTTCCAGAAATGTCCCTCATCAGTCCCTCCTCTACCCCCATCTGTTCCTACAGTTAGTGCCTTAGTTCAGGCCCTCACCATCTTTTGTGTAAATGAACACACAGTCTTTTAACTGTCTACCTAAGTTCATCTTCAGTCCCCTCTAATCTGTCATTCATACTGCCGCCCCAATAAAATTATATTAAAATACAAATTTGATCCTGTTTCCTGGATTACAGTCCTCAGAAAGCTTTAGGTTGCCTACAGGTTTGAGTTGGGAAAACCTTCAGCAAAGCATTTATGGTGCTACCCGTTGGGCTCAGTTGTTGTTCTTGCCCTCACCTGTACTCTGTCCTTTTAATACTATCGCAACTTGAGAATGAACAGATAACTATTTACTCTTTCTCCAATCCTGGTTTTAATAATCCCTCCTTTGGGAAACCTTGCTGGCTCTTCCAGAGACCCTTAGTCACTCCTCCTCTCTACTCTAGCAGCAAGTCTACCTGTCTCTTAACTCTTGAATTCTATCAATTTAATGTGCATTCTCTGAGAACTCATTAATGGACACCTTGCTGTCCCTACTCACGGTCCTGGGTCTGGCACACTTAGGTGACCAGTAAATGCTCCTTGACTAATTGGGTGAATATCTGAAGTGCCAATTAAAATGTTGCCATTTACCAATCTAGTGTTGAACTAGACAACTAAGGCTGATGGTGGACCTACTTTAACTTAAAGTATCCAACTCTGAAGGCATACAGATTGCAAATTAAGTTGTTTTATTATCTTTGTTGACATTCTTATGGCGTCTCTAAGACCTTTCTGGAGGGACTGATTTCCAGGCTAAGATTTCTATTGTGGGTCTGCTTACATTGATAATGATGTTGAGTCATTCCAGGATGTATGGAACAAAGTTAAACCTCATCATCTGTTGGGATCCTAGAGCTCTAAAAACTCAATCGTAGATTTTGGATCCCTCACGGTAATGATTTCCTCGTTCTTTCCCTGTTCCCCTGCCGGCTTGTTATAGTACCAGATGTTAGCATGAAAGTGTGTAATCATCAAACCTGAAATTGCTAAGTTAATTTGTGGAGTGTCTAGTGTAGTTCTTGTGATACTAGATTTGACTGTCAATGCTAAAGAGACAAACATCTAAGAAACCACTAGAGTTTACGGTATTTTGATAAATCTAAGAAATACATGATAACAAGATTGGATTCAGACAACATGTGCATTTGCACACACACAGACTCGCTACTTCATTAGAGGACTGGTAGAAAACAGATGGCTCACTCAAAGGCCTTAATTAAAGAGCACTTAATAAAAGGGACTGTTCACAGAGGAAGAATCAGTTGTAAGGTAACTAACAGAGGAATCTGAAGTGCCAGGAACTAGCCACAGTGGGAGACGTTACTTCACCATGCCTGAAGGGGCAGAAACAGGGAGAAGGATGACTACATAGCAGCACTTTATGTCTGGGAATGGAGTTGTAAAGGTCATTACCTGGCAGAAAGGGGCCCAGGGAGCGGGATAGGAATCAATACCTTGACCTCTCTCTCCTCCCACCTTCCGATTGCCCATCAGTGCTTGCCATCCACCAAAGCCAACTAGAAACCAGAAAGCAAGGGATCCTGGCACAAAGGCAGAGACAGAGAACAGACCTAGAGAGACAAATGGAGAATGACCAGCAAACAATTCATGAAGAACATCTAACTCCTGATTCCTTATCCATCTAGGAAAAAAAAAAAAATTGATGAGTAGGCACAAGATAGCGGAATATTGTGGGTTGACAGACTTTGGGTCAATGCATGTAATGAGAGTTAAGTAGTACAGTGGCTGTGATTTTCAGTCTCTAGGAGAACCCATGCTAAGACACCACTCCAGGTGACAAAGATGGGAGACAGGAGTAAGGCTGGTGAGACTTCAGATCCCCATATCCTCAAGCCAGCTTCAAGCAGAGCAGTTGTGATTGAGTCTATTATATTAGATTACATGTAAAATTTCTTAAGCAAAATATGGTTGCAATAGCAAGATCTGGGAGATCAGGTTTCCTGGGTCTAAAGGAACTACTTTAGAAAATGAGCTTAAGCAATCCATTGTTTCATCTGCAAAATGGAAGGAAAAAATGCATATCCTAGATGAATCACAGCGTTGCGAAGATCAAATGGGAAAGTAGAAATGGCTTCTTTCTGAAAAGCTAAACAAGTGCTACAAATGTCAGGCCCTACCACTTTTGGATACTATCTTACAAAGCCGTTCCCCGAGTATATGCTTGCAATCATCATATCCGCGCTCTTGACTATCTTGCCTCTACACATGGAGCACTTCACTCGACTCCAACTTAAACAGCACATACAAAGAAAAGATAAGCAGTAAGAAAATCCAAATGTGTTGGCAATATCGCTGCATGTTAACAAGAAAGAACTAGGTTCACATTGAACTCCGTTTTCGTGGTGCATAACTCTCCTTTCCATAGGTCCTATTAACTTCAAAGGGAGCTCCGTGCATGTAAATGATTATATTTATTGGATGCGCCAACTCCTTCTTATCCTCTGGGCACAATTAGAAATATCATAGAAAAATGAATGTTAGAGACTTGGATCCATATTTGATATTCTATGGGAAATTTCCCATAGTTACAGATGTTAAAAATCCTGCCCAATGGTCCAGTTATGAATGTGTACTATTTCTGCTTCTATCATCTTTGGAATTATTTTTACTCTCGTTTTAGAATATTCTTTTTTACATTAAAGGAAAAAATGTTCTCTTTAGGTCCAGATCAGCCCGTGATAAAATCTTGGCTTATACAACTTGGTACGGTGATAAAAATTTGGACTGCATGGCCCTGCTCTTTCGGGGAACCATTAGTGCTTCCCCGAGAGTCTATCATTAATACTTAACAGCAGTCCTATTCCTACTTCAAGTTCACTCTGGGAACTGTTGGTTGGGTCAGTATCTGGGAACTAAATTCCTGGATGCCCAGTTTAATATTAGATCCCCTAAACTATGTTGTACTTTCAGGATTTGTTGTAAATTCAGGCCATTATTAATATTCTTAGTAGGTAGCTGTAAACTCAGGTTTTCTCCAGTTGAAATTGCCACAGTCAATGAGAACAGATGGTATAGGTGTATATGAAGAGCTGCACTTTTTCACACCTACTTGCTGTTTGTTCTTTAAATTCAGTGGTCTAGGTGCTCCTGGCTGGCTCAGTTGGTGGAGTGTGCAACCCCTGACCTCCAGGTTGTGAGTTCGAGCCTCATGTTAGGTGTAGAGATTACTTACAAATAAAAATCTTAGACAAAAATAAGTAAATTCAGTCATCTAATGGTTCTTGGTGGAGGTGTCTCTGGAACTCATTCTGAGAATGACTTCTGTCCTCGCCCAGACTCTTTAGTGAATGTGAGGGCCTTGGAAGTGGTAGAGATATGACTCCTTGGCCATATAGATTATTATACATTCTGTACTATACAAACAGTATGTGTGTTAGACAGCCAAGAGGGCAGGTTAAGTCTTTACCTGTACAGTTCTTTAAAGTGACAAAGGAGGGACAAAAGTAGAAGAATCCCCTCAAATCAAATATTGAGAATGCTGATAAAAGAGAAGATGTGTTCTATGAAAAGATGAAAACCTTTACTGGAAATGTACCTGCATGAGGGGTGGGGTGACAGATACAGAGACTTACGTGATACTGTGAGAAGCAATTTGATTTATGAGAAGAGTCATTCTAAGTAGTCTTACGGACAAATAAGACTATATCCACAAAGTAATTTGGATCCACTGTGAATTATTCGTAAGAAATAAGTAAGCAAAGGGAGTCTAATTTTAGTAAATATTGATAGAGCAAAACAATCCAAAGTATATATAACAATCATATTTCTAGTGAAAATGTGTGTAAGTGGGTTTATTTTGAAAGGAAAAGTCCTACTCCCAGTGTCATAACCAATTAAATTCTCCAGGTAATGACCCCATTTGCATAGTGAGCGGAACCCACAAGTGGGAATTTTAATGGGCACACCACCTGAGTACAGTAATTGAGAGTGACACAACTTGAACTAGTTTTGTGCTTACCCCACTGAAAATTCTACTCATATTATTTTTAATGTCAAGCTACAAGTCAAATTTCAAGATGATGGATTTGTTCTTTTTTAAGCACCGAGTTTGAGTAAAAGAAATGCTTTAATTCTGTTATGCATTGCATATCTTTGCTTTAACTAATCTGTAGTTCTGATTCTCACCATTGCTTCATTTTCTTCAGTGATTGGAATTTAATTTTATTCATTAATTTGTGAATAATTAGATAAAAAAAATAATGTCCTCAGCAGCCAAATTGCTTTTGGATTGCTATTTAATGTACTTTTACCAGGATATGTATTCTCGTTAAACCGGGATAATAGTTTACTAAAATGTAATTGTGTAAATATGCCCAATTATTCTTTCTGATCTAAGAAAATCTAATAGAATATGCATTTGCGAGTATTTCCCTCCTCCTCCGCCTCAACACCAAGAAAACGCCCCTCCTGCAGAGCTGATCACAGATGCCTTGTCATCTGAAGGTGTTACTTCTAAAAGATACTCTCCTTATCTCTCAGGCACTATTCATGTCCTTGAAAGAACTGAGCATTCTGATGGAGGGATCATATGACGTCCACATCAAATTATATAATAAAGGTGATCTCCAGACTCTAAGAGTCAGACACACATGACGAACTGCGCTTTCTAGGTTTTGAGATGACATTTTAAAACTTCTTTTGTTTCACTCTAAGATTGCTTGAGATCCTAACTATTTGTAGGTGTTTGACACCACTCGGCCACATCTGTAATTGGCATTGCATCCAGCAGACAGGCTCTGTACATCTTTACACTGCAACCTACCAAGTTAAGAAATGTATTGGTTCAATATAAAACAGCAGGCTGTTTTTAGACATAGTTACTAGTGCACAAGCTTTAATATGGCTTGGCTTCATCCTATAATGAGATCTTTTGGTTCCCTGCTCAACAGGCTTTTATTCCTTTGCAAAAGGCTATGAACTATGTCAAGTGGATCAGCTGCTTTTGTACACCCTCTTTCTTGGCTTTGGAACATAATTCTTTTGCTTCTACCCCTTTATGCATCAGACAGAACTTAAGAACCTTTTCAGTTTTTCAAGCTAAACTTAGAATTTGTTTGAATTTGCTTTTTACTATTTTCCTAATAATTATATTCTCAACCGAACCTCACACAAAGACCTGCCTGGAAGTGAGCACTTAATTGCAAAGCTACACTTTGTCTTTAACACATGTTATCTATACCCCATGTCGGTAACGTGTCAAAGGATGGTTATATACCAGTGATTTCTTCGCGGTCCCCTCGCAACTGAAAGCAGCACTCGGTTTCAGCAAGCACCCAGGTGAGGGCCCGAGGGCATAAATAACAGACTCACAGTGGAACCCGAACTAGTGGCCCGAGTTCAGTAGGAAGGCAGGAGACCGCTCATGTTGACATTTGGCAGCTTGGGAGTATTGGTGTAGCCCCCGTGGCCATTGTCCCACCATTGTCCCCTTTTAAAGAAGAAGGGGCTGGTGCAGGTTTCTGCTTGCCTAAAGATCCTGCTTCCTAGGTGAGGCGCGGCTGTGCTTATAATCCTTTTCACTCCAGAGTGCCTAGTGACGCCATTAAAATTTGAATATTTATATGATACTTTGATTTGCAGCCCTTTCACAGTCGAGGAAGCAATCATTGTTGGGAATTTTGAGATGCAAAAATTTGTGCTGGATTTAGTCACTACTGATCATTTTTGCCAAAACCACCCTCCACTGGAGGGCTGCGTCATCGCAGTGTTCTCCCCGCTCCACACCCACTTCTGCAAAATCTCTAATATTAAGTAAGCAAATAAATACTGGCAGTTTTCTCACAAGAGGTGCCAAACTCCTTATCTAGGTTGAAACTATGTGAGGGTCCTGACTCTTTACTGAGGTACCTTGAGAAAACAGACACTGGAAATTTACTGGTGACAGTGGGGCATGGAGAAGGGTTAAAGAGACTCCTTTGTAAAAAAAACGCTTGATCAAAAAGCATAAACAGTAAGTGTGCAATAAACCCTATCAATATGCTAACCAGTCTTTAAAACAAAAATGGTATGCTTTAGGGGTGCCTGGGTGGCTCAGTTGGTTAAGTGTCTGTCTTTGGCTCAGGTCATGATCAGGGTCCTGGGATCAAGCTCCCCATTGCATCAGGCTCCCTGCTCAGTGGGGAGCCTGCTTCTCCCTCTCCCTTTGCCCTCCCTCTGCTGGTATGCATACACTCTGTCATATAAATAAATAAAATCTTTTTAAAAAAAAGGTATGCTTTACTACGTTAGTGTAAAAGGAAAAGAAAAATGGGTAGTGTATTATTTGATGAAATTTTATCTTGCCTGTCAGATTAGATGTAATAAACCTATGGGCTTACAAATCACAAGTAATTGGAAAGGGCATAAAGGTCTTGAATAATTTGAAAAATAACCTCATTAATAAATAAACTTATTCATTAGGTGGTTGGGTAAATCTAAGCATTTAATCCAGAATTCCAGAAGGCAAGCCACAGACTCAGGATTCCAGTCTTATTTATGTTAGGCAGTGACTTTGACATTTATAACATTAGAATCTAGGGCACTGATAGAGGTTGTATGGATAAAGAATGAAAAGTTATTACATAAGGTTGCCTTGGTTACTCCTTGAACTGTTCAGAGAAACCCTGACTACTTTAGGTTAGGAAAAAGGATACAGTTGATAGACTATAAGAATGCAAAAATCCGATCCTATTCCTAAATAAAAAGCCTTCTAGCTAAAGTGATTGGGGGGTGGTTAAATAGTAACTATAAAACACTACACCTCCTTACTTAAAAATTGCACTGCTAAAAACCCTAGATGAAAATACTTCTGATGATTTAACTTTTGGATGAAATTCATTAACTCTAATACCCAATTTCATAGTTTTTTTGTGTTTAATCTCAGTATACATATTAAAATGAACTTTGTTTTCATTTACTTCTTTTGGAATTATCTCCCAACTTCTAAAAACCATTTATTTAAGACCATGTTTTAAAATCATATGTTAATTATGATCTGCAGTATAAACGGATCTGAATCTTTCATAGTTTATTTAGGAGCATGAGTCATATGATTTACATAAGGAAATTAGGAAATCTTCAGAAAGGGAAGTAACAAGATAAAAGCCTCAAGTTTTAAATGACAGTCAAATTCATTCAAACATCAGTGTATCAATTAGGTAGAAAATATGCTAAAGCACAAGAGAGAACTTTTTTTTTAATTTCAAAATAATGTATTCAGGATAATACAGGTCCAGTTTAAAAATATTAAAGGTTAAGTTTCCACATTTAAAAAGAGACCAAATCTGTAACTGTAAACTCTAGCACTTAGTCATGACGGCCATATATTCAACAAAACATTTTACATACAGAAATTCTAACATATACTGAAACTATTTTCACATTTTCCTACTTTGGTTTTTTTTTTTTTTCTTTTCATTTTTTAAAATCATACAAATACTTTATGGAATGACTAGAGTAGACAACAGAGGAAAAGTACTGTGAATATAAATATGAAAAAAAATTCTGCTATTAATTAATGTTCTCTGTTACGGAGAAACATTCCTTCAAAAGTGCTAATATTTTCCTTGCAAATAGTGGCAGAATATATTTAAATATTAGATAAAACTCGGCTGAAAAATCTTGCAAGATAAAAAGTGACACATCTTAACAATTCCAGGTCATTAAAAGGCTAATTTATATGTCAATACACAGATGATATTCCTCTATCCTAATAGATACGCATAACTTTGAGTATACGTAAATATTCAGATTCTGGCTACTATGAAATAGTACAAAGATGTTCTTATATTTACTGTAACAAAAACACTCTTTAGACAAGAGAAAGATAGCGGTTTTCTATAATTCTGTTTAAACCTGACAACTTAAAGGGTATGTGTGTGTATACACATACATAGCAGTGAAAAGGGGATTCAGAAGTTTGCTTTTTTTTTTCTCCTTTAAGTCCTTTAAGTAATGACAGAAATAGAAGCTAGGTTTTATCTCAAAGGAAAAACCAGAGGTGACATTCCTGCGCTTTAGGTTTAAAACCTTTCCTAAAAGGCTAGCCTTTCTATGCATTTGTTTTCACTATCAAGTTGAATTTTAGCTGGAAGAATTAAAAAATAACTATTAATCCAAAAGTATCCTTCCAGAATTTCTACAAGGAATTACATTAAATCAAACCAAACTACAGTTCTGGGAAGATCAGACTTAGTAGGAGAGCACATAGTATGGAAATTTGCCCCCACCTTCATCTGGGCTACACAAAGTGTCTGTGTCTTACTAACTATACACTTCAGTTGATTATGAGACTATTTCTTTACACTGCAGCATCTTGATAACCTGCAGTGTTATTTTCGATTCACATAAAATTGCAGTACTAAAATCTGGTCACAGTAGCAGATGTCCAGTTTCCCACTGTATTGGAAGGAAGGGTTTACATTTAAGGTGAGCCCTGTTTATAAACATTATGTACGAAGCAAAACAACCTCCCCCTCCTGCAAAAGACTGAAAGCTCTCAAACCCTCCCCGCCAAAAAAAAAAAAAACAAACCAAAAAAAAAACCACTTTTGATTAAATCAAAATCAGAATACTGAGATTTTAATATTTTTAAAAAATCACCTAATTTAAATGCATTTTGTCAAAAGTATTCCACATTCTTAATAAAATAGAGCTATTTTAATAAAGCATTATATTCTTATCAAAACTTTATCATAACATTTAAATGATGTGTAAAAAATTGCATATTTTTCGTTAATTTAAATTTTATAGGCTTTAATAAAAAGCTGTATTCCTGCAACTAAAGAAAATACATACTTAAGGCATTTTTCTTTTAACAGCTTAAGGGCACACAGAGTTCAGGCTCCCCAACTAAAACTTGGTCTTACTAAATCTGATTCATCCAAGCCATGGATGGATCACTCATCCTAAAAGGCCTCCTCAAATGCCCCCTTTTCCTTGAAACTGTGTGCCTCTGCCAGTAGACAAGAGCTAGTCTCTTCTGTGTATTCCTAGAGCCTTTCTAGCCTCTCTCTCTCGCATCATCCTCACTTCAGTATGTCTTGAGGACTGGTGTGTACTTGACAGGTGTCTTTCCTCTACTAAAGTGTATAGTCCTCTGGATGGGAGTTCAGTGGCATCCGTCTTTGCATCTGAGCAGGCCGTTACACACAGCAGGCACTTAGTGTCTGATGAACGAGGGGAGAAAGGGAGAACCCAGCACAGAGCTGAACACTGGGTGCCCAACTATGGTGTGGGTTTGTCTCCCAAAGTTCGCTTTGAAAGAAGGGATGCTTACTTGCAACCATGAACAGATAAACATCAAAAATATAAACTGTCTGGTTTAAATACAGAGAAATAATACACGTGGAGCAAGAGGCTCTTAAGAATGGTTAAAAGCAACAGAAACATGCATAAAAAGGAGACATTTAGCTTTTTTTTTTTTTGGTCAAAATGTCCCTCAGTCATTGTAACTTACTTAGTTTAGAAGTAGTTAAAATTTCACATATTAAAACACATAGTTTTGGTTAGAGAGAAAAGGCTTTCAGAGATTACTTAAAATAATGAGTTAACAGTGCAAATACTGGGTTGCTTCATGAGACTCTCACCATGTGATTTTCCGCTCCCTTCGAAGAAAAATTGTAAAACCTCCAGTTTTAACACAAACAGAAGATAAACACCTATGAAGGAAAACAAATTCCACAGCATTCCATACAGATTTCCAAGCAGTCTGATGATTCACAACAGGCGTCCATGATGCCACAGTCCATGTCACAAGGGCAGTTACAGTCGTCCCCCATCTCGTCTCCACAGCAACAGCAGCAGGCTTCTGAGGTGCAGATGCCACAGGAGGCCTGGCCCAGGACGATATTGCAGAGGGTGAGGAATTCACAGAACAAGCAGGCCAGGATACAGTGGACGCAGCAATCTTCATTTTCAGGTGGGAAGAGACCATGTAGTGAGGAGAAAAAAAAAATGGACACAAATGGAGAAATCATCAATGGACTAAATGATAAGAATTGATCAAAATAATCCCAAACCCCACGACATGCAGTCTTAGAAGCCTTCCCATGGGCTGGAAGCTCACAAAGAAGCTTAAAGTTTTAGAAGAGCCGCCTTTAGAAGTCGATGTTGCAGTCAGAAAACAACCAACCGACCGAAAAGGTGGTGGTGGGGTGTGGGTGCAGATGTGTGCACGTGGGTGAGATTTTGTTATTCTCACACACCATACGGTGGTCTTAGGCCTAGGTTCCACTGCTCTGTGCCTCTCACCCATCTTCCCTACATCCTGTTGCTCTCCATCACATAGGCTAAACACTTCCGTGACCTCGCAGTCCTTGAGCAATAGACGTTTGACTGCACCACCCGCCTGCTCCCAAACTGGAGGAAAAAATATTCAGTACGATACATTCAGTAGATTTCTGAGCGTTTCCACGATTATATTGTCATCATGGTTTGTAAGATAACTGTTATAAAGAGCTAGGTTTGTTATCCTATGAAGAAAACAGAGTTACCTTTCAGAAAGCCAGTTCTGTTCAATATGCCTTCACAGAGATATGAGTACTAACTAGTTCTAACACTTGTGACCTTAACTTTCTACGTCACTAGGGAACGCTGCTATTTCAAGGCTGAAAGGGGAATCTACAGAAACTCACTTGACGTTGAAGAACCTTTAAATTTTCTTTTTTTTAAAGATTTTGTTTATTTATTTGACAGAGAGATCACAAGTAGGCAGAGAGTCAGGCAGAGAGAGAGGGGGGGAAGCAGGCTCCCCGCTGAGCAGAGAGCCCGATGTGGGGCTGGATCCCAGGACCCTGAGATCATGACCTGAGCCGAAGGCAGAGGCTTAACCCACTGAGCCACCCAGGTGCCCCGTTGAAGAACCTTTAACCGAGTATTCTTAAAGCCCTAAGCATCTTCTTGAACATAAGATTCTTTATATATTAATCACAGAATACATCATACACAGAACTTTCCATATTGGATCAGTTTCAAGGGGGGAAAGAATGGCCATTCCACCCAGCCTGAGGAGAGGCTTACATCTTTGAAGGCTCTTTTGGTCCCTTCCTATGTAAAGCTCCCTCTTCCACAATATAATCAATGTCTCGAATCTTGACTGAGTCTTTCCCTTACTTTGCACTATACTTTTCACAACAGTGAATGTGGAAACGTCCCTCAGTAAGCTCTCAGAAAGGATAAAGGTACCTTCTGGATTCCTGTGAGTAGCATTTTTTTGCTCAGTACTGTGTATTTCCCCTCCAGGATCATGTTGCTAAGTTCACTTATTTTCCAGGTGTAGGGTATCCCAATTGGTTAAATATACTGTAATTAACTTATCCATACTATTTATGAATATATTTGTCATATCCAATGTTTTTGCTATTCCAGACATTACTGTTTGGAATAGTTTTGTGCAAGTGTCTTAGAGCTCCCATGCTAGGTGACTGGTAGAACTGTGGGCTCACAGGATATGCAAACTTGTTTCCAAAAACACTGCTTGCTCCAAAATTTACTCCCCCAAACCAAGCTTAAGAATGCTCAATATCTACATCCTCATCAATCTTGGAGACTGTCCTACCTTCATTACTGCCAGTTAGTTGAGTGTGAAAGGGCATCTCATGGTGGTTTTACTTTGCATTTATATCTTCACTAGTAAGTCTAGACATCTTTTTTGTGTTTCCTCGTCTTTGAAACAGGTGTTCAGGCCATTCATGTTCCCCCTCATTTTTCTAATTAAGTTACATGTTTTTTTTTTCTTACTGATTTGTAGATATTTAAGATACCAGTCCTTTCTCAAAAATGACTATTTGCTCTCAGTATGTGGCTTTTTTAAGGTAAAAATAAAATAACAAGAGACAGATGAGTTAATTTTTAGACCTTGAGAGTTTAAAGTAATAAAGAGAAATCTGAATCAAATCTTACAGTTAGCTAGAGGTATGGGATTGATTACATGGCTGAGGAGGCATTAATAAGATTTGGTAGCAGAATGAAATAAAAAGTTTTTATGCCTGATTCAAAAGAAGGGAGCCCAGCCATGCCTACAGAGAGAAAAGAGGAAGAAACCAATAATCAGGAGGGGAGAGACTGAATGTAATTGTTAAGAAATCAAGAGCCTGCAGGATAAAAAGGGACAGGAATGACATTCCAAACTAAACAGTTAATCGCCACTCAGAGGACCTATCTATTCACTGGAAATTAAAAGCTCTTCCCGATTTTAGACAATGACAGTTGTCATACAGAAATGAGAAGCCCTACACCCAGAGTAGGGTCTGTCCAAACTCCTACTTTAAGCCAACAAGATTCACAAATTAAAGTCTATTAAACTATTTTTAGTAAACAAAATGAAAAAGTTCTTAGTTGCCAAGAGATCAAACACTCCTTTCTAGTCTATCTTCTATAACAAAACGTGGTTTCTATAACTAATAGGTATGACTAGTTGTTTTTCATAGAATGGGAAGCCTAGTGTTAATGAAGGAAAATTATTTATTTGCTGTTTTCAGAATTAAGAAATACGTTTCTTAGGAGAGAGATGTTTTCATCACTATTTCATTTTTTTAAACGATTTATTTTTAAGAGACAGCACACACAAGCAGGGGCGAGGGGTAGAGGGAGAAGCGGACTCCCCACTGAGCAGGAGCCCAATGGGGGACTCGATTCCAGGACCATGACCTGAGCTGAAGGCAGATGCTTAAATATCTGAGCCAGCCAGGCACCCACACCATTTCATTTTTTTAAAAACTATTTTAGATACTTACTTTGTACTAAACTCTGTGTAAGGCTCTTTCCAAATATGAATTCCCTTAATTCTAATAATATTTTCAAGAAGCAGTACTGGTATGATCCCCGTTTTACCAATATAGACTTAGAGGAATTTTAGAAAATTCGCCCCGAGTCCTAAAGGCCGGCTGCAGAGTCAGAGTGAGAAGCCACGCGCCTCGCCAGAATGGGCCAGCCTCGAGTCCAGCATGCTGGGCTGACCACGGGGGTGGAGCACTCAGTTCATCTTCCTTGGGGGAAGATCAGTTATAAATCCAAAACTTTCTGATTTGTCTTGATCTGTTTTTAGCCTTGATTCATGTTCCTTTCCTTTCTAAAGATGAGTCTGACTCTCACTTTTAATGAAGAGTTGGTAGTAAAGGCTATAACCCTCAACGAGAGCAAAGTTGATGAGTAGGAGACCTGATAAGCAGCCGGTCACGCTGTGGAGATAGACGGGAGACGGTAGGCAGCCAAGAGAGAGCATGTCTCAGAAGAAACAAATCTGTCAATTTAAAGGATAAAAGTTCAGGTCCATCCTTACCTGAACAAAAGCAGTGAACGGATGACATAGGAATTCTGGTCAGACATGGTCATGACACTGGTCTCAAAAGAAGTTCTTAATGTAAATACTGAAACTTACACAGACACAAAAAAGACATCATCTTAAAACACAGGTTCTACATCATTTACTTGGAAACCACTCGGGGCTACTCTGAAAAAAACAGTCAATTCAAGGACACCTAAAAAAAGCCACAAACCAAAATACAGTTCAGAGAGAACAGTGATACTAAACAAGGTGCATCTATACAGACAGGGACCAGAGACAGTCATTATCTGTCCTTTAGAAGTAAAGAACTACCCAGGTACGACGACGACAACAAGAAGATCCCTAAATGCTCTCCGATCAATTTATTTTTCTTTTTAGTCGTGCTCTAGAAAGGGCAGTTGGATCATATGGTGACCTGAGGCAACGAAGAGGTTAAAGTAAGGCCAAAGAGCTGACAGTTTCTGCCACGGTCACCCCACCCCCTTCAGGGGAATCAACAATCACAAACAGCATTACCATGTTGGTTTTATTTGAAGCAAAGAGAGGATTAGAAGTATTAGCCAACTAAGAAGACGAAAGAAGATGAGTCCACTGCACTGATGTAGTTCACAGTCAGAAATAATTATTTTTCCCCCTGTTCTTGAGGTTTTTCATTTTTCTGGTTTTATTCAGTCATATTTGCAGTTTTTGCCAAAAGTATTTAACCTCTGAGAAGCCAACTAGGTTCTGGGAAGGATGCCTGTCTCAGACTGGGCCAAGCAAGAATTGCACAATTCGGTGTACTACTGAGAGGGGAGCTCAGCGCAAGACTGACAGCTACTGTAAACTGAGGACAACAACGGAACACACCAGCAGCCGCAAGAAGCTGTAAAAAGAAAGCTTTAGCACAACGTTTGATTAAAAGAAACCAAAACTGTTACGTAACAAAACTGTTACGAATGACTGCAGACAACAAACCCAAACAAAATCTTTTGAGTCCTGTGAGAGGTCATCTATCTGGAAAGCATTGAGCTGTCCCATGCCATGAAGGTAACACCGGGAACCTAGATGACCAGCATCCTTGATGGCTGGTGGAAGCCTCTGTGACTGGTCCGACGGCCTTGGTTCTGTTTAAGATGAGACCGGAGGCTCATTTTTAGAAGAACACATTAGTTTAATAAAGAAATGATCCCAAATTGATTGATTCAATCCTATGTGACCCAAAGTGCTTATGTCAGATTGATTGACCCAATCCTATGTGACCCAAAGTGCTAAGAAAATATGAGGGAAGCAGTTACAGTGAACAGACTACTGACTTAAGAGCCATCAGAAAACCATGTGCACCCTAAACTCTGCTCTGTTCTAAGGGAGCCTCTTACATTTCTTTAGTTTTCTTTTTTTTAAGATGTGGTATGACAGGTGCTCTGAATTTCTTGGAACAGAGACCCCAAACAGCAGAGTACTGGGAAGCACAGAGCAACGAATTCTGAGAATAACCCACAAACCATTTCTGAGTGCACGCAGAGTTGTATGTGTTTTATCTCGACTCATCTCTAATATCATTTCCTATGACTTACACGCTTGAAATGACTTTCTTAATCAGGTCCCCAACAAGCAAACTGTATACAGAGAAAAAGAGGTTACCATTTGTAACAGACTGACAGTGTGCCAAAAAGCAACTGCAGATAAAAATATGAGCAGTCAATTATGCGTAATTAGTAATTTAGGAAATTGCACAGAGATCAAACCTGACTTTATGACCAAAGCTACAGAGAACCCACAGGTGTCGCCATGTCTTTAGCTGCTAAGGCTCACATCTGCCCGGTAGGGGTACAAAGGGGCTCATTGTACAGGGGATGCCTCATTGGGTGGAGGCATTCTTGTGCCCAGACGCAGCTTCACTGCGACCGTTGTTTCTCAATGCAAAATCAAAAAGCAGGCTAGAAGTGGGTTTTAGTAATCCTGAATCACAGCCAGGAGAGCTAAGTATGTGGCCTCTGAAAAGCCAGCTGTGAGGGATGAGACACAGACATCTCCAGGGAGTTCTGCTCCTCAAGTGTATGCAGGGGCAGGAAATATTTACTAATACAGCACGGTAGCTCAGCTCCAAGGAGCCCTGTGTCTCCAAGCCAGAGGACACACAGCATCTGGCCTACAGCCCTAGGATGACCTGCCGCCTGCATAAATTGGCTCAAAGTGTCCCTCCTACCCAGAACACTCTGGCACACTGCTGTCCCCGTGAGGCCATGCTTCTCAGCCAGAACACAGTCAACATTTTCCTAGTAGGGAAGAAAGTGAGTTAGGTCAGGAGGTAAAAGAAGAGAAGAGCTGTATTTTCCACCGCAGTGCAGAGAAGACCACACTTAGGAAAACTGAACAATTATCTTTACTATTATCTTTCCTCTCAGCAAACTCAAAAGAACCTTGGGAAAAAAATAACACCATTCTCCCACCTCCCACAAAGGGACTCCTTGATTTTCCTCCCACATGTCCAAATTCTGGATTCCATCCTGCACCTATGGGAAGTGCATTTGCATTTTAAATTACAGTTAAGTGAATAGCACAGATTTGGTTTTTTTTTTTTTTTTTTTGGCTTCTCTTACTCATTTATCTTGCTGCCTGTTCCATGGTCGATTCATTAAATATTCCAAACTCTGAGAGATTTGATCCAGTAATTGTTAGTCATGACTTAACTGTAGCACTGAGTCAAGGAGTCCTTTCTGAAGAGTCGCATCTACTAAGTCTAGGAACACAGCCTATATAACAGAACACGCCCTGCCCCCCTGCCCTTCTGCCCCACTCAGGAGCTGTACAAAGAAACCTGAAGAGGAGTAAATGCTCAGTTAGTAGAGGTGTTTCTTTAAAACATGTTACATGTACAGTTAGTAATGGAGCAGAGAAGAGGGTAAAGAAAAGTTTTAAAAAAAAACAAAAAAACAGATGGTGCAAATAACATTTACATTACTTTAACCAGACGACAAGCTGCCCAGCTGGTAATAACAGCACTGTCCTCAAAGGGTTACGATGAGCATGACCATGCCTATAAGTGCCCAAGAAGGGATTTCTCGTGAAGTACTTAACCAAATATTGTTACTGTCATAGTGACGGAAATAATGCAAGATTTCTTCCAAGGAGCCCACACCCCGCTTTACCTACCAATATTTCATTACTCTGATCACCACACTAAAATCAGGCCATTCCATTGTAACCGAAGGAGGGTTATAAAAGGTTCGGTTAAGAGAGATCCAAAAAGGCAAGAAAGAGAATCTGCAGCAGAGTGAAGCAGGCAGAAATCTGCCCAGGAAAAATTAGGAAATTTTATGTTTGGCTGCAGCGGAAGACTTAAAATAATCATCTTTTTCCATATTTAAATTATGTCCATTTACTTTTCTCTGGAAGCTGGAAGGCTTAAACAGAGAAACACTACACTTTACCTGATCCTAGTCGGTGTTGACTTTATTCAGTTGGCCAGTTGGAAAACCCCTAATCCAAAAGGTTTAATTAATAAAGTTGAATGTAACTTTTGGATAACAAAATCCACTTTAGATCTTAGAAGCAGTTTCCTAGAAAGAGTATGTCTAACGGTCTGCTGAAATTGGTCATAATGCCATCTATGGCCAGGAAAAAATAATTTTTTTCATTAAAACTAAGATTTATTTTTTTTTTAAACTTGTTCTTTCTTTTATTAATGTATTGTATCACATTGGTTGATTTGCAGACGTTGAACCAACCTTGCAGCCCAGGAATAAATCCCACTTGGTTGTGGTGAATAATCCTTTTAATGTACTGTTGGATCCTACTGGCTAGTATTTTGGTGAGAATTTTTGCGTCCGTGTTCATCAAGGATATTGGTCAGAAATTCTCCTTTGTGACGGGGTCTTTGCCTGGTTTAGGGATCAAGGTAATGCTGGCCTCATAGAATGAGTTTGGAAGTTCCCCTTCTGTTTCTATTTTCTGAAAGAGCTTCAGTAGAAAAAGTATTATTTCTTCTTTGAATGTTTGGTAGAATTCCCCAGGGAATCCATCAGATTCTGGACTCTTGTTTTTGGGGAGGTTTCTGATTACTGCTTCAATCTCATTATTGGTTATTGGTCTATTCAGACTGTCAATTTCTTTGTGTTTCAGTCTTAGTAGTTTATAGGTTCCAAGAATGCATCCATTTCTAACAGATCGCTAAATTTATTGACATACAGTTGTTGATAATAATTTATAGTGATTGTTTCTATTTCCTTGGTGTTAGTCATGTTCTCTCCCCTTTCATTCATAGTTTTATTAATTTGGGCCCATTCTCTTTTCTTTTGGAGAAGTCTGGCCAGTGGTTTATCAATCTTATTAATTCTTTTAAAGAACCAGCTTCTAATTTTGTTGATGTGTTCTACTATATTTCTGGTTTCTAATTCATTGATTTCTGTTCTAATTGTAATTATTTTCCTTCCCATCCATGGGTTTGGCTTAATTTGTTGATTCTCTAGTTCTTTGAGATGTAAAGATAGTTTGTGAATTTGGGAATTTTCTTTTTTTTTTTATTATTAGTTATTTTTATTAGCATATAGTGTATTATTTGCCCCAGGGGTACAGGTCTGTGAATCGTCAGGCTTACACATTTCACAGCACTCATCATAGCACATACCCTCCCCAATGTCCATAACCCAACCACCCTGTCCCTACCCCCCAACACCTCCCAGCAACCCTGTTTGTTTTGTGAGATTAAGAGTCTCTTAAGGTTTGTCTCCTTCCCAATCCCATCTTGTTTCATTTTTTCCTTCCCTACTTCCCAAACCCCTCACTCTGCCTCTCAAATTCCTCATATCAGAGAGATCATACAGTAATTGTCTTTCTCTGGTTGACTTATTTCACTCAGCATAATATCCTCTAGTTCCATCCATGTCATTGCAAATGGCAAGATTTCATTTCTTTTGATGGCTGCATAGTATTCCATTACACACACACACACACACCCCCCTTCTTTATCCATTCATCTGTTGATGGACATCTAGGTTCTTTTCATAGTTTGGGTGTTCTGGACATTGCTGCTATAAACATTTGGGTGCACGTGCCCCTTCGGATCACTATGTTTGTATCTTTAGGGTAAATATCCAGTACTGCAATTGCTGGGTCATAGGGTAGCTCTATTTTCAACTTTTTGAGGACCCTCCTTTCTGTTTTCCAGAGTGGCTGCACCAGCTTGCATTCCCACCAACAGTGTAGGACGTTTCTTCTTTCTCTGCATCCTCGCCAACATCTGTTGTTTCCTGGCTTGTTAATTTTATCTATTCTGTCTGGTGCGAGGTAGGATTTACGTTCTTAAAACTGTACAGAAATGATCTCAGAAATCTCTCCTCAAACCTTAACGTTCTTCCCATTTTTCCCAACTGTGTCTCTTTCACAATTCACATTTTGGTTTCTCTTCTTACTGGTGCTTGTCTAAATACTGTGCAAAGTAAATTAAGAATTTTTTTTGGGGGGGGGGCAAAATAGTGCCCAATGGGGTGGGAAGGTGCAGAAGTTTTTAATTAAATAAATTTATTAATGTATTTATTGAGGTATAATTAACATGTAACATATTAGATTCAGGTTTACAACATAATTTATTGTAATTGCTCTGTGAAATCATCACCACAATATGTCCAGTTACTGTCACCATAGTTTTCTCAGGAGAACTTCTAAGATCTACTCTCTTGGCAACTTTCATATAGGTAATATGTTTACTATAGTCACCATGCTGTACGTTACACAGGAGAACTTCTAAGATCTACTCTCTTGGCAACTTTCATATAGGTAATATGTTTACTATAGTCACCATGCTGTACGTTACATCCCCAAGACTTCTTTATTTTATAAGTGGAAGTTTGTCGCTTTTGGACTCCTTCATCCATTTTACCCACCCCCACCTGCTGCCTCAGGCCATCACCAATCTAATCTGTTCTTTATACCTGTGAACTCATTTTTTTCTGTTTTTAGATGTCACATATAAGTGCGATCCTACGGTATTTGTCTTTATCTAACTCACACACTTAGCATAATGCCCTCAAGGTCCATCCATGTTGTTGCAAAGGCGAGATTTTCCTCTTTTTTATGGTTGGATAATGTTCATTTGTGTGTATACACACACACACACACACACACACACACACACAATTATATTATTGATCATATTCTCTTTATCCAATCATCCATTAAGAAACATTATTTCCGTATTTTGGCTATTATAAATCTCCAGTGAACATGAGGGTGGATTTGCCTTTTTGAACTAGCCTTTTCATTTCTTCTGGATAAATACCCAGCATTAGAATTACTGAGTCATATGGTACTTCCTTATTTATTTATTTAAAAAAAATTTTTTTTTTTTTAGATTTATTTATGAGGGAGGGAGAGGGAGAAGCAGACTCCCCACTGAGCAGGGAGTCTAGTCTGATGCTGGGCTTGATCCCAGGACACTAGGATCATCACCTAAGCTGAAGGCAATTTTCATGACTGAACCACCCAGGCACCCTGACAGTTCCATTTTTAATTTTCGAACAACTTCCATACTGTTTTCAATAGTAGCTAAACCAATTTACCTTCCCAGTAACAGTGCACACGGGGTCTCTCTTCTCCACAACCTCAACACTTGGTATTTCTGTCTTGTTGATATTGGCCAATCTGACAAGTGTGAGGTGGTATTTCTTGTGTTGTTGATTTGAATTTCCCTGATGATTAGTGATATTAAGCACCTTTTCATGGGACATGTTGGCCATCTGTATATCATCTTTGGAAAAATATCTATTGAAATCTTCTGCCCATTTTAAATCAGATTCTTTGGGGTGTTTTGCTGTTGAGTTGTTTGAATTCTCTCTATATTTTGGATACTAACCCCTCATTCAATATTTACAAATATTTTCTCTCATTCAATAGCTTGTGGTTTTGTTTTGTTGATGGATTCCTTTGCTGTGCAGAAGCCTTTTAGTTTGAGGCAGTCCTACTTGTTTATTCTAGGTTTGCTTCTAAAAAAATTCTAAAAAAACAAAATCTAAAAAAATTGCCACCAGAGTAGAAATCAAGGAGTAGCTTACTGCCTATATTTTCTTCTGAATTTTATGGTTTCAGGTCTTACAGTCTTTATTCTATTTTGAGTTAACTTATGTGTACGGTATACAATAGTGGTCCAGTTGCATTCTTTTGCATGTGGTTGTTGAGGTTTCCTGGTATCATTTACTGAAGAGACTTTTACTCATTGCATATTCTTGGCTCACTATGCATGCGTGGGTTTATTTCTGGGCTCTCTATTCTGTTCCATTGATCCATGTGTTTGTTTTTATGCCAATACCATCATGCTTTGACTATTACAGCTTTGTAATACAGATGAAATCAGACAGTGTGATGCTTCTAGCTTTGTCGTTCTTTCTCAAGATTGCTTGGCTATTTAGGGTCTTCTGTAATTCCAAACTTTAGGATCGTTCTATTATTTCTATTAATGCCCTTGCCGTTTTGCTGGGGATTTCATTGAACCTGTCAACTGCTTTAGGTAGTATGGACATTTTAACAATATTCTTCCAGTCCATGAGCATAGAATATTTTCATATTTATGTTGTCTTCAGTTTCTTGCACGAATGTCTGTTGGTACTTAGGGTACAAGTCTTTTACTTTCTTGGTTAAATATATTTCCGGGTATTTTATTCTTTGATGCAAATGTAAATAGGATTATTTTCTTAATTTCTCTTTCTGATCATATACATATATATAAATGCTACAGATTTTTCATACTGATTTTTGGATCCTGCACCTTCACAGAATTGGGTCTAACAGTTTTTGTAAGAATCTTTAGGGTTTTCTATACATATTATGTCATCTGCAAATACTGATAATTTTATTTCTTCCTTTCCAATTTGTATGTCTTCTGTTTCTTCTTCCTAATTGCTCAGGTCAGAATTTCTAATACTATACTGAATAACAGTGGTAAGAGTGGGCATCCTTGTCTTACTCCTGATCTTAGAGTAAAAGCTTTCAAGCTTTTCACCATTGAGTATGGTGTTAGCTGTGGGCTGGTCATATACAGCTTTTGTTACATTGAGATATATTCCCTCCATACACAATTGTTCAGATTTTTAATCATAAATTTATGTTGAATTTTGTCAGTTTTTCTGCATCTATTGATGATCATATAATTTTTACATTTCATTTTATTAAAATGGTATATACATCGATTTGCAGATATTGAACCATCCTTGCATTCCTGGAATAAATCTTAGTTGATCACAATGTATGGTCTTTTAAATGAATTGTTGAATTTGGTTTGCTAATATTTTGTTGAGGCTATTTGCATGTACCTTCATGAGGGATACTGCCTTGTAATTTTCTTTCTTGCAGCATCCTTGGTGTTGTTTTTGTATCAGGGTAATGCTGGTCTTATAAAATGAGTTTGAAAGTGTTTCCTCCTCTTCTATTATTTTTGGAAGAGTTTGAGAAGGATGGGTTTTACAATTCACCGGTGAAGCCATCTGGTCCTGACTTTGGTTTTTTGGGAGATTTTTTTCTTACTGATTCAAACTCCTTACTAGTAACCAGTCTCTTTATATTTTCTATTTTATTATGATTCACTCTTGGTAGTGTTTCTTGGTTATGTTTCTGGGAATTTATTTATTTCTTCTTGGTTGTGAAATTGGTTGGAATGTAATTGTTCATAGTAGTGTCTTAAAGCTTTTGTATTTCTGTGATATCAGTTGTAATGTCTCCTCTTGCATTTATGATTTTTGAGTCTGCTTTTTTTGTGAATTTAAAGGTTCACCAATTTTGCTTATCTTTTCAAAGAAACAGCTCTTGGTTTCATTCGTTATTTCTATTGTCTTCTAAGCCTCTACTTCATTTACTTCCACTTTACCAACTATGGTCTTCATTTGTTTTTCTAATGCCTTGAGGTATAGAGTTAGATTGTTTTAGATTTATTCTTGTTTCTTGAGGTAGGTATTTATCATTATGAACTTCCCTGGTAGAACTGCTTTTGCTGTATCCATTATTTTTGTTATGTTGTACTTCTGTTTTCATATTCTCAGGGCATTTTTAAATTTCTCCTTTGACCCAGTGGTTGTTCAGTAAACTGCTGTTTAATTTCCACATGTTTGTAAATTTTCCATTTTTCTTGTAATTGATTTCTAATTAAAGACAACTATGGTTAGAAAAGATGCTGAATACAACTTCAATCTTTTTGAATTGATTTAGACTTATTTTGTGGCCTAACATGCTCTATCCAGGAGACTATTCCATGTTACTTTTGGGTGTAATGTTCTGTGTATATTAAGTCCATCTGGTCTAATAATCTGCTTAAGGACAATGTGTCCTTATTGATTTTCTGTCTGGGTGATCTATCTGTTGATGAAAGGGGGGTATTAAAGTCCTGTACTATTAGTGTATTGCTATTTCTTCTTTTGGGTCTGTAAATACTTGCTTTACATATTCAGGTGTTCCTATGTGGGTACTAAAATTATTTAAAATGTTATATCCTTTTGTTGTATTGCCCCCTTTATCAGTATGTGCTTGTCTCTTTTTACAGTCCTTATTTTAAAGACTATTTTGCTTGATCTAAATACACTTACTCCAGCTTTCTTTTGGTTTCAATTTGCATGGAAGATTGTTTACCATCCCTTCTCTTTCAGTCTGTGTGACTTTACATCTGGAGTGGGTCTATTGTAGGGAGCACATAGATGAATCTTGTGTTTTCATTCAACCTTTTTAATAGAAGAATTTAGTCCATTTACATTTAAAGTTAATTACTGATAGGCATATACTGACTGCCATTTGTAAAAAAAAAAAAAAAAATTTTTTTTTTTTTTTTTGGGGCTGTTTTGTAGCCCTTCTGTTTCTTCCTTTCACTTGCTCTCTTCCTTTGTAACTTAAGATTTTCTATAGTGGTATGCTAAGATTAATCTCTTTTCCATATTTTGTGTGTGTATCTGCCATAGGTTTTTGCTTTGTGGTTAGGAAGAGGCTTATACATAATGACATTTCTAACAGTCTATTTTAAGTTTATAACTTGTTTTAATGCATTCTAAAGCTCTATATTTTTACTTTCCCCTCTTCCTTGATGTCACATTTTATATTTTTATCTTAGCTACTTATTGTAGTTTTACTATTTTTCTAACCTTCATACTACCTTTATAAGTGATTAATCTGCCATGTTTACATTATTCTGAATTTTACTAATATTTACCTTTACCACTGAGATCTGTACTTTCATATGTGTTTCTGTTGCTCATCTGTGTCCTTTTACCTCAGCTTAATGAAGTCCCTTTAACGTTTACTGTAAGGCAGGCTTAGCTTTTGTCTGTCTGGAAAATGCTCTCTCCTAAAATCGAGAATGACAACTTTGCTGGAGAGTCTTCTTGGTTGTGAGTTTTTCTTCTTTCAGCACTTGAAATATATCATGCCATTCCCTTCTGTCCTGCACAGGTTCTGCTGAAAAATCCAAGTATAGTCTGTAGGGGTTCCCTTGTATGTATGTTGTTTTTCTCTTCCTGCTTTTAAGATTCTCTCCTCTTTAACTTTTGACATATTAATTATAACGTGTCTTGGTGTGAGTCTCCTTGGGTTCATATTTGGAGATTTCTCAGCATCCTATATCTGGATGTCTCTTTTCTTCACGGGGTTAGGAAAATTCTCAGCCATCACTTCTTCAAATAACTTTTTTGCCCCTTTCTCTCTTCTCCTTCTGTGATCCCTTTAATGTGAATATTGGCCCACTCGATGTCACCTAACTCCCTTAAGCTATCTTACCCATTTTTTTTTTTCTTTCTATTGCTCTGATGAGGTGAGTTCCACTGCCCTGTTTTTAAGTTCACTGATTTTTTCTTCTGCTTCAGATATAGTCTGCTGCTGAATCCTTCTAAGCATATTTTTCAGTTTGGTTTTGTGTTCTTCAGCTCTGTGACTTCCATTTGGTAATTCTGTATATTTCTTTCTTCTCCCAAGTTTGGTGAACATCTTTAAAACTATTACTATTATTTTGAACTCTGTCAGGTAAACTGCTTAAGAAGTTTTTCTTAGGATTTGTCTTGTTCTTTCTTTTAAAACATACTCCTCTCTTTATTCATTTTTCTTGACTCTCTCTGTTGGCTTCTATGCATTAGATCAAACAGCCACCTTGCCCAGTATGAAGAAGTAGAGTGGCTTTGTGTAGCAGGTAAATCTTATTGTTCAACCCTATCCTAGCTCTTGGTTGTCTCTCAAACCTTTGTATTGTCCAACAGACTACTTTATTTTTAGTGGCTCCCAGTGGTTGAGAGGGTGCTAAAAGTTATCCATGTTCCAAAAGAAAGGATCTCAGTCAGCACCTAGACTCAAACTGTTTCAAAGACAGACTCGCCCCCCTCCCCCAACACACACAACAACAGCTTTTAAAGTATGCAAACATATATAATCCTGTAGGACTACAAGTATGACTCCCACTGCCTTCCACAGCTAGGCAATCTAGAGGTGTCCACTGGGTGGAAGTTACAAAAATCAGGATAGCAGGTAGGTATGCAAGTTCCTTTTGGAAGGATACTGGTAATCTGGAACAATGCAGAAGGGGAGCTTGAAGAAAGCATGCACAGGCCTGTGGATTCCATATCAGCAGGCCCCTAGATATATGCCCCACCTGAAGCCTGCCCAAAGTCTAAGCTCATGTTAAGCAAATAGGCCCCTCTTGCAGAAACACTGGGGCTGTGTTTCAGTCCGCTATCTGTACAGTGCCCTAGGAGTGGCAGTTGGCCAAGAACAGTCTCTCCTGTGTTAGTCTGTGGGACCCAGGAACACAGTCCCTGCTGTCCACCAGAGCTAGACAATCCAGTGGTGTCCTTGGGCATCAGATACATGTATAAGTTCATTGGCAGTCTAGATGACAAAGATAGTGACCCCACTGTGATGTTTCTGGAGATGACAGTAGTTTAGTTGGCGGGAGGCAGAGGGAAAGCAACCTCCCTAAGATAGTACCTGCCAGCTTCAGTTCTGAGTACCTACCCTCAACGACCCCTAGAGGTGTGTTAAATTAGATGCCTGCCCCCTTACTGACACTTGTTTATGTTAAAGAAAGAGTATTTGCCTATCTTAAGGTTTAGGTCTAACCTGTCAATCAGCTGCCTCTATACTGGGCCATGGGGCCTGTGGGTCCAAGAGCACAAGCCTATTAATAGCCTTTCCTCAGTTCAGCATAGTCTTCTTTTGGGTCTTAGGGATGCAAGCACCGTTGATTTACAAAGCTAGATGTTTGGGGGGCTCATCCATCAGATGCAGTCTTAAAGGTTAGGGTGCTGAATGTGGGAGAAGCTCCAGGTTTTGAGTTCCCTCCTAAGTGTGCATCACTGCGCTGGAGTGAGCTTTACTGCAGGATAGCCTCAGCCTCTCCTGCTTGCTTTGGATGTGGGTTTTTTCCTTGCCAGATGGGAAGGATACACAGCTAGTTTGCAGGTCCTTTTCAGGAGAAATGGTTCCAGATGTAGCTGTAGATTTGGGGTGTCCATGGGAGGAGGTGAGTTCAGAATCTGACACTGCCATCTGGAGATGCTTAGTCACCCATTATTAGCCTATTACTGAGCCCCCCAGAGTGGGCCAGGTTACTCGTGACATTAGATCTTGTGGGAACAGACAGGCAGACAGACACACACACACACAAAGAGAAGCTGACAGTGCTCACAGGGCTGCGATCAGGCCCCTGCACCTCTGTGATCCAAAGGGCGGAGAGGCCCCAGCAGTTCCTGTTCCTGCAAGCTCCTATGGAGGCAGGACTGCAGCTCCGGCAGGGGGAGGGGCCTCCTACAGGCAAGAATAGCCTCGCCTTGAGAAGGCTCAGGATGTGCTCCCCCCTTCTGATAGAAGAGCCAGGCCCCGACCAAAGAGACACAGCAGTCTGACAGACACTCCAGACAGGATGAAGAGCAAAAGCCTAGTGAAATGAGACACCAAAGCACATTTCAAAGCAGTGCACAGGAGGTAAATCCCGTTATTTATGGAATTAATTTGTGAATCAATGATGGCATTGTTACTCTTTCCACATCCCTCCCTCTCCACCCATGTTATCTATTAATACCATTTGGGGTTTGTTTTTTTTTTAAGCCTCAGATGAACAGGACAGCATGACATTGAAATTATAAGGTATAAATACCTCCACCTTAATTTAGTGTACAAACAATTTCAGAGCCAAGAAAATCCATGAACATGTTGTTTGCAAGGACCCTAATACTGACAAACCTGGTTTTCTCATCCAAAAAAAAACCTCTGTAGCCTCATTATTTTAAATCATAGAAAAGATAAAAAACAACAACAACAACAACAACAAAAAAAACCTCTTATTGTGCTGCCTCTCACTGCTCTGCACTTCACCGCCCCCCCCACCACCCCCCAACCCCGCTGAGGTGTCCCTGAGTCACAGTTCATTACCTAGGCTGCCCATTCAGGCCAGCAAATGCCAGAACGACTGGAAGGAATGCCACAAGTGTCTGTGGTGTTTGTCTGTTTGGGTTTGGTGAGGCTTCTAGCAACCAGGAAATGACATTCTATTTTCTAAGTCTTGACTTGTCTTGACTCTGTCACTAACTGGCTAAATGACCTTGAACAAATCATTTCATTCAGTGTCTATATGCATATAATGCAGAAGAAAATGATCTCCAGATTCTTTCCAGGCATCAGACTTCTGTGAAAGTCTAGCTCAGGGTCTTTCCTTGGCCTTGAACAGAGCTGTTACTTGGCTTCACACACTGTCTAAGTACAGTGGAAAGGTAATGAATGCTGAATATGTGTGGGCCCCAAGCTGGCTAAGCCCCAGAAGCAGGTGAGCCCAGGACACGTGTTGGGTGAAGAGAAGGTAAAGGTGGCTCCAGGTAGTCCGGAGGTTATTCAAAGGCACACAAAGAACAAGATAGTTTTAGAAATACAAGTGGCTCAACATTGTTGGGGCAGAGAAAACCCTCAATTTTCCATTTTGGAAAGGAGGCAGGAGCAACATCAATGATAATAATATGGTGTCAGGAGGGTCAGGTAAGGTGACTTTAAGGAATATAATGGGGGTCCTCAGATTCATAGGAGTTGATAAGACAACAGATGAGGCAGTGATGGTTAGAAAATAGTGAAGTATGACTCCCTGGTTTCTGGGGCCATTTACCAAGAAAGAAACATGGAAAGAAAAATCGTGTGGTTTAAAGTACTTTGGGGAGGCACCAGGGTAGCTCAGTTAAGCGTCTGACTCTTGATCTCAGCTCTGATCTTTATCTCAGGGTTGTGAGTTCAAGTCCCACACTGGGCTCCACACTGGCCATGGGCTCCACACTGGCCATGGAAACTACTTAAAGGAACCTACTTAAAAAATAATAATAGACATGGTAGTCTGAAGATACTCAAATGGAAATGTCCAAGAGGTGGACATTTGGACAAGAGTGGAGACACTGGCCTAGAGTGTAAGAGACAGACAGATCCAGGGTAGGAAGCTACTTGTGGCTGAAATTCTTATAATGAATGAAATTATTAAGTTGTCCAGGGAGAATGACATCATTTGAGAAAAACTGAGGACTTACTAAGGATGTAGAAACTCCAGGGAATGGAGGGGACATGGAAGCAAGAAAGGAAAAGATTTCAAGGAGATTGTGTCAAATATGGTGCTTAGCCAGAGACATTTCAGTGGTGTGACAGGGATGAAACTGAAGAGCAGTGGGAAGAGGAGTAATTGAAAAATGAGGAAGTAGAGACAGCAAATGCAGACATCCTTTCAAGAAATCTATGCAGAGAAAGCGTCTTCTGCCCCTGGAGAGTGAGGGGAAGCTTGCGAGAATTTCATTTAAATAAAGAGAGTGGCAACAGAATAGAACAGCCATTGTGGAAAATAGAGCAGGTCTGCTTGTCCGTATAGTCCACTGTGGTGTCCCAGTCCCCAGCCGTGTGCCTGCCCCAGAGCAATTCAGGTGATGCTGAACGAAGGAGGGGCACACCAAAGGTTTGCTGAGGGATTCTGAAAATCCAGCTGAGACCCAAGATCCCACATGGGTCACGATGGTGATTTTTATGGAGGTCTAGGTTTCCTCAGTAGTGCTCAGCTCCCTGGTATGGAGAGAAGTTGAAAAAGTCTAGATTTTGGTTCTGAAAGGCAGGTATGCCAGAAGGCCAGGGTCTTAAGCAAGTTAGGAGGTTTAGCAAGGGATCTAAGTATCAGTTAGGAAGATGATATTTCGGAGGCCTGATTTTATTTACGTATACACACACACACACACACATATAATGGGGTCCACTGGGGTTCAAGAGCTAGTATGTTCATACTTTGTAAAAAATTATACTTTTAGTCAGAAATAAGTGACCGAATAACCAAAAGCACTAGATTAAGGAATAAAATAGGACTGCTCTACACACTCTTGTACCCAAGCCTGGGCACAGGGCAAATCCTTAAATACCTGTTGACTTTATGAAATTCATTTGTATGGCCTGAGGCGGAGATGACTTTTGGTTTTACTTCATCTTCTCCTGTCACTCCACAGAACACGTTTTCCAGGAGAGAGCTACCACAGACATTGAAGTTCTTTCTAAAAGAACTGCTCTTCTGTCATTCCAAAATGCAATTTCTGCATCCCTCACTGAGCATAATTATTAGGAAAAAAAAAACAAACTTCAGCGTCTAGTGTCAACTTTAAATTATGTTATGTTATGAGGATATTATTCCCCAAGAGGTCCAGTTCTTCCACTTTGATTTCCCAAGAGAATTCAGAGTAGAAATTTAGGCAGGTTTAATATGTCTTTGGGAAACTAGTGTATTAATCCATTTTGCTCTTTTCTTTCAATTATCTTCACATTTCCCCCCAATTCCTGGATTTTTCAATCTTTGAGGAGACTATTTATTTGTATGAATATTTTCCCTGTCAAAGGAAGGAATATCATTAACTTACCTGAGCAAACTGTTTTCTAATTATTCTGTATTTTCTTCTAATTGCCTCATCTACCTCCCGAGCCAACGTCCACCACCTGACATTTTTGCTTTGGTCAAGTGTACAAGAAGTAGGGAAGCCAGTACAAACCACAGGGTCCTGTGCTGGGAAGAGGGCCTGAAGCCACCCTATGTTACATATCAATTAAAATCCCTTAGGAAGATGTCTCTGAGACCCCAGAAAAAAATTCTCACCAGGTTGTTGACTTTTGATAAAGGTTTCTTCTGTTTTCTCCTGTATTTTTTATGGAGAGTTAACATTACCCAAATTGTGGCATGCAAAACCACAGAAATAATTTTCTCCATGCCTCTGTATCCCAATATTGTTGACTATGCTCTGGTTAAAAAACAAATAATTTTACAAAAGTATGCATGAAAAGGTAAACGTGAGAACAATGGCTACTTACTATTTAAGTTTTTCAAGGTGGAAATTTGGATATGTCTTTTACACTTATTCCAATTTCATGTGAGCCAAAAAAAGCTATTAAAAAATCTGCATTCTCTGCATTATGAAAACTACACACAGAAATGCAGGATTACAAAGGAAATTATGCTACAAAGAATGCTTAGGATGTAGCAAAGCAGGGTAGAGCACGGTTTGGTTTTTTGCATGCCATGGACAAAAGATTTTTAAATGTGTAAAACAGAAATGATTTCATAGGAAACCAATTATGTTGAAATAGTTATTAAAAGTAGAACAAAAGTATTAAGTATGTATTTTTTCTCACACATCAATAACAAGATTCTGTGGTCATCTGATAACTACTATAATTTTACAGTAGTGATTAGCATAAACAATATTTCAGGACTTCTGCAACAATGGTAATAGAATATGAAAATATCAGTGACAAAGTGAGAGGTACTATTAATGCTACTGAAGTTTATTGCTTCCACTTACAAGTGAAGGAAATGCTAGATTTCAAGTATAGAAGTTAAGTGAAAGTCACAGACCTCTCCCCAAACTAGGAACCCTTCAACTGGAGGATCCTAAGTGAATCTTTCAAAAAGCTTCCCAGTGTATTCAACTTAAACCTTCTATGTAAGAAAAAATTAATGCCTTGCAAGATTTTTTCAGAAACAAGGCAAATTTATACTATCAGCTCCTCCTCTACCCTATTTTATGCTATACTAATTGAGAATTATACAAATTAATTACAAAAGGTCCTCAAAAACTGTACTAGTTTAACACTATATATTGGTATTAGTGAAAACATTTCTAAGAGAAACTGTATATATTTCTGTGTTACTTCAATTGATCCTTTAAAATTACATTCTCAAATGTCCCTGTGTAACTCCAGTGAAGGAACTATGTATTCTGAAAGACAACTCAAATATCACCAGAGTTTAATTCAATCTAGAAAAATAAATCATTATTTAAAAAAAAAAAAAAAAAAACGTGGGTCTCAGCTTAAAAGAAATAGCTCTAAAAATCTCCATGTACCCAAACTCACAAATATACAAGCTAAGAATAAACTTATTAGAAAATATTATTAAAACATCACTTTGAAGTCACTGCCATTTGGGTTCTTCTAAATAGCAATAAATTCTTCAATGAAATCATGCAAAACTTGAGTCAGGTGGGGGAGAAAGACAGAAAAATGAGGGGAAAGACAGATCGGGGGGTAGGCGATGAGAAAGACAGGCAGATGGACAGAGCTATGGAAGGTGTACTTTGGAGTAGCAACCCAAATGAGACAAAACTTGGCTTGCAGGCCAGATCTGCAAAGATAGAAGCTTCTCTAGGGACAAAACAGACCTATTCCTAGAGATGAAGGACACCCTTTTGTTCCTGTTCCTTCGGCACTACCTTTTTTTAAATTTCCCCCCAAAACTGCAGTTCTCTATTCTTAAACATTTTAGTGTGTATTTAGACAGTGAAACAATAGTTTTTTTTGTTTTTTGTTTTTTTTTTTAAGTAGATCGAGATGACAGTGCGGGCAAACAAAGGAAAGAACTGAAAGAACATCATACAACATGGGGCAGAAAGACCCCAGGAAATCTATGAAGGCACCAAGACAAAAAATACACAATATAGTACTAATTAAAAACGGTTTTAGTTGAAGTCAAAGGAATATGAATATAACCCAGTTAAACTCAATATTTTGAATTTTCTCTTTCTTCCAGATTGTCAGTGGAGAGACCACAGGACATTTGGACATAAATTAAAGTATGGATTACACATCAGTATTATCTTTAGTTCATTAGCTTATTTAAATATTTTTATTCTTCGAAACTTCAGAAACTGAATTTTTTTTTTACAATGCTAATACTATAGCTAAAGTAAATTTTAGGCTAAAGTGAAATAAAAATGTCTTGATTTATCGTGAGCATCTGAGATAAAGTTTTGCTGTGAGTTGTCACCTCTGATATTTGAAGACAAAAATTATACCCAATGAGCAATACTTTGATACTATTTTCCCTCTGTATACTTAACAAATTGCAAGAGACTCATGAGTCATCAGCCAGTTTTTGTCAGAAGATTCAAAACATCCTGCACATTCTGTATCTTTTCCCAAAAACTTCCCCCTTTGAGAATTGTAGTATTACACAGTGTCTAGTGCTATTATTGTAACTATGAAATAATTCTTTGAAATCCCTCTAAAACGAATGGAAACTTTTATCATAATTAGCATCATTCCAAATGATAAAATATTTTCTTAAAGTGGAAGGTTTCCAAAACTGCAAATCCATGCCACATCCTACTGGTCACCTGAGAGATACCCGGCTCAGTCAGTGTATAGGGCCTGCAGTAGTATAGTGCTTATTCGTAGGAGGCACTTGGTAAGATCACCTTATAGCACCTGGCTGCTTTCTTTTAACACTGTAAAACCTGTGAAGGGGGCGCCTGGGTGGCTCAGTGGGGTAAGCCTCTGCCTTCCGCCCAGGTCATGATCTCAGGGTCCTGGGATTGAGCCCCGCATCGGGCTCTGCTCAGCAGGGAACCTGCTGCCCCCCCCCCCCGCCTGCCTCTCTGCCTACTTGTGATCTCTCTGTGTCAAATAAATAAATAAAATCTTTAAAAAAAAATAAATAAATAGAACCTGTGAAGAGTGTAATATACATACATATATCATTAACTACAATCTAAGGCTCTTTGTAACAGATCTCCTCCCCTCTCTCCTACTCCAGGACATCCTTCTCTCACCTTAAGTAGTTCATTATCAGTAACAGGCAACCAATATCTCCCATTTCTAAAAACATTCCCCTTTAGTAAAATTCCTTGAACCAGAATAGGCTAGACTTGCCATCTTTAATTCCTCTCTTTTCATTCTCTTTTGAACCAACTTCAATCAGACTTTTGTCCCCATCACAACACCAAAAGCATGAAGGTCACCAATGACCCTCACAGGACAATGTCAAGGGTCATTTGGTTTCCAAGCTGTCCCTCTTTCATGGTGCCTTCTCCATCACCAGTTACTCATCCTTTTTTTTTTTAAATGGTTCCTCTTCCTTTTCTGACCTCTATGAGAGTAGTCCAGGGCTCCTGCATCCTGTGCAATGGTTCTTAACTCTGCATGCGTATTGAAATACTGTAGGGAGCTTCTAAAGGATACTGATACCTTAGCCACCCCTACCGCATTCCAGATGAATTCGAATTTCTTGGGGCAAACCCAGAGAGTGGTAATTTACTTCCTATTTTTTTTGTCCAGAATCTCTTACTCTAGATATCCAGGTGCCAGGGCTGAGAACCCCAGCCCTAGGGGATGCCGTCCACCGAACATTCTATACCTTATACTTATATGAGTCTCTGATGGCTCATGAAATACCTCTCTTGGGCTGCAGACCATTCCTCTGAATTCAACTCCTCCTTTCCCATCACCACTTAAATAAAGGGTATCTCAGATCCATGGCCATGACTAAAATCCTTATCTTCCTCCACCAACGAAACCCAGTTTTTCCCGTAGCCTTCTCACATCTCCATTAAAGAGAACTCATTACTTGAGACTGTTTAGGCCAAAAAGACATGGGCGTCATCCTTAACTTTGTCTCTCATGCTGAAATCTTAGCATTCAGTAACTCTTAGTCTGCCTTCAAAATACTTTCCCGTGCAACATCTCACCACCTCCACCACTGCCGCCCTGGTCCAACCCAGCCATCTTCTATCTGAATTACTGTGGGAGACACAAGGCAGGCTTCCACCTTCAGCCCTCATGGGCCTATAGTGGACCCTCAGCACCAGAGGCAGGTAATGCTTAAAAATGGTAAGTTAGATCATGTCCTTCATTGTTCAAAACCCTAACAACAGCTCATCAGCATCCCCGTTATCTTCTCTCCCTTCGCTATTCAAATGTCTTAGAGACATTTGATTTTAGAGTAAGATGTCTGAAGGTGTCCAATGTCTTTACTTCTGGGAACAACAAAAGAAGTAACAGGATTCCATACCATCTTTCTTAAAAACTTGAGGAAAAGAATCACGACTTTTGTCAGATTCTCAAAGAAGCCCATGAACAAAAAATGAATCACTGTGTAAGAGACTATCATAATCAATATTCCAATTTATTACAGGTTAGGACTTAACCTTTTCAACCTTTTGCCTGCAATAGTAATTCAGTTAAGAGCAGGCCACGTTAAAAGATAAATTTACTTTATATACTTTTTAAAATTAACCTGTCTTCTATTTTTCTGGATTATGCAGTACTTTCCTTACTAATGTTTCCTATACTTTTCTTGTAACTGTTGAACTGCTTTTTTTACTTGTTGATGTTGTATTTCCTTTCTTATACTATATATATATATATACACACACACACACACACATATATATATAAAATTATACTACTTATATACTTATATATAAGCTATGATTTAAACTGAATTCTAAATTTCCACCAAGTTGTGGTCCAAAATATGAGAAATTTGGGGGCACCTGGGTGGCCCAGTGGGTTAAAGCCTCTGCCTTTGGCTCAGGTCATGATCTCAGGGTCCTGGGATCGAGCCCCGCATCAGGCTCTCTGCTCAGCAGGGAGCCTGCCTACCCCTCTCTCTCTCTCTGCCTGTCTACTTGTGATCTCTGTCAAATAAATAAATAAAATATATTTAAAAAAAAAAGAGAAATTTGGAACACAGAATCCTAACTGCCCACTCTGTCCATGCCTTCCATTCAAATGCCAGTTAGTGTTCCTGGAATGAGGTAGGAGTGAGGGCTTGAGACAGGCTTTTAATCACTTCAAGTCACATTTCCTCATACCCAGCCATTCCACAGAAGTTACTCAGAAGGCTTCTAAGATTAACCAGCCACACAACAGAGTCGAGTCCTCTAGGTTAACAATTCAGTAAATGCTTCTTGGGTCGCTCAGTTGTCTGGCTTGGTAACTGAACTCAAGAGCTGAATTCTAAAGAACCTATATGCCAGCTTGTCAAGAAGTTAATGTTACTACCTTTTTATATAGTCAAACTTTGCCTCTCTCCTAGATCCTTTCTACTGAAATGTAAACACACTCAAAGCTTTTCCCTCTTAAAACAAAACAACCTCCCTGGACCCACACTTCCATTCTGGACTATAGCCTTTCTAGAACTATTGATACCAGTGTGTTTCCTCAGCATTCCACTGCCCACATCATTCTGGCTGCTCTGTGAAATGGCTCTTAAATTAGGTCACCTAATGACGTCCACAGTGAAATCCAACAGAATTATTTCAGTATTCATCCTGCTGAACCTGTCAATTATCCAGTGCAGCCTTTTCCTAAAACATTCTTTCCATGACACTACCCTTTCCCTTTTTTTTTTTTTTTTCCCCTCAGCAAGATAATCATCCTCCTATCTTTGCCTCTGACCTCTCCTGTAGATTATCTTCTCAGTGTCTTGGCCTCACTCTGACTTTCTCTATTCGACATCACCTTTGGAGAAAAGTCTGAACTTTCCATGGGATTCCTCCCAAGCGCACAAGCTGAACTCCCATTCCCAGCCCACCAAACTGGCTGGCCTCTAGTGATCCCTGAATCACTTAGCTTTCAGCCATCTGATCTTTTCTCTTCAATCTCTTAAGAAAACTCATCCAAATTCACAATGTCAAGTATTCTGTGAGAATATAAGTTAGCATACTTGGTTCTAACTCCTCCCAAGCTCCAAGCATGTATTTCCAAATGCTCTTGGATTGTATATTATCATTTGAAATTCAACATGTCTAAAACTCAACTTGTGGTCATCCTCAAACTACACTGAGCTGCACATGACTTCCTAATTTCTGTTCATTTTCCCAACTAATTGAAATAGAAAACTAAGGTCAGTCCCCACTAGGATGGATGTCTGACTGCTGTTCAGCTCTACTCACTTTTAACCCTGGGACCCAGCACTTAATCCTGACACCCTGAAGAAAACCTCTGGTTCTCAGTGCTCACCTTCAGCACAAGTCACAGGGTTACAAATAATCATCCCAGAACGGCCTCGCTGCTGTACCTGCCCAGTGCTGTCTGACCTATCAAAAACACCACTGAAACTTTTCACTACAAATGCAAAAATTAAAACGATGGTGTATTAATAGGGTTGTGAGATTTATTCAGTTTTTCCCTTGAGCCTATTATTCTGAAGCTGGGTTTCTGAATAGTCTCTTCACTCTGCCACTCCACACCCCATAGCTTCCTGGCCAATCTATCTGTATCTCCATTGTTTAATTTCCTCCCCACCCACCTCCTGAGTGAATGCTAAGTTCATTTAAATTGTTAGAGCAGTGGCCTAAGCAACTTGTCTGCAAAACCCAAAAGCCAAAGGTAAAGGACGTGAAATGCATACCTAGCTGATGGCCTCTCTCTTTTCTTTCACTGGGCCTTCTTTCACTGGGCTCAGCTCTTTTTTATTTTTTTAAATTATTTTTATTTATTTATTTGACAGACAGAGATCACAAGTATGCAGGGAGGCAGGCAGAGAGAGAGGAGGAAGCAGGCTCTCCCCAGAGGAGAGAGCCCTATGCGGGGCTTGATCCCAGGACCCTGGGATCATGACCTGAGCCAAAGGCAGAGGCTTTAACCCACTGAGCCACCCAGGCGCCTGCCCCATGCTCAGCTCTTTCAAAGAAGCAATCTAAGGTGTTTCAAATGTTAAGTTGTATGTATTTCAGGACCTTATAAAATCTTTCCTGTGCTCCTCATCAAACTGATGGGTATGGGAATAATTTACTCTAGAACATAAATTACAGAGTTAACCTATTTTTCTCAACTCTAAAGGACGTGTGTTCAAATATTTGCATTTAGCCCTAAAGACACACTTACCATTTATAAATACTTTGGATAGATAATTTGTTCAATTAAAAAAAAAACACAGCTGATTAAATATCTCAAGTGAGCAAAATGATTTATATATGCAGAATGATTTATACTTTGACACTGTCAACTTTGATCAGGCCTTCCTGGCTCACACACCCCTCTCACTGTATTACTGTTATTCCATTTAGTTTGTTAGTTGAGCAGTAAAATTTACTAAAAGCCTGTTTTCCACTGGACTGGCAAATACTGCCTCGGAAAGCAGAATTCTAAACCTTTCTCCCACACATTTTGACATGGAATGGAAGGCACTGTGCCTGAGAAAACAGCACAAAACAAAACATCATCCAAGCAAATTAAGTATTTTGAGGAATGCAGGGACATATTTTGCCAAAGCCACAGAAAGTTTGTTTCTGGAAGCTCAGATTATAACACTATGGTCATATCATAAAATCCTATTATTTGTCCACTAAAATACTTGTATTTCTATAAATGCAGGCAAAACTGACATTTTTATGGGGGGAAAATGAATATAAGATTTATAATATTATGTAACTGAAAATGAACAATTCAATTTGAATTTTACCTTTCTTTCTGGCTTTAGGAGTTGGGAACATGTTGTGGACTGAAAACCTCAAGGAATGATGAGGAAACAATGGGGGTGAGAGGCAGAAGTTCTGAGTTCCAGTCCTGCCTCAGTGGAGTTTCTTCTCGCCTCACTTGGACCTCAGATATTTGCACTCCTATGGCTCCACATTTTTGCCCTTGATAATTTCAGCCACTCTGAGGTTTCAACTATAATGTCTATAAAATGTTAAGGAACAGGTACTTGTGTTCTCAGATTTATACTCCTTCCTTGCTTCAACATCGGCTGAACACTGACTACAAGCCAGACTCTAGGCTCTGCTGGAAATTAGAAATTTGCCTTCAGTGAGATTAGGTTTTAGTGTGGGAAGACAGATAAACTTGAGTATCCTTGCGGATGGGGAATGTGCTGCGGGAACACAGAAGAGGGGCAATTAGCTCACAACGGCACCAGGAGATGATGCCCAAGTTGAGTTCTGAACAAAATGTGCACAGGTCAAAAAGGCAGAAGAAAATTATGAGAACATTCCAGGCTGGGGGGGGGGGGAGAAGCAACAAGGGCATTTAGTTGTGCCACTAACCACACACACAGAGACCTCTAAGGACTGCAGTAGAGGCATACTTTCAAACACACCGAGTCTTTTGCAGATGGAGAGTGGAGGATAGGGGAAGTCGGTGGTGGGGAGGGGGCAGCAGGACCTATCTGATCACCTTGTGCCCTTTTCAAACTGTCCTGGTGGTTATGCTAAATCCCCTTTGAAGGCTGTGTGCCCCACCCAGCCTGTCTCCCAGGCAGGCCTGCTATCCTCCTCCTGACTACCATGCCCTGTCCCTCTCCTACAGACCATGAAAACAAGGGGAAATACACAGAAAAGGGGGAGGAGGCGGGGTCTAAAAAGGTAGGAAGCCAACAGAATAGTTAGAAGAGAGGGAAGCAGAGAGAACCAGTAAAATTCGAAGACTGAGTTTAGGTCTATCCAAAGGCTCCACAGAGCTTGGTAGCATCCCAGCTCAACAAGTCTAAAGTAGTAGTTATTTCTAACACATGAAAGGATGGTAAAGACAGTCTCTGTGTGGGTGCTTACTTAAGGTAGCCATACTGAGCAAATATTAAGGCATCTGGTTTTTAAAAATTGCAACCATGGAATTTCTGCATTATGGAGAGAAGAATTTTTTTCAAAGAGATGCACACTGGATATAAAATGATGTCCTTCTGAGAAGCTGTGTGAAAGCTTCAGCTTTCAGGACATCCTAGGGGTGGTGTGGACTTGCCATTTGTCACATTTCCAGTCTTACTGCTCCTAATCCCACTTTAACAGTGAGATGCTGATGGTTTTCTGGAAAAAACACAGTAAATCATAACACCCCTTCAGCCTGGAATGTCTCTCCTTCTACCCTATGTACTGAGTCTCCACTGCCTTCTCAAGGAAGTTAACATTCTTAACCCTCGTGAGTTCCTTAAGTGTCCCTGCTGTCATTGTCATTATCAAACACTTCCATCTGGGCCAGACGGCTATTCTAACTCCAAGGAATTCGACAGCAACTCCGCTTCACAACAATTATATGAAGTAGGGACCAATAACCTCCCCATTTTACATGTAAGACACTGAGGCATAAAGCCTACCCAAAGACATATCAGACAATGGTAAAGCCAATATTTAAACCCAAGCAGACTGGTCCCAGCATCTGTGCTCTAATCTGTAGGCCACAAAAAAGAAAAGTAGGCAACACTTTATCACTTTATCACAACAGCGTCCGTGTGATAAAAAATGAGATGGATCTGGGCTGCCTGGTGGCTCGCTCAGTTAAGCGTCTGACTTCGGGTCAGGTCATGATCCCAGGGACTTGGGATTCAGCCCCATGCTGGCCTACCTGCTCCTCTCTCTGTCACCTTCCCCTTGCTTATGCTCGCTCTCAAAGAAATAAAATCTTAAAAAACAAAACAAAACAAAAAAAGATCCTAGGTACTACCATATCTACAAGGTTCTAGATGGTCTTAGTCAACATTTCTGTTCAATGAGCTCCTGGAGCTGGAGGTACATACACAATGGCACTTTAATCCAAAAGGCATACAGTCTGTTCTAAAAACTTCTTAGTTGAAACTTCTTAATTTTTACACAAATACAGGGCTCTAATTGGCACACCTGAAATGTTAGGATTCACCATTCCTAGGACAAGAAAAGTGTCTGAGAGTCTAATGAAAACCCTTGGCAATTTGAATATTATAGGATACTAAATCATATTATAATTATTGCAAAGGTCAAGAATCTTAAACATTTAGTCTTAAAACTCTCCACCTGGGTGATGCAATCAGAAAATTAAAGTATGTATGAAAATATTTAATTATACAAAACAAGTAGGAATCTACCTATTTAATAACCTTTAAATAAAAAATACAATGTTCTCCAACATGGGTATTTTTTTCCTCTACTGCATAAAAGGCACTTTTTAAAATGACATTTTTTCATGAATATGAGTACACATTTATTTTCCAGGGCCAGTCTGAAGGAAGAGTAGGATAAAGGTGTGTGAAATAAAACACTGCCTCACTCACTAACTGGCAGGCAACTCCAGGAAGCCACTGTGCTGGGCACCACGATAAATTAGAAAACAATGCAGACTCATCTGAGTCCAGTCTCTGGGAAAGGAAAACAAGCATAGGGCAAAAGTGTGCAAATTCCTTTTAGTCGGAAAGGTTTCTAGAAGGCACATGTATACAAAGATCCCTGCCTAACCCACAGGTAACCGGGTCAACACTGGGTGCAGCGTTGGAATGACCAGAAATTACCTTTATCTCAGGGAACTCTAGGAAGGCAAAATACCAGTGCTTAGGAGCACAGGCTGTGGAGCCAGAATGTCTGAGGTTGAATCTCATTTCTACCACATACCAATTGCTGTCAGTGGGTTCACTTGACCCGTCTGTGCCTCAGTTTCCTCATTTACAATGAGAAAATCACATAGAGTGGATGAACTTACAGTGCTATGGGGAGGGTACAAGGAGATCACATGAGTGCAGCAGGAACACAGAATGAAGTAACTGACGAATCAACACAGCTTAGCAAGAGAATCGATGGTGTGCATTTCTACTTGCACTCCCGCCGTAGCTAACCCACGGTTAGCGCTCACGAGATCTTGCCAACGCACAGACTCAATTCCAAGGCTGGGTGAGTCTTTAGCTCTGTGGCAGCGAGGGGAGGGGCCCCCATCTCAAGAGTTTTCCCAAACTTGTCAGCAAAGAGGTCCCTACATCTCTTAATGAAGCAAAATGAAATAGTTAAATATCTAATTCCATCATCTGAGCCAGAAAAATGCCCCTCTGCTTGTCATTATTATTCATGTGCAACACAAAAATAACCACAAGGGACGTTTGTCCAGAAAAAACACACGTTGTCAAACTGGTTAGCTGATTTGAGGTTTATGGTGAGTAAGACTCTGCTATTCATTTGCTCATTTTGCTGTGAGAGCAACAGGCATAGACAATAAAGATCGAAGAAAATGTAAAACAGAAAAACAAAACTGAGAAAACTATATTAAGTCCCTCATTTTTTGAATAATTTTTATCCATTTTTATTCGTGTCCTAAATCGAGTGTTCAAGACCTACCGTTCTGACATACAGAGCTCCTGAAATCCAGATGCCATCCCTGTGCGTCAAATCCATCCCTGCCCTGGCCCCGTCCCATTCAGCAAGTATTACATTTCTGCTCAACCTGGAATCCCATATTCTCTGTTCAGCAAGAAACTTGCCCTGCAATGGAGCAGTCCTGCTGGGAGGACAGCATCACAGAATCCTGGAACCCAAGCTAACTTGGAAGATTTCTCCTCCAAACCAATTTCTAGAGAAAGCAGCCCCAGAGAAACCCGTGTTGCCCAGCGAGCTGGTGGCCACACTCACAATGTTGGTCCTTTCACTTGCTATCTGCCTGTTCTGTCCTTTTTTGTTTAGCTACAGCACATTTACCAGAGAAGAAACATAACTTCAAAACTGAAAGTCAGTGCTTAACTTTAAATAGCATCAAAAAGCATGAGGACACCTTATTTGGAGAATATACATCAACTGGGACAAGGAAATTTTCATCTAGATTTGAGCAATCCCCACACCAGGAACATAGAATCGGCTAAGTTCTGCAGCCTCCCGGCCAAGTTCTCGATAGGACACTCTACAATATATTTAGACCTCTTCATTTGTGTTTCATAGGACTCGTACCCCCACTCCAATCTGGAAAACATTTCGTGATAAAGAGCAGGATTATCCTTAATCCTTATCCCCCTCGCACACTCACAGAACTGAAAGAGAGGGAGACAAAGGGGGAGAGTAGAATTCTCAACACTATTGATTTTCCTCTTCCTTTGTATGTTACTTAGGAAGCTGTATTCCTGGGGCACCTGGGTGGCGCTGTTGGTTAAACATCTGACTCCTGATTTCAGCTCAGGCCATGATCTTGGGATCGAGCCCCCGTGTCAGGCTCCGTGCTGGGCGTGGAGCCTGCTTAGGATGCTCCCTTCTCCCTCTGCCCCTCCCCCTACTCACACTCTCTCAAATAAATAATAATCTTAAAAAAAAAAAAAAAGGAGCTGCCTTCTTCCATCAGAAATAACTTCAGATGTGGTATTAAAAATAAGAAAATAATGAAAAATTTTCTAAAAATTCCGCAAGCTATTTCAAGTTAAATTGATATACACTGTTCAGGTTGGATTGAGAGAGCATTCTTTAAAATAAGTAAATATTAAATGGCAAATAAGAGGTTAAGGCTGTAATAAGTAAATTCAAATGTATAAAACAAGTAGATTTCAATTATTTCACCCAATCACCTAGAAGCGAAGATACTCTAAAGAAAATTGCATTGCCTTCCCAACTCCTTGGAGAGCCAGTTTAGTTAACAGCCTCTCTCTGCTTCAGAGATGACCATACAGCTTACATGTCAAACTCATTTTAAAGTGTCAATCATGTCCCTTTCAATCTAATTAGTTTGGAAAGTAGTGTCACTGACCTAGAACTATGCAGACCATTTATTATCATATCATTTGATCAACCTAACACTTTACCTCAGTTGAGTTTGAGACACCTGTAGCCAAAATGTAATATCCTTTCTCCCGCTCACTACTGGTAACTCTCGATACAATTTCCTATTTACAACTCAATTTATTTCTATGAATAAGCATGGCCAACTTCACAGAAGCATCGACAGAATTTGCCTTACTTAAGATTTCATGGTAATTAAAATTGAAAGGTAAGGGGAATAAGAAAAAAAATTAGATATACCTCAACCAGCAGGAGGAAAGATACATCTACATCTATATTTAGAAAACAGATTTGAGTTTTTGGATCCCAAGAACTGCTAAAGGAGAGGAAAGAGGAAAAAGAGAGGAACATGGATAGGCTGGCAGAACTCTGGGACCTTATACATGGTAGGGAGACTATTCATTTTACAAAATATCCATATATAATATGGCAAGCTGGTTTTATAAAAGAAGTCTGTGGGTTATAAACCCACTGTCATCAGATGGGTTTGTGTCATAATAGAGAAAACCTTTCTCAGGTTCATAGTATTTAGCCTGACTTTGACCTGGCCAAGGGCAGGATGGAGCAGAACTGAAGACATAATAATTAGCTCCTGAGAGGTCAGAGAATACCCCTGTACCTCCATGGGAAGAGCTAAAGGCCAGAGCAGAGTGAGTGGGGAATGGTGGGGAGGTTGGTTGTGGAAACCCTGATGGCTGGAAGATACTAGCCTGGCCCACTCTCTGGCAAGAACATGACAATCACCAAATCTTTTTCTCATTTTAGTGCTGCATATTTAAGAACTCATTTGCACATACTGTATGGAGCACTGGGTGTGGTGCATAAACAATGAATTTTGGAACACTGAAAATAAAATAAAATAACAGAACTCATTTGCAAGACGAACATACAAGCAGGTAATCTCTCTGAACCACAGAATAATATAATGAACCAGAGACAGAGAAAACACATGCATCCACCACCAGTATGTTGCTTTCATATTTTTAAACATGGTATGAAAAACAGTAAGTATATCAGTGCTATTTAAAGTAAGGACTCCTCACTCCAGAAGACAATAATCTTTAAAGCAGGATGTCAGCTGCTGGCACTTCCTTTCCTAGCCTGTGTTTCCCTTTGGAGTGGTTGCATTTTACCAAAATTCCAGTTTGTCTGAAAGATAAGCAAGAGTCTTGGTTCATGTTTGCTTGATCAAGTAGTTATTGGTGAATATGATTTTCATCCGGTCAAATAAAATAAGCATATATCTCCAACTTACCTTCAGGTGAAGAGCCTGTCTTTTGGGAGAAGACAGCATTTACTTTACTCTTCTTACTGATATCGCTGTTTACAGACAAGCTGGACTGAATTTTTCTATGCATTTTGTGAGAAACAGGTGCTGAAAGTCTTCGATTCTCTGCAGATACATGTTTGGCCCCGTGGTGAATTCCATTTCCATTGCTCAGACTTGTGTGGCCGTTCTTTATCTTGCTGGTTTCTTCCTCAGTTGGTTCCTGTGAGCACGTTGGAAGCTGAGGCAAGCGCTGGGGTTGGGCTAAACAACAGGAAAAGTTGGTCCAGTTAAAAAAGAAATATTTGAAAATCATCAAAATATATTCAGGAACCGTACCCCCACCCCCACCCTGGGCTTTACCCACAGTTCTACAAAATGGAGAGAAAAAAAGAGGAAAAATACTAATAAACATGGACATCGAGGAAACATAATTAGTAAAAAAAGGTTAGTGGGGCAGGGTCATCAAAAGTGACTTTATAAAAGGCATATGAAAATAGTGGGAAAGAGTGCTTTGTTTTTTAAGAAAATTTAAGTTGGGATTCACAGACCTGTACCCCTGGGGCAAATAATACATTATATGTTAATAAAAATAATTTTTAAAAAAGAAAATTTAAGTTAGAAATCTGAAAGTTATTACACATTCATTAGACAGCAAGTATTTGTTTTTCTATGTACCAGGTCCCTCTTTTGGTGCTAGAAACATGGCAATATTATCTCAATAACCCTGATACTGGGATAAAATATTTAATCATCTTCTGAGAGAAAAGGAAAAAAGCAATGAATCCAAGTATCATAGCTAGACAATACAGAAAGAAATAGTTTTCTTTTCAATTTCATTTTACTTTAAATTTTTAAAAAGGTTTTATTTATTGAAGTAATCTCTACACCTAGTGTGGGGCTCCAACTCATGACCCCAAGATCAGGAGCTGCATGTTCTCCTAACTGAGCCAGCCAGACACTGATTCTATCTCATTTTGAATCCTGGAGAAAACATTCCCTATATTTATTTTTTAATTTGGTATAAAAAATAAACCATTTTTGAAAAGTTGGAAGTAGAATCTGATAAAACACATCTGCCGAAATTAAATGTCAGCACTTAAGAAATGTTCCCATTTAGGTCAGGACCAAGAAAAAGTGGCTCATCCCTCTTATTTGACATTACACTAGAGGCACTGGTGAAAGCAATATAACATGAAAAAGAAATAATAGATCTGGAAAAAATATTTTTGAGATGCATCCCTAATTTGAATGTTCTAGGGGAAATTTCAGGAGACTACAAACCCTGAAATACTAAGAATTTAACAAGATATATACAAGATCAACCACATTAAAATCAACAAAGTTCCTCTACGCCAACAGTAACCAAACAGCTAATATACAAGAAAAAATGAACCCTTTACAATATCAAAAAAATAAAAATAAAATAAAGGGAAAAGCCCCTCCCAAAGCTCCCATTAACTATCTAAGAATTAAGCTAGGAAAAAAATGGGGAGATTCTTGGCAAAAAAATCACAGAACAATACTGAAGGACATAAAAGAAAATCCTACTAAGTGTAGAGTAAATATTCATCCCCCCCCCAATTTATTTGTTCAGTGTAATTCCCATAAAATTTCCAACAGACTTTTACATGGAACTTGAGAAGCTGATCCAAAAATTTATAAGGAAAAGTAACCAAGAATCGCTAAAGCAATTTTAAGGAAGTAAAAGAGGGTTACAGCACCTGACTTACTACACAGTCTTCTTAAGAAACTCCAGCAACCAAAGCTATGTGTTATGGGTCCAGCACAAATAACCAGCAGAAAAAGAAGAGAGCACTCCAAATATGTATGTGTTTGCACATCTAAGTGCATATATACCTTATAGAGATAAATTACAGATGCATTAAATGCCTATATATGAAAAGCAAAACACTTCAGATTGAAGAAAAAATCTGAGAGGTGCCTGGGTGGCACAGTTGTTTAAGCATGGGACTCCTGGCTTCAAGCTCACACCATGATCCCAGCTCTCTAGCATGCATGCTCGCTCTCACACAAATAAAACCTTTAAAAAGAATATAAGAGACTTACCACCATGATACTAAGGAAGGACAAATTTGATTCTTTGGACAATGACTCATAAAGAAGCAGGATGACTGATAGGGAAAAACCATACTCTAAGATGGCCGACCAAACCAGCAAAGGAATTCCAGTCCCGTCTAAAAGCCCTTCCGGGTTCTTCCTTCCTACCCCGATTCTGGCGCGTACCAAAAGTACCAAGTATGGGGAAGTAGAAGGGTATAAATCTCCCCCCCTGCTTGTGCTCAGGGCTCACACCTTTGGAGAACAACCTCCTCTGAGCCCGCCGGTGTTAAATAAACCTCCGATCCTCCAAAGTCTCCAAATGGCGCTTGGTTCTTCCACCAGGATCCAGTCCAGGTTCTGCAACATGACTATTCATCATTTGTGCTGCCTGGAACTTCTGAACACCCTCACAGATTTTCTGGTTAATACCTCTATCCCATTCCTCTGCTCTTCTGCAGTTGGGGGGCAGATATATGACCTAAGCCCCACCAAGCACAAGGATGACTTACAGACCAGCAGTGGTCATTGCAAGACCCCAGCCACACCAGGGAGGTGGAACTCTCAGCACAAACGATACAGAAGGCTTTGTTGGTCTTGGCAGTGGGGTGCAGCGTCTGATATTCACTCCCTAGCAGACCATGGGCTGATGGTGCAGCAGTGGGGTTGTCAACAGAGAAGCCCCACTGAATGGATGGGAATGATCTTGGTTTTGGAACTCCTGGGAGGGTCCGTGTGCTAATGATGAGGCAGCAGAAGGCAAGCTGAGGACAAAGCACAAGCTGACATCCTGCAACATTTCCACCCGCTGCCCCCACTCCTGGGTGTCCCCATCCCTCCAGGAAGCTCTCAACTGTCTTAATATTAATGCCATACTGGAGGGGAAAATCAACCTTAACTTGACAATGCAAGGCCTCCAGTATCTTGTAGGCCCTCTTTAGCATATGAAAGTTCTTTTGAAAACCTCCCTTTTTCCCTACCCCCAACTCCCAAGTATGTAACCAGATACTCCTCACAACAATCCCCCCCCCACCCCCAGCTGCAGCTCTTTCTGCCCTCAGGTCCTGTACCTGTGCTTTAATAAAACCATCTTTTTGCACCACAGAGGTCTCAAGAATTCTTTCTGGGCCATTGGCTCTATACCCTACCCCACCAAACCTCACCAATATTCCAAAACTACATCACTAGTAAGTGTTTTTCTATTTAAATTAGCCACAGTGAATTCGAATTTTTGCAGCTAAAGAGCCCCCCAAATGTTATTTGTTTACATTGGTTAAGTAATGAGGTTATTAAAATCAACATTTACATTGATTGAGTAGCCCCTAAGCAAAGCTATCAATCATAGTGCTTCAGCAAAAACAACAGAAAGAACAAAAACCATTCCATTCTTTGCCAAAATTGTACTATTTTACAATTTCCTGTAATTTCAAAACCAAAACCTGCTATTTTAATTAGTCTTTTTTTTCCCATTTATGATTATGAGCAGTTATGAAATGTAAATTAAATCTGAATACTAAGAACTCAATTTAGAAAAAGTACTGCATGCAAAGCTTAAGAATTATACATGGCATTGACAATGTCTAAAAGGACCTAATTATCTGTGATCTGGGGATTGGCCAAAACGGTATATATTTTTGACAAAGAAGATAGTTTGCATTTGAGTAGGTCTTTAGCACAATTGTTTACTTCCATTCTTGTTCACATATCCTACGTCTCTTGAAGAAAAACATCTTTAACATATCAAAACATTCTACTCATGATTGTGCCTATTTCAATTTTAAAGACATTCATTTCTTTATTTAACAAACAAAAGCATACTTTCCTACCAAATCTGTTACCATTAATACCTTATTAAACTTATGAACTCCTCATACAGTACAGTTTTTCGGTTCTTCAGCGATACTGGAGAATGATTATCTAAAAATTAAATATTTGGGAAAAGCACAAAGTAATGGTATGAAAATATATCAAAATACTTTGGTTTTCTCCTTACTCTTGATGAAAAAAAAAAAAAGGTTACTTCTCTGTTCAGCTGCTCTATGTGACCTTCTTATAACAAAATTGGACAAGGCATCTGCAAGAGGAGATCTATTTCTTATGGGTGTGCAATCATTTGATCTAGAGATTAATCTGCTGCTCCCCTAGCTTCTTGTATCAACTAGAATGACATCCTAATGACTGCTATTGAACATGGATAGTTATGCATATGTATTTAAAGGGATGCCAAAGAAGACAGTTAAACCTCATTTGGTGCTCTTTTCAGAGCACTTACCAGTAATCTCACCAAATAAATGGAATGTTTTGGGCCACTTTTTCTCTGAAAAGAATATTTCAAGCAATCTGAGAGCTTGGTTAAATTGAAATGTCCAACTGACCCATGCTAAGGAGCCTTCTTATCAATCAAAAATGTCCTGTCATAGTCCATAATCCGAGATAAATTTAAAATTACCATGTCATAGTTAAACATTCTCAATAAATAAAAATAAAGGTGGTAAAAGACAACTATGTCTTGCCACCAAATTCTCAAACTGACAGATCTGACCTTTTTCTATCAAAATCGACTATTTGCAAATTACCGGGTATGGCTGGCGTGGTATTCAAACATATCCTTAATGATTTATCTACATTTCAGTCTTCAAAATGATATCTATTTCTGTTGGCAGATAAATGATAGTACATTCGTTTTTGTTTCACTGTCACCTAATTATTTTTCCTATAGTTTGTATTACGGTCAGGTAACAACCGAGTATTATCTCTTTACGCCAGATTTTTAACATTAACACAATTTCGTAGTTTTATGATTTGTTCAGATACATGCAGTGTGTAAGTCAAATTAAAACTGGATAAACCCTAGATAGATTAGCTATCTTAACATTTATTTTAACTTCACTGCTAATTTTTCATGGGTATGACTTGAATCTTATGGTAAAATTATAAGTAAAACCAAGTCGGAAACAGGGTTTTATTCTCAAATAAAGAACAAAAACATCTCACTGATTAAACCCCAACTCCTTGGCTTTAAACAGATTTCTTCTCCTCATTGTGTAAAAGTTGTGTATGGCTTTAAAAAAAAAAAAAAGCACACTAATATGGGAACGACACAATGCTTCTTAAAACACAAGTGATGCCTAGGGACCCTCACTCTCCCTTTAATGATCCACTGCTCTCATTCAGCTGTCTTTCTTTTTTCAAATCTTTACATATGTGACAGCTCTCAAAAGTAGACCATAGACCATCTGGCATTTTCAGAGGTGTAACTTGTGCAAATTCAGCTCTATTGGGAGCGCACTGCTATCTTCTGCCTGCGTTATAAAGGGACAATAGAATGTAGAACTTATGAGTTGTTTTGAATTATTCATTTTTTTGCCTGTATATTCAAGAAATTTTACAAACTCTGCATTTTGTACTACATAATCACATGCGTTAAAGGTACAAAGAAACTTTTTGACACCTCTTTTCTACAGAAAGCTGGCATTTTGTTTGATATGTGAACATTCAGCATCTGTTATATCATTCTAAACAGGATAGGTGCTTCTACAAAAGACCCCATTTTAAACTTACTCTCTATGAGCAAAAAAATGGATTCTTGATATTCAGTAACGAATGCAATACACATCAAAATTTCAAATACCAGTTATATGAACATTCAGCATCTTCAAACCTGGATAGCATTGGTCACCCGCTTACCATATGTGTAAAGAATTTTTTTTTTTAAATCATTGCTCACACAATGCCGCATGATTGTAATTTTCATATCCGTGATGAATTGTTACAAACGTCTTAAGAAATACTGTGCTTTTCGGGTTCAAATGTTTTCAATCAGGAGGGAAACCAATAGAATTAAATCTAGTTATTTTCAATAAGAATAATAAATATGGGAGTAATGAGTCAATAGCATGAACTTCTTTTGATTAAAAAAAAAAAACTGGGTGATATTGTAGCCAATAATAACTACACTCGAAACTGCAGCTGCAGGAGTGGCAATATAAAGCAACATTTTGTTACAGCCTATAATCTATTAGCATGGGCAAGACATCTTCAGTCCCTGGTCTTTTTCACAAATCAGATTTAATAAAATTACAAAAGAATTCTCATACCACGCACCCAGTTAAATGCTGGTTGTACACATACAAAGAAAATGTAAATGCTTAGAATTCACAATTGTAACAAAATTATCAAAATAGAATACTGCCCGGGGATGACTTGGTATGAACAGAACTTACTCTTCCCAGAGATAGTTCTGAAGCTTTTACTGGGTGAGTGGTCTTATGCTCCCCCATGGTCATTCTGAGACAAACATGCACGTGTGTGCATACACACTCAAATGGTAGAGATTATATATATGAGTAACAGAAGATTTTATTATAAATATGTGTAACATGCATCTAGACAGAGTAATAGCTTTAAAAATCACTTCAAGATGCACTCGTGATAAAACTATATTTACCTGTCATAATGTAAATTTAGGGTAAAATCAAGTAAAATAAGTGCACTAATGGCCAACTCTGTTCCTCAGCTTGATGCAAGCCTTCCTTGTTGTACCCTAGAGAGACCCTGTACCCTAATACTCCCACAGTCTGGGAGCACCTGGTGTTTTCTACCTGTTTCCTCAATTCCCCTCCAATGGCATATCTGAAAATTACTATTTCTCTCTTGAGTCTCTGAACTTTTTCATCACCTAGTACATTTTCATTTTTTTTAATGTATATATTAACATGGCGAAATGTTATTTGGGAACATTGATCACTTTGAGAATCCCAATTGAATTCCATCTACCCACATGACTTGGAATGCACAGAGGGGAGAAGCCTGTCTTATTACGAAAGCATTTTTAACAGTAATTCATCAGTAATCAGTGACAGGGGTTGCAAAGACTTCTTCCCAAACAAAAGGATAAAACTTTCAAAGTTGTCTGGAGAATCCATCCTTTCCTTCATTTGGTAAACAACATTAAGAGAGTACTTAAACATCTTACAGCAGAACCTGAAAAAGGAAGGACTCCTAGCTTTTCCCCAGATTCACGCTCCCCATTGTCCTGGGCTCCTGGCTAACCCACATCCCCAGTCTTCCTGGTGGTTCAGTTCAGCCACGTATCCATGTTCACTCTGAAAGAACGAGCGCAGAAATTATTTCTGCCACTTCCAGGCCTAGGCCTCAGCCTGGGGTGTGTCCTCTATACTTTCTTTCTTGCATTTGCCAACAACCCAGCTTTGACCACAGCAGAGGGAAGATCTTAGGCTGGAGGAACCAAATGGAAGCAATGTACAGGACAGCAGGGAGGAGAGCCTCTCACTGACCTGGAATGCTCATCCTATACTGTTCCCTAAGATATAAACTTCGATTTAGCCATGGGATTAATGCCAGGACTCACTGTTATAAAACACTAATACAGCTTCTATCAAGTCCTATGAACAACGATGCACATTATATATACTTACACGTGAACTGCCCCTTGCCCAAAGGACCCAAAAGATACCACATTTCACTAGAAAGCAACAGTACATTATTAATAGCAGAAAGACCACTGCCAAATCCACAGGCTGTGGTGAATCTCAGAAGATAGCGGACGAGCCTTACAATGCAGAAGCTGATTATTACTGAAGGATAAGCATGTATCACGCAGTTCTGTAGGGAAAGGACCCCAGGGTTTCTCTGCCGTTCGAAGACAATTTGTATCTTCACCATGGCTGGTGGGAAATCTAGTAGAGTGACCAACCATCTGGTTTGGTCAGGACTAAGGGAAGTGCTGGGATGCAGAACTTTTAGTTTTAAAACCAGGACATTTCTAGGTGAATCAGGACTTGGTCTCCTCTCTATCGGGGGCAATTTGTGCACAACTGCTGCTGTTTTCCTTCAAAAGACACCAGCATCAGGAAATGGAGGGATGGGCACAGGCTTTGAGGGAGACCCACTAGGGTTTGAATTCTAGAGTCAGTATTTCCCAGTTCTATGACCTTGGGAAAGTCGCTCCATTCCCCTGGGCATTAGGACCTTCACTGGCAAAATGAGAAAAAGTGACAGGTCCCTCTGGACAGGTTTAACACTTCCCAGTTTCAAACCATTGTTTTTCTCTTCCCTATAAAATTTTCCTGTTATTTCTTTCTGATTTACTATTAGGCTTTTATTTTTTCTTCCATTACTAGGGGTTTTTGTTCCCCCCTGTAAATCAAAACAAAACCTTTTTAGAAATAAACAGGTCTGAAAAAAATACACAAACATTATCTTTCAATTTTCAGAAAAATAATGACTTGATTGAAAAATATACTAAAAGATAAGGATTATGAAGGAAAATAATCAACATTTTAAGATTTGCACGTTTTACTGAAAAGTCCCCAGCAGTAAACCAAAGAACAACAAAACATTTTCTATATTCCCTCCAAGTGTAGCCTTTCTTGAATGCTTGTTTCTAACCACAAACGAATGACAAACTTGGCCTGACTTTATGCCCACACTTGCACATCAGTTTCTAGTTAACTTACATGGATAATATGAGCCCACCACTCCTGCACTTGAGAACAGAGTATGTTTCAGTTTAAGTTAGCAGGCTTCCTTATGGACTGTTATCTACAAGCTTTATTTATATATTAAGAGATCATACTGCCTTCCAATATAGTCCCATAGTGAAGACGGGATCTCTGCTATGGCGCCCCTCTGTTCTCAGGCTCTATAGGTATTTCCATCATTTGATTCAACTGATAAAGTGACATCTGCTTATAAATATTTATAACTGTATCAAAATTATCTAAATAAATGCATATGTACTTATATTTTATAGAAAATAAATAGCCTAAGCAGTGTTTTTTTGGATGACAGGAAAACATATGAATAAAAAGATAGCACAAAGTCACAATCTTTCAAAAGTCTATTTTACATACTGAAATTTTATGGTTTTTTGTTTTGTTTTTAGTTATAAAAGATATTTCTTAGGTTTTGTTTTTTTTTTTTTAAAAGCAATTAGTGGGCAGGCAAGCAGAAGCCTGAAAAGGCCTACTGTTATTACTACATTAAGTTTTAACAAAAAGCTTTCCTCAGGATTCTGAGAACAATAGGCAGGAGAAGCATCAGATAGCAACGACTCATATTTCAATCTTTAGACCATAAGTTAAATATTTCTTTGACCTTGCTGGCGTTTCACCCTGGGTTTATAGGAAAAGATTTTAAAAATTATTAATACCTGTTTTTGTAAGTAATCACTTTAAAAGCACCTGACTATCACAATGGGTTAGGACACATTCACACGTCTTTAACAGGTCAGAAATACTTTCTTTTTAAAGATTTCATTTATTTATTTGACAGACAGAGATCACAAGTAGGCAGAGAGGCAGGCAGAGAGAGAGAGAGAGAGAGAGAGGGAGAAGAAGGCTCCCCGCTGAGCAGAGAGCCCGATGTGAGGCTCCATCCCCGGACCCTGAGATCATGACCTGAGCCAAAGGCAGAGGCTTAACCCACTGAGCCACCAGGTGCTCCAGGTCAGAAACATTTTATTTAACAACATCAAACGACATATATTGCAGTAAAATTAGTGCTGGTAACAATTAAGGAAAGTATACACCAAAAACCCCAAGTATCTGAAACTTCGGAACTCATCCTGGAACTTTACATACTGATTACAGCTTTCAAGGACCACAAAGCATGGAAGACCCTCCATGAAGAAGCGCGCAGCACCTAAGGTTTCAACTTAAGATACACACTGACACACCTGGACGGACGGAGAACTGCTTTCTGACATAGGTCCTAGACCCATCCCTGCTAAAGGGGTCCCTTTAGCCTTCCCCCATGAAATAAGGCTCCCTAGTCAAGCAAGGATACAAGTTAAAAAAAAAAAAAAAAAAAAAAACTTTAAACAAAGAGCTCTGATCAAATAGAAAAACCTGCATTGAAAGTAGCCTGTTAAAATGTACAAACACCTAAGTAAAACCAAGAATGGAGAAGATGAGGATCAATACACCCTGCCATAGAAAACCAGGTGGCCGAGGAGTTAGTTAAAAGAAGTGGCCACCAGTTCCTGGAACACGGATCACGTGGGTACTGAGGCTGGAGCTTTGGGGTACTCTGCAGAGAATTACTTATACTGGTATATTGGACATCTGAGGGCTTTCAGCAGCTGCTACAAGAAAACAACAAACTCCATTCTAACTGGTGATGGTAAAAGCCAACTGGGGGGAAAAATAGAGAGAGAGCTATCCTTACCTGCAAGCAACACAAAGCTAGCAACACACAAACAAACTTGGCTAGTGTGTAAATCCACAGAGGTGCTCCCCTCTGCAAAGACCAATTTCACAAGCCTTCCTTGCCTGAGCGCAAGTCCCGGTGATCAGAGCAAGGGCTGGATTTTGGCCTCCACTTGCCTCTGTGCAATTCGCAGGCATTCGACCCCAAGCAGCAGTCCTAGTGGCCAGGGAGGTGAGACCACCGACGTTCAGATGGTCAGATATGGTAACTGAATTTCAGCAGCCCAATTACATGTTCAGTCAAAATTCAGCACGCCGATCAGGTAAACTCGAAGTGCTGAACAATGGAACAGGGAGAAGACCGAGAACCAGGAAGCCTGAAACTGCAGACTCTGTCCGGTGCCTCCTGCACTCACTGCCCGTCAGTCGTTCACACAACTCGGTCACAGGGGATACAGGCTGCGGAAGGAGCAGCTGCTGGGCCAAGACTCACCACCCAGAGAAGTAATGCTCGTGACAGCAAGCTACTACATGGAGACAGAGGGAGACCAGAGCTCAAAAACGGAAGTGGCAAGTCAAGGGACCAGAGTCAGAGATCCTTATTCAGCACTTCTGATGCCAGTTACCAGAACACCAAGTCTTCCCCCCCCCCCACCTCCCAAGAAAGGGTACTGACAGACAATGAACAAAGATGTTAAAGAAATTATATTGCTAGAAAAAATCTCTAGCTTAGCAAATAAAGGCTTGTGACAGTTCCACCTTAAGGCAATCCCTGAATCTAAGTCCTTGTTAACAACAAGAAGAGAACTGCTAAGGCCCCTATAAGGGAGTCCTCCCCTGAAGCCCTTCCCAGTTCCGGCCACGGAGGACACCCAACAGGGGAAATCTTTGCCGAGAAGCTCAATGAAGAGATGGTTCTGTATTATCCCTAACCTGAGGCATATGGATAGTCCCCAGACCAGTACTGTACTTGAGAGTTGACAATGCAGCTATCCCATACTCCATTCACCATCATACAGCCAGGAGTATGATAAAACATAGGTAGCAAGACCATGAGGAGCTAACTCCAAATATGACTGAGGTCACTTCTGAACCATCTCAACGGAGGCATAAACATCACCCAGAGGTCTTCGGAACAACAACATGACACCAGCTCTAGATGCATCATCTGAACATGACTTTGATTTGTCTCTCATTAGAGAGAGGCAGAGTACACATGTTTGTTCAAAGGATAACTGGGTCTCATTAAGAATATTGTGAAATCATATACACGGAAACAAAAAGCACCTGTGTGTCCACACACAAGTAAATGTGGGGGGGCCAAGCAAGGACTGGACCATAGCAGACACCTAACCTGGATCCATCCCATATCACCCACTTTCTTCTGGTGTCAGCATAGCTGTTCATGAGAGCAGGACCTCAATTTACTAATAAAAATCCTTCAAAAAATAAAGCACTTTTAGTTTCCCATGTTTTGTACACAGAGCTTAAACCGGGCATTCACTGACTTGCCTTTGATTATACAGCGAGTGCCTTAAAGACAAGATTCCGTCTTCTTAGAGTTCCATCAACCTTATCAGGCACTACCTGCTGACAAAGAACCTTGTACAATGTTCAGCACCCAGTGGACACCCAGTGAAAATTAACTGATGATGATGAATTATACTAGCTTTTAAGCTGTCACTTGATCCCAGTATATAACAACCTTTCTGAATAAATCAAGCAACAGTTTGGTATTCAATACCATTATAAACTTCATCCTTCACCTTCACGAGTCTAGGGAATTGCTGTAAAAGCATAATATGAGGATGGTGGAGCTACAGCAAGGATTCGAGAAATTCTCTCTGCTATAACAAGGGAATTAAAGATTCAGTTACAGATATCATACAATGTGTAGGGAAATGCATCAAAAATACTAGTTAAGTGACCTTCTTGAAAACAGCATTAAAAACTCAGTAAAAATTATCTGACTAAAAGTTTCCCCCCTACCCTTTAATAAAAGTAAATCCAACCTAATGTATAAGTAAAACTGGTATCTCTTTGAGGTTAGAGCAGTAGAAATGCAAATGAAGTTCCAGGCCGAAGACAGGGAATCTGGTGGAGGAAACGATGCACTGCTAACTGAACGTTTAAAAAGAAATTTATTTCTGGTAGCTTATACAAGGTAAATCAGAAAAAAAGTAAATTCCACTGTTATTCCCCCGAGCTTTAATATAGGTCATAACCCTCAAAGTTCACTGGTGAGTATTTGTTATTGGGATAGCTTTTCACTCTTCAATAAATTCCTTTAAGATATGGTCCGAGAAGAGGAAACCTTTGTGTTTTAGTTCTAAGAACATCCCATTATAGATGATGCTCTGACATAATTTAAAGATTTAGGACTCCAAGCAAAGTTCTCAGAATTGACTCTAAGGCTGGGATGGTCCCAGTGATCATGTCCAACCCCTACAGGAGATCCTGAGGAGCTTCCTCCCTAAGGAATTAGTGAACAAGCTGCTTACCCCACATAACTGAAAACAACCTTCAAAAAAAAAAAAGGGGGGGGCAATAAAGTATATTTGAATTTTAAATTCTTTCTTACTTGTGAACCACAGATCACATAACACAATGGAAAGGTTTAACACAATGGAAAGGATAACAAACACAATGGAAAGGTTTCCATATGTAAACGCATAAGCAAAAATAACATGATTTTCTCATTCTCATTTTGTCTTCTCTGAGGATGAAATCTCAGCCCCGCTTCCCACCCTCTTACAGGGCTACTTTACATTTTTGAAGACTGATTTGGAGAATGTGAATTTTAGTTTCTTGTCTTTATCAATGTATCAAGGTGATTTTTAACCTCTATGGGAATAAAATTGTTACCCAAACATAAGCCCCAAGAAATGGCTTCCATACAGAGGAAGAAATTTATTAACCACATTTAAAGATGAACACAATGGAGAACATTTATAAAAAGTTTTCTTCTTCTCATTTTGCCATTTAAACCCACTAAATCCATCGAGGTGCCTCTGGTGACAAAACTAACTTAAATGTATTATAAAATATTTGTTAAGTATACTATAGTGCCAGGCACTGTTCCAGGCATAGGAGAGATTACAAAATTTACAAATACCTTGCCCTCACCAAGCTTACAAATATTTATTATCTTGCATGACAAGAAATCCAAAGATAGGGCAGCTCTACTAATATTAATTTCCCAGGTTCTGTATTTTCACCGCCATCCTCGGCATGTCAACTTTCCCATCGGACTCTTGCCTCATAGTCACAAGACTCTGAAACACCTCCAGCCATCACATCCAGAAATGATGATAGCCCTCGAAAAAAAGACATGCTCTTTCTTACCATCCCTTTAAGAATATAGAGAAAAAAATCCTTTCCTCCAGATGTCCCTCAGGTTTCGTTGGTGCACACTGGGTCCACCAAACTAAAACGAAAGCTTCCTTCTTCTCTCCCCACAGATTAACACTTGTTGAAAGGTTTGCCCCCTCTACCAAACTGTATGAATGCTTCTCTATAGAAAGAAACCTGTCATTTAATGAGCATTTACTAAGCGTTGCATTCAAGTGCCAAGTCCTTCTGACAACGTGCTCCAGCACCTGGAACAGGGGTCACTTAGAAAAACAAATGAAGGAGTGACAGAAACAACAACGTTCATTCTACAGCTCCTAATTTCAATTATTCAAGTAAAACCTTAATAAGTACATATTTCTTACCTAGAAAAGTAAATAAGGAAAACGTAAGCACAACAGTTCCCTTTTCCCATACCTCCCTGATATAATTTGACTTCTACTTAACCCAGACACCAATCTTCTGGCCCTGAAACAACTAGCCCACACGCACGGTGTTATTTATAATATATCCAGACATTAATAATAGTTCAGATGAAATGGAAAAAATGAGAACGTCTAATGTACTCGTCACCATAGACCTCATATTAATCTCATTAACATTTAGAAGAATGTTGCTCGGTCTTCCGACAGTAGATAAAAACCCATAAATAATCACTGGAGTTGGTAAAAACCACCACCAACAGATGTTAACACTTGAAGACAGAGTGGGAAGTGCCCATCACATATAAAATTATGTTTTCTTTATGCGTTATGCTTTCTTTTACCAAATACTTAAATGGTATTTCCACAAAGACTTGAAGGGGAAGAAGCCTCACCAAGAGAAGTAACAGGGTTTCGGGCCAGCCTAACAACACGTGCAAAGTTCCAAGGCAGAACAGGGCTCAGAGCATTTCCTGACCCGACGTTGAGCCAGTGTGGCTACAGAATACTCCCACGGTCCTTTGGACCATATACTTATGGCCTATTCAAATGATAAACATTAACAAATACATTAGAAAAATCACAGAATATGCTTCCATCAACAATTTCTGGCAATATTCTTCCAGATATTATGTTTCTTCACCCTATAAGCCATTACTATAATAAATTATTCACTTATAAGACCACTCTCAGTAAAACTGACCAGAAGTTGACTTACATGCTTTACTGTGAATCAAGATACTCCCAGTAAAAGACTTCTTAGGAAATTACAAAAAGGGGCCATCAACCGTGTATGTAAAATACAACCACAATTTGGCATATTAGGAAACATTTATAGAAATCTTATCCTTTAATTAGTTTCCAAGAAAGAAACACATACATCCATTTCTCGGAAATGTACAAATCTATTTATATTGAAATTGTTCTGGGGCTAGAGAGACTAGCAGGACTTATCCGACGTTCTTTAATAGAAAAGTGAATGGTTGTGCAAGAATCTTGCTACTATTCTTATGAATCTGCTCAGATTTTAGATAAGAGACTATCACTGTGATTTATACTTACCTTCCTATTCTATTCCAATTTCCCAAATCCGATTCCTTTACTAAAAATACAATTCTTTAGCAGTAGCTCTCAATCTTTTTCCAACTCCAATAGGGCTTATTTGAGCAACACATACCCTTTACTAGTATCTTGTGTGGGTTCAAAAAACAAACTTCTCCAATGACTCTCCTATCTCCTGGCTTGCGTGCAGCACCAGAGAATCCTAATTCTAATGCAGGAGCCACAGATAGGTAGAATGCCGACCCAGAGCAAATTTTTATCATGAAGGCAAACAAAATGGGCAACTAGGGACACCTGGGTGGCTCAGTGGGTTAAAGCCTCTGCCTTCGGCTCAAGTCATGATCCCGGGGTCCTGGGATCGAGCCCCTCATCGGGCTCTCTGCTCAGTGGGGAGCCTGCTTCCTCCTCTCTCTCTGCCTGTCTCTCTGTCAACTTGTGATCTCTGTCTGTCAAATAAATAAATAAATAAAATCTTTAAAAAAACAAAACACAATGAGCAACTGGACAGTCAGTAGATTAAGTTTATCTACCTGAGGTCTTAAAAATTCCCCTCATTTTCTAGCACTTATTTTCTATTAGTCTTTCAAAGACAAATGCCGTATGATTTCACTTATACATGGAATTTAAGAAACACAACAAATAGGTAAAGAGAAAAAAAGAGAGAGAGCGACCTGAAGGCAAACCAAGAAATAGACTCTTCACTACAGAGAACAAAGTGATGGCTACCACAGAGGAGATGGGGGGATGGGTTAAAAAGATGATGGGGATGAAGGAGGGCACTTGTGACGAACGTTGGGTGTTGTATGGAAGCAGTGATTCACTATATTGCACACCTGAAACTAGTATTACACTGTATATTAATTAACTAGAAATTTAAATAAAAACATCTATATAGATCTATATATATCTCTATATAGAATATATAGAAGTTTTTGAAAGGAGATATAGATATATATAGGGCTTTCAAATCCCACATTGTAGTTTACAAACTCCACGTGGCAACTATATATTCTCATGGATAATCAAAGACCATTTTCAATAATTTTAGCCCTGCTTCTGCCACTAACTTCTTGGGCCACTTTAGATGACTTGTTTACCTCTTCATGCTCAATTTGCCAGCTGAAACAAAGTAAAACAAAAAACCCACAAAGGTTGAACACACTGATCTCTAGAGATGTTCCCTAACTTTAATAGTGTAAGAATATATAGGCTCATGATTCATTTTCAACATGTAGAAAAACAATGTAAATGTAGCATATGGTATGTAGAAAACAAACCAGAAAATATGAATGTAAGCACCCACGTTGTCAGGGCCTTAACATTCAGAATCTAAGTCATCTAGAGAATATCTATTAATATAATTATTCAAATGTCTTTTTTTTTTTAGAGAAAGACATATGAGAGAGTGGAAGGTATGACACGTAAATAGAACCATTCAGTGGGAGCAAGGTTAACCAGAGGGAGTGACAGTTGTGACTAAGTGCTTTGCTCTCCACCTTCAACCAACAATTACTAATTTAACAAAGTTCACTTAGCCAGGTGTCAGGAGCTCAGGCCTGCTACTAGTGACAACAGTAAGCAGGAGAGGGTAAAATTAAATCTCTTCCATTTTTTTTTTTGGTCTAACATGGAAAACCAGAGACCAAAAGAGAAGATGAAACTCAGTCTCTCTGTATGTTGTGTGGTATCTGGTTTATGACCATCAGTCTTAAGGGGAAAGAAGGGTGAGATGGCAACTGTGACTCGTCCTTTAGGCAGCTGATTTGCACTGAGGGCCCCCTGGCCAGGAGACCCCTCACTCCTGTGCCAGGCGCTCAGATCTGGAGCCTCCCTGGTTTAAATTCTTCAGAGCATCCCTCTCTTGTGTCTTGTGAAGGTCAGAGTGGGAATGATATGGTTACTCAGATTCAAGGGGTGGAAGAGACCAGATAGTCTAAGTCATCTGTAAAACTTCTGAGCGGCACACTTGTGCATTCCCAATTTCACCCCCGATTCCAAGAGCTTTTGTGCCTCCGATCTTGAATCTTTTCAGGGTAGTGCCATATCGTGTCATGCTAACACTCAGGCTTTGGCTAGCCCACACTACAAAGCCAGTTCTAATTTCTCCACCTACTTTCTGTCTTTCAGAAAATGTTTACCATCTCCGATCTCTCATTTCCTTGTCTGTTTTTGCTTTCCTTAAATTTATGTCTTTGTTAAAATTATCATTAATTTGCTATTATTTCAGTGGGATTTCCAAAGAGAACGGAATATATATGTTCAATCTGCCACGTTGAAGCAAATAGTTTTAAAAACCATCAGACACACAAAAAAAATCTCAAGAAAATGTGGCAAAATGTTAACACCTGTTAAGTCTGAGCTCGGTTGGTACATGGGTGTTTTCAATATTCTTTTTTAACTCTCATTTTTAAAGGAGCTAATTAAATGCTAAGAAAAATCAGAATTCTATTTATTAAGCACCTAAGGCCACAAACCAGTGAATTGCTACTGATTGGTAACTTAGGTAGAAGCATCATTTTATCCTGATAACACTAATACAGTGGGATATTACCAGGAATCAAGGGCAAAACAGTATCACCTTTTTCTTAAAAAATAATCTTTTGTTTTGACTGAGATATTTCACTACATTTAAAACTGAAAATGCATTTTAAGGTAAAGAGGGGCATCTTCAGTGCAGTGGCTCATGTCCTTACATTTTTGTAGGCAACTCTGATGATGTGTTTTAGGTTGTATTTATTTTAGGATCATAAAAAGAGGCCATGCTGCGTGCACCTGACTCTCCCCAGCTAACTCCTGGATAACCAAGGCGAGAACCCAGAGAATCACACTCTACTTTCTTTCCTGGTTCTTTGCTTAGTATCTCTGGATCCGCCCGAAAATGGGACTAAGGAAGAGGCTCCATTCTTTCCAAAGAATAACTCAGAATGGTTCAGCACTTCTTCCTCTAACCCAGGTACTAGTTATTCTTATCATAATGTATAACAAATTCCACATAGAAACTTAAGATTTAATGAAGTATTTCCACCTAGGTTTTCCCACTTGCCTCCTCACTGACCTCATGAGGTACTGAGGGAAGACGGTACTTCCCCCGCCATCCATCTTCTGAAGATGCAGAACATGAAGTGACCTGGCATAACGCCACAAAGCCAATGAGTTTCAGGCAGGATTAGAATCCGAATCCTAGGACCCAACAGCTTACCTTCTTGACCTACACCTGGTCTCTCTCTAAGCACGGGGGTTGCGTGCTGGCCCCTTCACAATGTCTGACCAGGAGCCTCCCTCCTGCCAAACACAGAGCTAGCCGACAAGTCAAGCTTTGGGCCATTATTTCATTTTCACTTTTGCTCCAAATACGTTGTCTATTTGGAATATGGAAGTCAACAATTGGCTTGCCACATGTGTACCTTTCCCTACCTGAAAAACGCACCATGCTATGGTTGTATCTGTCGTCGGTGACACCTCCAGTTCTTCCCAAGTCTTCATACTTATCATTAACAGCAAGAGAGATCCCAGCACTGAGTCTGCAAGGCGGGCTAGAGTGGGTTCCATCAGGCCCGACTGACTGGCAACTCTCTAGCTGAAGCAGCCTGCATGCAGACTTGCGAAAAAGAATTAAGTTATCTGAATAATGAAACTTCTTTATGACATTTTTCCAAGGGGCTGAGTACTGATACTGTGTGCCGAAAACAAACAACAAAAAAGCAGGGATCGGTTAAATGTGGAGATAGACATAATAATGAGTCTCTCTCCCAAACAGACCATCCGCAAACATTTTCCCATTTGTATTAACCCGCAGAGAAGTGAAAACAACACTGGCCCTGCAATTATAAGAGAAGCGACTGAAACCATCCCCGAAATGATTTCACGTCATCCTTACCTCCCAGAAATGCTATTCTAGGACCATAAACAGCCATCTTTTCAATTCATTGTAATTTAGTGTTTCACACACTAAAATGGACACTAAAATCTGTCATTATTACTGACCAAACTATAATCGCACCTACTCGGGCTGCCAGAGCCCTAGATTCTGACTCTGTGGGCTTAGTTATCCCATTTTAGTTTTTTGTCAAAGAAGTAGTGGTTGGGCTTTTGTTTGTTTGTTTTTAGTTAAAAAAAAAAAAAGAAAGAAAGAAAAAGAAAAAAGAAAATTAAATGCAGAAAATGAACACTCCCTCACATTCGTGCTTTTCGCACATTAAGTATGCACTCGGTGAACTGTTCCACTTAAATATTTTTACTTTAACACCGTAGATGTCATCAGAAAAACAAACTAAAGATTTCTCCCCAGTGAGCGTTCTAACAAACCCCTCATTTTCTTTAGCCTCAGTGGAGACGAGGAATCACTCATGAACGCGATGTTTCTCAAAAGAAGCAAACCCGAGAAAGGTGATGAGCAAGGGGATGAATCCTTGCCTAAGTAATGGGCCCTGTTTCTCAGGAAGAAAACTTTTGGACATATTTAAGATAAGGACATTATCTGTACTGAAATCAGAGTACACACTTTGAAGAGTTGTGCAAAAGATACAATGTTTTGTGTCTCTCAAGATGGTGAACCGTGCTTGTGGAGGGCCTTACACTACCTACACTGGACATTCTGGAGCCTCATTAATTAGTTTCCATGGTAAAACCAAAACCTTTGAAGGGACCCCCCCAAGGTGAGAATGAGGGGGCAGGACTGCCCAGGAACAGTTCTGGTTGGAGTATTTACTCCTTGTAGCAAAACAGCTCCTTCCGCAGAGTCAGTTTCTGCACTTTTACTTAATAAAAACCATTTATTCCAAACTCCCTCCCTCTCTTTTTTCCCTCAGAATGTATTTATTCCACAATTCCAAGTCTTCTTACTCTGTGGGTGCTGAATTTTCTGGGGTAGGTCCATTATTCGGAATTTTGCAAAAGGGTAACTCCTAATAACGAAATGACCAAGCTCCTGTAAATGCTGAAATATTGTGATACTGATTATTCTTACACAAGCAAACGATTATGACTGGTTTACCGGTGACAAACAATGGTGCCAAAGTTGCACGGAACTAATGTGTTCCCAGCAAGTCTATAAATATTTGCTATTATTCTTCTTTTAGTAACTAGTTCCAAATGAGCAAACTATGAACTTCTAGACAGTAAGAATGGTGTAAAACTGCCCCTAATAAATCTTCTCCGTCTTATGCTATATTTCCATACCATTGAAAGAAATAGCTGATATTGCACAAAGTTTTGAAATACACTGTTCTCCAAAGTATATGCTTCATCAGCAATTTATTTTAACATCCACATCTCCCTCTCTAAAGGAACTGAAACTAATTATGTATTGTCCCAAATGCCCAGATACCACTAATATCATATGAATTCATATATTATTCAAAAAGCTGATCTTTTTTTACTTATTAATATGACGCTTAGGTAAACTGTATCTCTATTATAAGGGACTTTGCTTTACTCCGAGAACAAACTCTGGCTATAATAGTTAAGGAGATATTCTTTCTACTCTATCTACAAACACTTGATTGGGAGGCTGCTCATTGCAGAGATTTTTAACTGAAAGCGATAGCTTATTCCCATTCGGGACAGAGTGTCAAGAGAAGATGAAAGCAGGCATTTGTAATTCCTCAGAAAAACAGGCAAAAGTGTTTTCGACCTTAAGAAATCCAACTCTTAAATAACATAAACCTTGATCTTGGGTTAATACATCAAGATTCCAAAGATAATCAAATAATCCCTTACGGCGGCATCAAGTTTTCGATCATAAAGTCCTTTCAATGCGCTACCCACCCCATCATGCCACTTCATGAGGCCACAGTGAAGCTTAAAGTGCTGCATAGTGAAACTAAAAGCACAAAACACTTTCTCAACGATGTAAACATCTCTCCAGAAAACTACTTCCCAGAAGGACTAAGGGCAAAAACAAGAGGCCAGGATCTAGGTTCTCCCAAACAGGCAGCCCTACAGTCCCTACGGGTCATCAATCATCAATCGCAATTGTAAGAAATCACCCCCCCCCTCCAAAAAAAAGAAAAAGTTTTTAAATATTCAAAAAACTGTTTAACATGCAAGCTTTTTTTTTTTTTTGTTCTAGGGCAATATATTCAATTGAAAATCTTACCAGTTCTAAGTCTGAGCCATACTTCAAAATTAACGGCAAAGGGGGCACCTGGGCTCCTTAGTGGGTTAAGCCTCTACCTTCCGCTCGGGTCATGATCTCAGTGTCCTGGGATCGAGCCCTACATCGGGCTCTCTGCTCAGCACGGAGCCTGCTTCCCCCTCTCTCTCTGCCTGCTATCCTGCCTACTTGTGATCTCTCTCTCTCTCTGTCAAATAAATAAATAAAATCTTAAAAAAAAAAATTAACGGCAAAGCTCTCAGAAATTAAGGTTGTCTGGGACCTACTCACATCGGATTCTAGGTTCTTTAGTATAGAGTGGGGCCTGGGCATCAGTATGTTTTTAAGCCCATGTGAAGAGCTGAGAACCTTTGCTTTGAACAAAGGGATAGGACTATAGCATCATATTCCTGCCTCTGTAACTTTGGCTTCAGTTATTCTCATTTCTTCTTGGTGCAGAAGGAAATGAGTGAACAGCAGATGTCAAGATTCTCTGCCCATCTCTTGGAATCAGAACAGGCAAGTTCTCATGGAGGCAATGAGGAAATAGTTCTCAAAATTAAACAAGCCTTTTTACTAAGATGTCAAGTATACCGTTAGCCCGGAACTGTCTTGAATTCATCACAACAAAGATAAAATTCCAAAGGAATATAGTACATTAAAATTTTCCTAACTTTTTTATGTTCCAACACAAAGGCAGGATATAGTCACATCATGACTAGTGACAGAATGGCAATAACTGCCAAGTAGGAAAAAGGATTAGAATTTTCAGCTTGGGATAAACTTATAATTTGGGAAAACTATCACCTCCCCTGTGACTTGAATATAATCTCTAGGGGACCATGAACAGCATAATGTCTCAACCCTTTCCCTACTCCATCCCCCATGTGAGACTCAAGGCTAGATAATCAGGAGATGAGCTGTGTGGCCTTAGGTACACTGCTTGACTTTTCTGAGCCCGGCCTCATCTAGAGACAATAATACTTATTATTCCACCTGTCTGATACAAAGTTGCTGATAGGCCAAGTGAGATCATCAATATGAAAAATTTCATTAACTGTAAAAAGCTCTAAGTAATAACATTGTTAATATTACTAATAAAAAGCATCCTTTGATATGCATGAACTGTAGACTGAGAAAATTAGCTCCTTAAGAGAGGCAAAGATAGTCAATCCACATTTTAAGACAAATTACTACAGCTTAACCAATTCAAAGCTGTCAGTCTCCTACAGAGAAGCTAAATGTAGTCAAAAGGTACAGATTTTCATTTATGCAACAATTAACATGACAGTATTGGGAGCAAACTCTGTGCATGGCCCTAGGCTAGATGCTGGGAGGGCTACAAAGCTGAAAGAGCCGCCAATTCTGCCTTTAAGGAGCTTCAGTTCAGTGACAAGGAAGAGGGCCATCCACACGGCAGGACAATTTCAAAATTAACAAGTCCTTTAGGAGAGATGAAGACGAACCCAGTCTTCGAGTCCAGAAGAGGGAGAGATCACAGCAGGCCTTGCTTGTGCAGCTGGAGATGCATAGAGACAGGTAACCTGACTGAAGCAGAGGAGGAGGAAAGGGTTGCACATGTAGAGGGAAGAACAAGGAATCTATTTTGGCTACAGTAAAACTACATGAAAGGAAGTCGTGGAGGAAAAAGCTGAATTTCTCTTATTCCCACAGTTGTCCAAAACAGCTTCGGGAAAGTCCACAGTCGCCCTGCACCGGGACTCATTGCTAGGACTGCAACGGAAATCCAGCAGATTGTAGCCACGGCGTAGCAGAACTGGGTTACAAATTGTGACAACAACTGAAAGGAAAGGGTGCTTGGAGAAACAGGGAGGAGACAGAATTCTCTCTTGGGAACTGACAATTAAGTCTGGAGCTCAGGGAGTTTGGCGGGAGGGGGGATGGGGACACGATGACCTAGAGTGGGAAAGCTCAGAGACAGAAAGGAACTCAGGGCATCTGGAGGACAGAAAGAAAGCCAGGATAGCTCGGGAGGCAGAGGGAGGAATTTCCAGCAGGAAACCTGTCTTGTCAAACACTAGAAGAGGACTGAGAGGAGGCCGCTGGGCAAACTGCCCTATCAGTATTAAGAGATCATTTTAGATCTAGGACATCTATCAAGGTACACAAAGTACCAGCCATGTAGACCAGAAGTGGGTTTGAATACCAGGAGCTCGTCCTAAAATACAGCCTAAAATGTCTCAGTGATAGAGACAGATACATTAGAATATAAGACAGAAAATTGTGTCACAAAATCAAAAGGCAAGAATGGACCAAAAGCAAAAATCAACTAGAAATTAAAGTATAGCTGAGAAGCAGAGAGGTCTCAACTGAGATCAGAAAATGTGTAGTCATCCTAAAGCTAATCGCATTGCCTAGAACATCTTTTTTTTTTTCCTTAAATTTATTTATTTGACAGACAGAGATCACAAGTAGGCAGAGAGGCAGGCAGAGAGAGGAGGAAGCAGGCTCCCCACCAAGCAGAGAGCCCTATGCGGAACTCGATCCCAGGACCCTGGGATCATGACCTGAGCTGAAGGCAGAGGCTTCAACCCACTGAGCCAGCCAGGCAGCCCACCTAGAACATCTTTTATCTAGGAGTCCCCAGGCCTTGCAATCTGAACGGAGAAGACGGACCGTGTTGGCTGTTCTCTTGTTATCATGGCCAACTGTACACAAGGTCAAAGAATTGAGGGAGATAATGAAAGATCATTTGCAGGTGTCAGCAAGCCATGAAAACAAAACAAAACAAAACAAAAAGACATGTGAAGTTGAGATGAGATTCAAGGCGGGGAAAAGAACACAGTTAACACATTAGGCATAATTAAAGTAAAGAACAGGCAGAAATGAGAACATGAGTTTCTGATTTCAAGATCTTAGAAAAGAGACCTTGGTGGCAACAAGGTCCAAAGTGTGTCCATGTTTGTAAGGTGGCTCCAGTGAAACAGATCTGAGGTTCTTTGAGTGAAAGTAGTCAAGCATCAGTGTGATTTCAAAGAAAGGAAAAGCAGCTCTACAGTTCAAGAAAATTAAAAGCAGCCTTGACTCAGAGGACAAATTGGATACTAGTGGGGATCGAAGAGGTCATGCTGGAAGGTGGAGCCGGATGCAAGGGCAGGCACAGCACCATCACACCCAACACCGCTCCACACGGGGACTCACTGAAGACTCTGCCATTTGACAATGAGCGTGGGCGACCGCCAACACCCCTTCACACCGACCTTCCAGGCCTCGGAGGGCCAGTGAGGCTCAAAGCTAATGTCTACATCAACTGAAATTTTTTGAGCCTGATGTGAATCAATCCAAACAAACTTGGACTTTATAGAAGAAGTCAGTTTATTCAATCTTCTATAAAAAAAGACCTCCTGATATATATTTAAAGTATGTTCTAAATATTATACACATATATTTCACTGGGATATAATCTTTAAGAAGTTAAAAAGGCAAATGAGATATATCTACCTGGAAAACACTGAAGGGCATTGGCTCTGTTGCTTTTAACACTGTAAAGCCAGATCAAAAACCACCTACCTGAAACTGGCTAAAATGAAAAATATTAAAAACCTAAATATGTAAGAACATGGGTTTAATTTTATATTTCCGGTGGTACATATTCATATTCAGAGTTATCTGACAAGACGTTTAAAAATCTACTGGAGGGGCGTCTGGGTGGCTCAGTGGGTTGAGTGGCCCAACTCTTGATTTTTGGCTCAGGTCATGATCTCAGGGTTGTGAGACTGAGCCCCCATCCCCAACTTCTGCTAGGGCTCCGTGCTCAGCGGGGAGTCTGCTTGAGATTCTCTCTGTCCCTCTCCCTCTGCCTCCACCCCTGCTCACACGCTCTCTGGTCAATAAATAAATCTCTTTCAAAAATTTCCTGGATATGAGAGGGGTGCAGTAAGAACCTAACTCACAAGAAAGAGTAGGAAAATGCTAACTGCCACAATCACACCATTCTTTGTTTTGTCTTCACCGCTGCTGCCTAGATTTCACTCACCTTTGTAACTATGACAGCACCTTGGCAATGCTCAACAAACATGGAGAAGGGACCCTGCAAAGATGGGCCTCTACATGGATGGTACAGTATGGTTTGTTTTGGTTGTTTTTTTTTTTTTTTTTTTCATTAAGACAAGGAACGATGGGCAACATTCAAAGATGACATGTATGGTCTCATTAGACCACACTGGCATGAGGGCACCTGCCTGGTTCAGTCGGTTAAGCCTGTGGCTCCTGGTTTCAGCTCAGGCAATGACCCCAAGGTTGTGAGATCGGGCCCCACGTCAGCTCTGCCCTCAGTGCAGATTCTGCTTCAGATTCTCTCCCCTTCCTCTCCTTCCCCCTCTGCTCCTCCCCATGGTTTGTGTTTGCTCTCTAAAACGAAACAAATAAAATCTTAAAGATCACGCTGCATGAATCAATTATTTATGACAATTTGAGATGGTAGGAATCTTTTTTTTTTTTCTTAAATTTCCCAGTCCAAATTCTCAAGAACCATGGCAAATGTATTTAATGAGATTATGTTCCAATGCAGAACAAATCACTCCACCCACTCTCTTCTCTAGCTCACTTAATGCAATTTTACCCTCTAATACCAGCATCGGAGGGTTTTAAAAATTTCCCTGACTTCTGGGTGTCTTACTATGGAACCCAAAGACTTAGGAAGACTCCAGCTTCTGATGGAAAACCGTGAAGCAGGATTTTCCGTCAGTCCTGATAGACTCAGTGAAGGAAACACGGGACAAGTCACCGTATTGACTCCCAAGTGTGCTAGGATGGAGGGGAATGGAGCTCCTGGAAGGAGTGGAGAGGGATTTCCAATGTCCCTTCTCGTTCTCATACACCTCATCCTCTACCAAGCCATGGATAAAACTAAAGCTGGAAGCAGGTCTCAGTCCTTCTGTGCCTGGATAAAACCTAGCAACCACTGTCTTCAAGAATCTGTTACATAGCAACTGTCCCACATACCTGTACAAGCTACTCATACTTGTGACAAAGGCAGGATCTGCCCAGCCCAAAAAAACTTCCTCATTCTAGAATTTCAGAGCCTTACTGAAAAAAAAATTCTAAAATGGGTGTACAGTATTCATTTTTGCTTACCAGAACTGAATTCCCACTCCCTTGATGCCTCCAGCCAGGCCTGGCTTTGTAGGCATGAGACGTGTGTGTGCAATGGCACAGAACCCCACGCTCGGAAGAACCCTGAGTGGGGTCAATGCTCTACCGCTGCCGTCTTGAAATTCACACTTTTTGAATAAGGGGACCGGAATTCTCATTTTGTGCTCCAGTCCACACATACCCCACCCACCAATTTATTTAGCTGGTCCTGTCTCCTGCAGAACCTGAAGGAATCTGATCTCCTGGCTTATCTGTTACTTGAAACAGTTCCTACAGGGTACTGGGCTCTAATGTAACTTTGGGAAGCTGGACCCTTACCCTGGCATTGTTAGCTATGTAGGAGAATTTTCTTTTTAAAATAATCCCAATCTCGTATGTTACTGGACTAGATGGAGAAGACCTTTCTAAATCTTACAATGAGGCAAACCAGCAGCTCCAAACAATGTGCACTGTTTTTCATTCATTAAGTCCTCAGCTTAGAGAATAGCAAACGACTCTTCCATTCCTCCACAACAGGTAACTAATCTTAGGGCAAAGCAGAAGGAACCAAAGATAACCAACTTGATGGCTTCTCCTCAATTAAGTTTCCATGAGGAATTCAAAAGATTGAGAGTCAAACATAGATAAGCCCCAGCTTTGCCTTTTAATGGCCATAAAGATGGGAACAAACCTCTGCATTTGTTTCCCCACCTACTGAACGGGACAATTTTTATGAAGCCTCCAAAATTTCTTCCAAATCTAACAATCTGCGTTTGGGAGAAACTATTTCAGTCAGCCATCCTTGTAACCGCACCTTGTACCCTGTCCTCACCAGGGACCATTCCACTTCAAAATTTAAAATTTAAATTTAAAATTCTTACTTTCCGTTTTCGTAATTCATCTTCTCTTTTCACTTTCCCTGTTCACTTACTCCATTGATACCTGTTCTGTTTCTCCAGGAATAGAAACCTTTATGGATTGTCAGCCTCTCTGGCTATTTTTCTTATTTGTTAGACCCTTCTTGTTTTTACTTCCTTCTCAACCCATCAGACAGCCACAGCCCAGCATTCCAAACCCTCTTTGGAAAATGTCCTTAAAACCTCTGCCATGCCGTCCTTTGGAAACAACTATCATTTGTCCAAACTAAAACCCTTGGCCTCATTCCCAGCACCTGCTTTTCTCTTACCCACTGTACGCCATAGAAAGCTGGATCCCACCTGCCATGACCCTAACCAAGACGTAGCTTTCTCAGCTGGATTAATACAACAGTCTCCCAGTTGGTCTCCTGATACTTTCAGTCTCCCATTCTTATTTATATTCCAACTACCGCAACAGTAATCATCCTAAAATATAGGCAAATAAAAACATAAACCTATCCAAGTCGGTACTCCCTTCGATACCTTCCATCTTCCCTTAACCCTCTGTTAGCAGTTTCTTTGCCTCTCACCTCTCTCTACTTCTAGTCGAACATTTTATATCTCAGCTTATATAGAACTTCTGTAACTCTCCTCAAGCTGACCTATTACCTCTAGACCTGTAAGTATGCTGTTTTTCTTTTTTTTTTTTTTTTTTTGGCTTACTATGGCACCATCCACTCCCATGCTCTGCCTGAGTTGGCTAACTCCTTTAGGTTTTCCTGTAGACATCAGTCCCTCTGGAACACCCTCTCTGACCTCTCCCCAACGTGAGACTTCGTGCTTCTCAAATGTGGAAATAGAGCAGCCTGCCCTTTCCCATCATAGCACTCATAATACACATTTCAAGACCATAAACTCTGAACACACAGACCACACCTGCACTGTTCCTCACTGTATCACCAACATAACACAGAGTCAGCCCAGTGTAACACTCCATCTTAATGTAGCCGATTTCTTATTCAGCTTTAGAAGTTATATTTTGACTGCTAATCCTGAAAGTTATGTATGAATAACATACTCCACAAAAAATAATTTATGTGTAAATTCACATAGTGTTCAGCTCCAGGAAGTTGGGAGGTTTGAGAACTAAAATTATCTAGACCACAGCATTTATGGTCTTGATCTTTACATGTTAGTTACTCCTTCAGTGGTTAGCATTTTCAGGTTGTCTCTGAGGTAGTTCCCAGGCCTCAGCACCTCCCTGAGGCTCAAAGAAAGTCCCAAATGGGAAAGGAATAAATCTGATTCCCTCACTGGACCCTACCCACCACTCACACTTCAATACTATCTCATCTCCCCCCAGTAAAGACCAGAAGATTTTAAGGATATCAGAAACAGACTGAATCTTTGACAAAAGGGCAGCAGGAGATAGACTGGAAATGAAACCAGTCATTGTAGAGGGTAGGGGTGAAGGGTGAAGTAATAAATGAGACTATTCATAGGAATAGTTAAGAACAACAGCAGCAACAACATCACTGCACTTTACAGAACACAAAACATTTAAAAAAGTAATTTGGAAAGGCAGAGGAAGAGAGGAAAAGGAAGAAGAAAGGAGGCCGAGAAGGAGGGAGAGTGGGAGGTTGGGCATAAACAAGGGAAGGAGGGATGAAGGAAGGAAGGAAAGAAACTAAATCAGACTCTTTTCTTATTGGCTAGACAAGAAGAGTAAGAAACGGGGAACCAAAAAAGGTCCTACATAAAGTGCCATTTCTACCCACCCCCATGGACAATGAATGTTACTGAGATCATGGCCATAGTTCACTGAGAACTCTTCAGAAGAACTTATCAGCAAAAAGCAGTCAAACCTATGACTTGACTGCTTTAATACCCTTAGAGTCATCTGTAGATATCTGGAACTTGACATGAATGAATCATGTATAGCTTGGGAGTAAGAGGGAGTTAGAAGGAATAAAAGGAAGAATGTATTGATTTAGCATGTTCATGAGAGGACCTTAAAGTCGGAAATAGTACAAGCAAGATGGGTAAAGGATCTCATTAATTCTATGTGCTTCCTACGCATTTATTAAGCATATAGCATCCAATGTGCTGGCTAACATTGTGACATAAATATCCACAATCTTGGGAAGACATGGTCTACGTACCCAGCATATCTGCAAACATAACCCATTGGAATCATGGATCAAAAAAAAGCAAAAGCAAAACCAAAACCAAAACTTCGTAACTGATACCTGTACCCAAGGATAATAATAATGAAAACCAATAAATGCATTCAATGTTTACACATACAGCTCTGTGCTAACTAAGCATACAAAATACGTTTTCTCATATAATCCTTAAAATAGGGATGCTTGCGTGGGTCAGTCAGTTAAGCAGCTGCCTTCGGCTCAGGTCATAATCCTGGGATCCTGGGATCGAGCCCTACATCTGGCTCCCTGTTGATGAGGGAGCCAGCTTCTTCTCCCTCTCCCTCTGCTACTCCTCCTGCTTGTGCTCTCTGTCAAATAAATAAACAAAATCTTTAAAATAAATAATCCTTAAAATAACACAATAAGGTATACAGAATTAGCCTTCATTTTAAAAATGAGAAATTTGATCACAGAGTTTAAGTAACATGTCCAACACCAGCAATAATGATGTCAGTATCCGAACCTGGCAGTCAGCTTCCAAGACTCTGAGCCTAGGATGCCCAACGCAGAAACAATGGGCAATGGTTCTCCCTAGCAACTGGACCAAAACCCAGATAAGCTTGGAATGATGCACCCTAAGGAAGAAGTATGTCAATAAACTTGAGTTCTATTCTAGAATGCAGCCTAATCATGGTCATTGGCCAATGAGATAAATACAGGTAACCATCAAAAAGAGCTTCTGATTGTCCACTCAACCCTGAAACCAAATCATGAGTTGGATTTTGGAATAACTGGTGGTTAATGATTCTTCTCTACAGCAATAACCAAAGCATCTCAACTGTAGCCACATTACCATTTGGTCAGCATATTTTTTTAAAAAAAGAGAATTTTTCTGAGAGACAAATGAAGGAAAAGATACTGAGCCAGATGAAGTCACAAAGGCTTACTCCCAATATGGGATCCCAGAATGAATGAGCAGGCACTATTAAGAGAGAATTCCACATCACCTAAGAAACATAACACAAAACTACATTTGTCCCCTTCCCCCACAGTCTTATTGGATGATACTTATTTCAGGGGCTTGTTTATGTCCTCTTTCATATAAAGTGAATTCTAAAGGAATAATAGTAATAATATTAACTATAATGTGCATTCAAACATGAGAACTGCTGAAGAAATTTAATCTAAATCTCTCACGCTCTTCCCTTATCATCAAGAAAGAAATGTTCTCAGTATGTAAACAGCACGCCTGAGTCTCGGCCTTTTTCAGCATTTGACATAAAGAAGGCATTCCCTCAAGTGATCAAGTAATATTCACTAAAGAGTGATCAGAGGTAAGTTGGCAAAGTCTTGGAAGAGAAGGAACAGAGCTCCTCAGAACCCAGCCTGGCGATGTTGAGAGGAAACTCCAAGGATGCCAAGAGGAAGGTTTCCAGCAGTAGGAAGAGCGAAGAGCAGGAAGCATTAGCTCCATGAAGAGGAGACAAGCGTGAATTAGAGAAGAGGCTTGCATTCTTCTACCAATTAAGTGCTTACTATTAGGAGAGCTAAAAACTCTTCAGAATGAATAAATGGGTTAAACAGAATGAGGATTACCATTTAAGTGGAGCATTCTAACTTTGCTTCAGATCATGGGAATTCTACAAAATCACAAAGGAGAGAATTAGCTGTACAAAATAGTTTAATTTAATGGGAAATTTATTTCAAAAGAGGAGCTAAGGAAAATTTCTGGAGTTAAGTAATGACATTTAGAATTAGGAGACGTTTATGTAAAAGCAATGTCCAAGGATAAAGTTAAGTAATAAGAATTTTCAGAAAGACCTAGAAAAATCTGCGATAGAGACCTGAGGCACTTTGGAAAGAAGAACAAAGAAAAATGTAAGCTCTCTCTCTATAGGAAATAATTAGAATAGAACTTGACCTAAATTAAAGGAAAATACTACAAATATCTGAGTATAAACACAGGATACACACACACACACACACTCTCTCTCTCTCACTCTCTCTCTCTCTCTTTCCTACCTTAGAAATCCCCCCAAAGACTAAGATCAAAATGTTACTTCTGTTCCTTTTCTAGTCTAATTAAAACATGAAATGTTGCCTATTGCCTGTTATCAGTTTATGCATATTATGGGTTAAATAGAAAAATTAATATTAATTGAGGGTGTCACTTCTCTGCCACATTTATTTTACCAATTCAGAGGAATAGTGATTATAAAAACACGGCAGAGCTCCAAATTATATACTGAATCATATACGCTAATCCGAGGGGAAAAGCCAGACTTAGTGTTCCCATAAAAAGATACTTTTATAAACTAAAATTTAAGCCTGATTCCAGAAATTATATGCCAAAACGTTTCCTCAGAATATGAACCCCCTTTTAAACTGTAAAAAGAAAATTCATAAGATGAAAAAATAAAACCTCCCAATCATAAAATTTCCTCAAAAACCTCCATTATGCTTTTAATTCTTTACTGATTTAGGTCTTTTCTTTTTTTTATTTTTAAACCAACTTGAGTAGTTGGAATTGTCTTTTTAATTTAAATTTCATAAGAAAGAGAATCACAATGCACATTCCCTGACCAGATTGTGTGTGGCCTATTTATTCGAAATGTTCGATTCCATATGGATTTCTTCTCTTTTATTTATAACTTCCAGAAAGAATTCTCTGTAATAAGTTAGCAACTCAAGGGCAACCGATTTGAAAAATCCAGGCCCTGAGAGCACTGTACCTGAGGTCTGCCACCTGCAAGGTTTTCTAGAAGGACCGGGGAAGGCCAACAAAGCTCGAACTTCTGTGTGGAGCACGAAACAAGCGTGAGCCACAAGTGGGTGGTCCACTGAGGTCAGGGTTAAAGTTCACGGAATAATTTGGAAATCATTCTCCACTTGGATCTCGTTTATAAGCCTGAGAATACACCCTTTAATTAGAATACAATTTCCAAAGCAACCACTCCCTTGACTTTCCAGAGCTCAGTTATTCTCAGGAAAGTAAAAAAAACAGCCTCATCACATTGACAGCTAACAGTCCCCTATAAATTATGCCTTAAATGTCCAACAAAGAAAGCAGCAGGCATCCGGGACAATGTAGATGTTAGCTGCCAGCCTTCGAACCACTCTCAGGAGCAGAGAGAGAAAGAGAAGTCCTATTAAACCGACTCACTCTCGTCCACTTCTTGCTTATGCAGCTGAGCCGTCCCATGGAAGCTTGGAAAAAGAGTGGGCTGTGCATTTGAAAACGTTCCCACACCCCAGCCGGCCTCATTTTTCTGATGATCCCTGCGTCCAGCCAACCTCGCACTACAGTGGGAACACTAAAATCAATTCCATGAGAGCCAGCTGCCCGCCTCTTCCACAGTGCTCAGGGAGCCACACAGGACTCCTGGAATGGGAGCCAGCCCTGGCCTGACTCACCACAGATGTTCCCCTCCTCCCCCATGCAACTTAGAGCCAGGGCCTTCTTTCCAGGGCCTATTGTTATTACAAAAGATTTTACTGGGCCCCCTCAAATGTGCTAGATGCCAAAGAGGAAAACACACACCTCCCTGACCTTGGAGTTAAGAGAGACAGGCAGTGAATTATGCAGACGACCACCTACTCTACGGGGAAGGCCAAAGAAGAAAACCCAGACAGCTCTGCGGAGGCAGTGTCAGGGAGTTGGAACAGCAGAAGCTACCACAGTGTCAAACTTTGAAGTGCTAGCCAGCCTTGAGTCGAGTCTAAAGATGACATAAATCGTTCCGTTTTGGCAAATCCAGATATCAGATTTTTCTGGAGACCCAACAAAGTTGCCTTTGCCTAGAAAATGTGTGACCAGGAAGAGGACAAAAATACAGTTTCTGAAATCTGTAATCAGAATTCAGAGACGGAGGGCGCCTGGGTGGCTCAGTGGGTTAAGCCGCTGCCTTCGGCTCGGGTCATGATCTCAGGGTCCTGGGGTCGAGTCCCGCATCGGGCTCTCTGCTCGGCAGGGAGCCTGCTTCCCTCTCTCTCTCTCTCTCTGCCTGCCTCTCTGTCTACTTGTGATCTCTCTCTGTCAAATAAATAAATAAAATCTTAAAAAAAAAAAAAAAAAAAAAAAGAATTCAGAGACGGAGGTCACCCGTAACTATTCGGAGAGTCTTGTCAGCTATGTTTCGGGCCGGGGGGTGGCTTTGCTGCCTTTGGCCTTTTTCTTCTGGATGTCCATTCGGCTGTCTGTTTCCCCAGCAGCCTTCTCAGAGGGGGCCATAAAACTAGACAGTGGCTCCCAGATGCTCCACTGTCCCTTGGTACAAGCTAAACCATCATTATCGCCAAAGAAACTATTTAATGCAATTAACATTTTTTTAAAAAATCACTGCCCACCTAACCGGTGTAGATGACAGGGCAAAGAATTTATTTTCAATCCTTTCCCTTTAATGGTATGAATTCTGTTAACTAAGATGGAGCTTCACCAAACACTATAGCAAAAATCTTTATACTTACTTGTTTACTAGAAAGAATAATTCACTCTTTGAACCTACAGAGGGGAAGTTCCAGGTCTAGAGAATGTGACGCAGAACCCGCATTCTGAACCGCGCCCCCGTGATACTGCTGTTGCCAGACATTCCCACAGTCAGATGAAAATACACCAAAGCTTTTGTACATATCCTACAGACTACGTTCAGGAAGAGGAAGAGAGTAAAAAGAAACCAAGTAGTGCTAAAAATGTTAATTGCAAAACAAAACAAAAAAAAAAAAAAAAAACAACCAACAACAAAAAAACAACAGAAAACCAGTTTGGAATCATTTGGCACAAGAACAGGGACCAGAATGGTACCAATCACCAAAGTGCTGTTTACTGTCCTTTTGCTCTGTCTTTATCTTTTTAGTTTCACAGTCCACTCAGAATTGTCCAACTTCTACTTCATCACTGCTCAAGAAGGAATTAAGTTTAACTGTATCTCTACGAGAATAAAGTCCAAAATTTACAGGTCAATTCTTCCTTCAGAAAAAATAAAAATAAAATAAAAGGATGAAAATGGACAGACAGTATTACTTATATCCTAGTTTTAGCTCTACATCTTAAAATACTCACGAATATACTTTCAGATAAACTCTGCTGATGTATAGATTTCTGGGAGAACTACAAGGAACAATTAACTGAAAGCATACTTTCATAGCCATATACCCAAATCACTCCGATTTTCTCTACAAATACTTACTTCGGATGAGTTCATCATCTGAACAGTTTTCCCAAATGGACTGGTCTTGCATCTCTCCATGTGTGAAGCAGCTCTCGGTAGCTTGAGTTACAGTTCTCTCATTATTTTCTTTATCACATTTTTCTAGATAAAACACAAGATATATTATTATTAAATGTTATATATTTTTCTCTATTTTTTTAATTTTAAGGTATGTTTTCCCCCAAATGCTTCCAAGTCTGCCATAATTTAAGCAAATGGGAGCCGGATCTCTATTCACTCTTGCATAGGTTGTTGAAGTAGTAACAGATTTATTGAGTACCTACTATGTGACCAGCATCAAAGAAACAGACATGTGTACAGCAAAAATAACCTATTAAGATTATTGTAAGTAGAGGCCCCTGGGTGGCTCAGATGGTTGAGTGTCTGCCTTCGACTTGGGTCATGATCCCAGGATCCTGGGATTGAGCCCCACACTGGGCTCCCAGCTCAGTGGGGAGTCTGCTTCTCCCTCCCCCTCTGCCTCTCCCCCTGCTCATGCTCTGTCTCTCTCAAATAAATAATCTTTTAAAAATCTTTTTAAAAAAAGATTATTGTAAGTAAGTCATCCTAACACAAGGGGTCTGCCATGACAGAGTCACATGCAAAGGTCACGTACAAGATGAAAGTGAGTCTGTACATGTAGGGGGCGGGCATGGAAGGGAAAGCACCAAAGGAGAAGAGATTCCACTGAACGGCTGGGCTAAAAGTCAGACCGCAGTTGAATGAGGGACTGAGAAGTGAGAAGGTGTAGAAACCAAGTGTAAAGTTCTCTCTGTGGAAGCTTGGGAAAGAGGCATCGACTGTGTTACGCATTCTCAGAAAGGGAGGCTATTGAGGATGGGAGATTTATACGTGGGTTTATGGGTCCCTGGGGGGAAAAACAGTAAGGAAAAGTAACACCTTATCAGGACATAAGAACTCAAACAAAAAGCTAACTGTAACACAAGGTGAAATCCACGTTATAAGAGGTCCAGAGCACTGAAGAAGTTTGAAGGAAGAAAAAGAAACTCATCCCGATTCAAAGCTCAAGAAAAGCACTAGAGAAAAAGGTGCATGTTGGATGGTCTTCAAAACATTCGTCGGAATTCTAAAAGCAGGGATGGGAGAAAGGCCATGCCTGGTAGAAGACGGCAAGGGCAAACTCCGTAAGCAAAAAGGTTCCAACGCTCTGGAGTGTGAAATATTTTAAGAGGGACATTAGGAGATAAGACTAAAGGTTTGATCAGGGACACAGCATGGATATTTGCACGCAAAGGTGAGAAATCTGGACCGAATTTAAGGCAAGATAAGTAAGTCAAAGTAGCCACTGAAGCTTTATGAAATGCCTTATCAGAGCCATGCATTAGGAAGATTAATACATTTGCACACAGCAGTGTCTCAGTCCTGACTGCGCTCTAACTCACTTGGGGGCACTCTTTAAAAAAAAAAACAGATTCCTGGGCCCCACCACCAAAGACTCTATTTCAATTTGAGTGTGGGGCACTTAGGTAATTTTATTGCACTTAACATCCCTGAGAATCACTAGCGTATGGATGTACCTAAGAGGGAGAAGAGAGGAAGGGAAGCTAAAAGAGAGACTTAGAAGAGTCCAGTTTGATCTGAGTTGAATATACTGAACGACAAGATGGGAAAGGGGGACGTGAGAATATAATTAGATCTATTTCTCTATCTAAAACTAGAGCTCTGCACAGATGGGACTGGAGATGAGGGAGCCCTCTCGGTCGAGGATTTGACTGGGAAAACCTGGAGGCCAGAAGAATAATTTATTAATTTAAAAATATGTATTTGTACAAGGTAGATGTTTAGGCTTTGTGCTAGGAAATGAGGATACAATGAATTGTGAGATGCGACTCGGGCCTTCACGGACTTTACGGTTTAGTGGATGAGTTTAGTGTTGCACATTTGGATTTGCAAATCAGAAATAAATCAAGTTATAGCTGGAAACAGTGACCTTCCTCAACTTGACTGCTAAAGCCAGTTAAATGAATGGGCCCATCAGAAGAATTAATACATTAAGAGTACCAAGACGGGTCCGTACAATTAGAAAGGAGTCAGAGAAGGACGAGAAGCTGGACAATGTCAAGCCATGGAAGCAAGGAAAGGAAAGAGATTCAAACAGAAGTTGTTAGTCAACTGTGTTAACATTTCCAGTGGAAGGAAAAAATGTCTGCACATGCAAAAGTTTCTCATGTACCATGGGGATTTCACAACAATTGAAAAGTTCTGCCATGAAACACATTTCAACACATGAAAATAGATGGACACCCTCTTAGGACTAAATCCAGAGGCTAAAGTCTCTGAAAAAAAGCAGGGTCTTCAATGCTAAGTATTTTCAGAAAGCAAAACCACATTCAGATAGCAGTAAAATATAAATCAGAAGCATGCTAAACCAATATGTTCTAGAAGATTTATGTAACATTTACTCAGCATTATCCGAGAGAAAATGTAATCTTCCTGAGAGGTGTTCATTTCAATTAAAATCTTGACTTTTTTAAACAACTCCAGAAGTCTTTCCACTGTTACAGTCAACTCAAGGCCTTTCTGAGATTATCAACAGAAGAGCTTTTTTATAAAAACTCACTAGTTTACATACACTAGCTCATCAGCACAGTCCTACATACTTGCAGCTACTGTTATGTAGCTAACTGCCGCCAGGTGTCATGCTAGTAGGCTTGATTCAATTAGTAACTTTAATTGAAGCTGAATGAAATTAATTATATAATTTTGAGCTGTTCAAGTTTAATTCCATTAAAATTAATTCATGAAACCAGGGCATTATGAAGCATTGCTGACTAAAAGAAAATAGGTATGAATAAAGCCTCTAGACACACTTGACTCACATTTGAATCATGTCCAATATTCAAGTGCTCAACACAGGCCCTCTAGACTCTCCACTGAATAAATGAAAATGTCATGTGGTCCATACACACACGGGTCTAGTACTGACCCACTCGTAAGAGGAACATAAAGTTCCTTCTGCTTTAAATATTTATTAAGGAACAGTTTCACTTTTTTTTTTTTTTTAAGTTTCCTGATCTGTGAAATTCTAGAATTAGAGTTCCCCTCAAGTTAAAAAAGAAAAACTATCACTCTCTGTCCCATTATGTTCAAGAAATAATCACTAAAATGTAATTACTCTCAAATCACAATCATCAGTCTATCCAACTTCACCTTCTTTGAAAAGTAAATGTCTTGGCCCAAAAGTTGGCCTCAGCTTTTTGCTATGACCCACAGCACCCAGCCCAAAGCAAGGCTCAGAAAAGGTCTTAAGTATAAAAATTAAGTCGACTTTTGCCAATTCTCCATGTCTATAAACTAAACTTCCGTGACCCCTTGAGTGTTGTACAGCTTTCTCACCTATGTATATTGTTTTATTAACATATCTATAATACTTAATGGAATACCTATTCTGCAGCCTCATAAATGGTGCACAGTTCCATCTAACACTGAAGAAATGCACTAAGGCAGAGGAAGAATTAATTGATAGACAATTATAAGATGAGCACCACGATGTCTAGGCACAGAACCCACTTTACTACAACTTCCAATGCCTTGGGTCAGCCACTGCTCATTAAGACGACCAACAGGCAGTTTCAAAGAGCAGATTTCTAGGATCAGTATAGGTTTATGGTGTTACTTCTGAACTGCAGAAGCAGGGCCACAGTCCTGGTTTAAACATTTTGGGTTCACGAAGGTCTTTAGTGGCTATTCATCTAGTATGTGGTCCCCAAAGACATGTCCCGCATATCCCACAGGTAATCAAATAACTTCATGATGCATGAGATCAGTCTGTATCTTTCTGCAAGAATTCTGTACGCATATCCAAGCAGCACTCCTCCCTAACTTAACAATCTTTTCTTGAAAAGAGACCTTCATCAGCTCAATAATGTCGTTCTTTGCAGAGCTCCTTAACCATCAAGATGCACAGGTCCCAACCTCAGAGGTCCCAATTCAGGTGGTACAGGAGAAGTTCTGTCATCATCATAGATAGCCAGGTGTGAGGGAAACTGCTCTAAGTTCTTCTGTTCTACACAATTTAGAGAAAACTCGGGAGGGCCTATTGAACACTGAGATACAGACCTTGCTTTTTGCATCACCTCATCAAAGGTTTCCAAGTAATCAGAAAATGCAAGCTGACCTTATCACCAATACAGAGGTATTCAGTTGTGTCTCCGTGCTGGAACAACTATGAGAATATAAAACCTGAATCACAGTGAACACTCATCAGTTCTACTAAAAGATGACTACCGAAGCATGTTTTAGAGACTAAAATAAAAACTGAAGATACCTTAAAGATAACACTAGACCAGAAAATAGCTGCCTACTTCTGGCAGCCACTTCCAAAAGGCCGACTTCCCAAAGAATTCTAGTTACTCTGAACACCGAAGTACAGACGAATCTTTGGCTGGGGTGGCCATGCGGAACCCCAACAACAACCAAAAACCTCAGCCCTGGCCCAAAAAAAAATCCTCTGGCTGGGCAGACCCAGCATACACACAAAACAAGAAACTATAAAACTGAGGGTAATGAAAAATGCACTGGATTATAATTCTGACTCAGAAACTGGCCAGCTGTGTGGCTGGGGCGCATTTTCTTCAACCGGAAATGAGGGCATTGAGCTGGATGGTTGCAGAGGTCTTTTTTTTTACTCCAAATTCTGTAAATCTAACTCTGCAAAAGGGCTGAACAACAGAGCCAAAACTTCACATACACATAATGAAGGGCACTCAGAATGGAGTGGAGGAAATTGGAAAAAAGCCTTCGTAAGACATTGGATTTAAGTTAATTCTCCAAGAAAATAATAAGCATGAATTAAGCAAAAGAATCAGAGGAAAATAATAAGAATTCTAAGCAGCTGATTTAAATACAATATGTCCTACACAGAAATGACTTTCTTACAGGATTAATACTCTTAAATTTCTGTTATTTTTCTAAAGAAAGGTATGGATAATGAGACGCAATCTCCCTCTAATCTCAATCATTCCTACTGACAAAGAAGGAGAAAGAACCAGGTAAACAGAATTTCCATTTAATTAAAAATTCTCTAATATTTTACTTAGTTGACATTATACAAATTTAAAACTTTGAGAGTAAGAATTTTACTTATCTGAGAGCTAGGGAATAACCTAGTTGAATGGTGATTAACAAAAGAAAACTCGAAGAGCATTAAAAATAAGCAAATTCGATAATAATGTATGTACAACATTATGTTATGTTCTATGCACACAACAGCCACTCAGCTGGTATATGGTTGTTAAACAACTTTTTGAAAATGAAACAACACTTCCTTTTGTGGAAAGAGTAAATTAATGAATTTTTGCAATTACAGCATTAGCAATTTTCAAAGGAATTTGACATATAATATTCATTTGATCTTCAGAACCATCAACGATATTTTAAAGAACACATTAGCTCCATTTTACTGATGAGAATACAGAATGAGTCTCAGAGACAGATATGCAGTTGAAAATAGGATCAAAGTCAGAGCTAGAGAGCATCGTGCAGCTCGGCTCATTTCATACCACACCCAGTGCAGAAAGACCCACTGCAACACTCAGCCCTTCAAAATTCCAAGGAATGACCCCTCACAAAGAAACACATCCTATTCTCGGTCAGTTAGGTTCATTAGCAAGTTATACTTTATTTTCAACATAAATTTGCTCCCGGGTAATTTATAACTAGTCCCAGTTCTGCCCATTGTCAGTAGAGATGGTAAAGGTAACCCTTCCTAAACGACAACACTTCCAACTACTGAAGAGGGATATTCTTTCCAGCAGTCTGTCATCAAGCAAATGTACAATCTCAATAGCTAAATGCTGTTAGCACGTAATAGTGAAAGAATCTAGTCATGCTGCATAAGGATGATTAGTTTGTCAAAGCTACTAATGAGCTTTTAAACATAAAGTTCTGTATGTGCCACGGGTTTCCAAGAAATGGAGACAATATTGTCATGTAAAAGTCCAGATGTATCTGATTCCTTCCTGACGAAGGAAAAGACTCTCATTAGTTTCTCTGGGACAGAAATACCATCTTTAAACCATAGTTTCCACTAGAAGTGGTTAAGAGCAGAGGATCTCAAATCAGGGCCCTGGGGTTCACCACTAATGCTATAGATCCTGGGCAAACTACTTCTGCCAAAACAGGACCAACGACAGTATCTATCCCTTAAGGTGGATGTGGAAAGAAATGGAATCATGCCTGGGAAGCAGAGTTTCTGGTACAGAATAAGGGCTCATTCATATTTGCTATTAGTATTTCATTAACTGTTAGGACAATAAGAATCTTTTTTTTTTAAGATTTTATTTATTTATTTGACAGAGAGAGAAAGATCACAAGTAGACAGAGAGGCAGACAGAAAGAGAGGGGGAAGCAGGCTCCCTGCCAAGCAGAGAGCTCGGTACGGGCCTCGATCCCAGGACCCTAGAATCATGACCTGAGCCGAAGGCTGAGGCTTTAACCCACTTAGCCACCCAGGCTCCCCAATAAGAATCTTTTAAAAAAGCTATCATATGGGAGCTGTTGAGGGGAGTTATCTATTCAATAATCCTGATGTGAAAAACCTTGCAAGAAATCTGTTTCTAGACTGAGTATAAGGAAAACTATTGTGGTCTCTGAGAAGCTATATATTTTTTCCTTGATGCACAGTGAACATCAAATTTTTTAAAAATGCCTTCTTTTTGACCCAAATTTATAGACAAAATTGAGTGACTCTGACCCTACAGTCTCCTGTACATTTCGATTTCCCCCATGTTTTGATCTCTTAGATACCTATATTTTCTATTATTATGTTTTAATCTTCTTTTAAAATGTACTATTATAAGCTGCCTTAAATATTCTGCTGAACTAGGCAAAGGTATATGTAAATGCACAAACCAACCATCAAATACATTTTCTACTTGTTATCCAGACTTTATTTGCTTACTTCATGAAAGACTAATATAAACAACGGTGCTTGGCAGAAATCTTAATAAAACCTCATAAACTTAGTGTAAAATACACACATATTCATATAGAAAAGGAATATATGTAGTTTTCTTTATACTTAAATTTGGGGGTTTCTGCATGTTAGGTCTCATCCAATTCAACTTGGTATTTGGTAATAATCTATAACAGATCATTTATAATCTACATAAGATATATATTCTTACTGCTATGCAATCTATATTCACACCTCCTTTTTCTGAAAACAAAATTGCCTTAAACAATTTTTACTCTTCCATTAAAATGCCAGCATTATTTCAGGTGATCTATGTGTGCTCCGGTTTATGAAACCTCAAGTAATCCAAGACTAAAATAACTGGGAAAAGTAAAATATCTGGGTCTGTTTGTCCCAGAGGCTCAGAACAATGTGGAAATCTACAAATGCTTCCCAAATGTAACCTTTAAAAACCAAAGATAAGGCAGATTTCAGGAAGACCTGAGGCTCTGGAATTTTACTTCTTCACTCATCAAACAAACACTAACAAACCAACCCCTCAAGCCCAATGACCTTCAAGAAGCACAGCAAAACCAACCTGCTTTGCCTACTGCTCTCAAATGGATCAAAATCTCATTGTCCAAAAACAACAACAAAAACAAAGCATTTTTAACAGATGAATGAGCATATGCATAAAATTTCATAATTCTGTAAAGACAATAAATTATATAAGCACAGATCATTATGAAATTTACAGACATAAATGCCTGAATCAATTGAATTGATTCACTGTTACCAATATTTTGAAAAGTTAAGACTTCCGAGCAAAATCTAAAATGCACTCCTTCAAAGGGCTTCTTATGCATTCAGAGGCTTAGGGTGCATTTACATGCAAGAGTGGTACAAAGGACACTGACTGGACTAGTTCACAGGGTGGGGGGTAGGGAGAGGAGGTTATACACACAGCACAGTGGAAAACAATTCCGCAATCAGATCAACATACAATTGAATATGACTATGCAAAAGAATAGGTACAAAATGCAGCTGTAGTTCCGGTAATATCTCAATCGGGGCTCTAAATAAACGGCAGAAGGAGCAGGGAGAGGTGAGGTGACAGCGAGCTCCTACTGGCAACCAGGACACATTACTTCAGTCACGTTTTATCTCCTCCCTTTGACATCTAAACTACAGTTCCTTGTCCTAAAGATATATTTTCAGGATGACCTACCCTGAGGCCTAGTGAACTCCTGCCTCTTCAAATAGATGTTCAATTGTGTTCTTTCAACCAAGTATACTCATGCTAACACCAAACACTCACCGGCTCATGGAATTTGGAGTTAGATGGGCTTTTAGAGGTCTCAACCCAATCCGATAACCTGAAGTCAGATGAATACTTATCACCATCCAATATTCCCAAGAACCACCCAAGGAGCGAAGGCAGGAACGGGGACACAGCCTCAGCACATCGCTCACCCCAGTCTGGGACTGTTTTGACAATTCAAAGACTTTCCTCACAATTGGCTAAAATCTACTTCCCTGTCTTTTTCACTGATTCATCGTATTTTGCTCTTTGCAATCTAAGTCTAATCTTCCTTCCATGTGACAGTCTCATCTTAGAAAATATCTCATGCTCTTGTGTCTTTATCTTCTCTGTGCTAAACACCCTTAATTTCTTCAGCGGCTTTTTAGGGCCTTTTTTTTTTTTTTTTTTTTTTTACCTTCTGCCCACCTTTATGGACAGGACAGTCTTCTTCATCTTGTCTAGAAAGCTATTATGAAAGAGTTTTGTCTTACTGACTGCGAGAACACAGAGAAGCCATATCTACAGCAGTTCTCTTGCTTAGCAAATGACTAAGCCTATGACAAAAAGGAACTGAGGACTCTGACATCTTCCCCTTTTCTTAAAATGAGGTCACACACCCATCTTTAGTCTTTTCATGATCACTGTTTTAACTGCCACAATTCTAAAACTTTTGTTACCTCTCAGTTCTATCAGGTGGAGATGAACCCTTAACTTGGTACTGTTATGAGAATGAAGGCCAACGGAAATCAAAAGTGAACCAAAGGGGGTTGTTTCTTCTGCAAAGGCTTTTTCACAGCTATGATTTGAGTCCAATCCTGATATAGGTTAAGTGAGAGAGGATGGAGAAGAGCATTTCACAGAGCAGTGAAACCATAAATAAGATAATGATAAGAGAATCAGAGCTGTACTGGAATTTATTTTTTGAACTTCAGAATGACAGATAGATTATAGGTCACGGAATCTATCCTCTCTGGTACTTCTCCTAAAGGCCCAAACTGGAAGCCTCTCATAGAATTCACTAAGCTGGCTTCTTTTCTTTGAGACACTGCCTTCTTTGGATTCTCCTGTAAGACAACCAAGCCATGCTGGCTCCATAATCTTTGTAATCTCATTAACTTTTACAAGGGTCCATAATGACCACCTCTAGGAGACGAACTTCTAGATCCATTATTCTAGGCCTGTTCCCATGTCCTGACCTACAAATCTGAAGTTAACTCTACATCAATACATCTTTAGCAACTCCAGCTCAACATTTCTTAAAAGTCATCACTTCTCTTCTGTCCTGTTTCTCCAACTGTAGTCTGTATCTTGGTTAATGGTATTCACAGACTCATCTTTCAATTCTCTCTTTTCCCGGCCCCAACAAAATCAATTATGAGACCCAGCTACTTACAACTTCCCAATTTCTCTCAGATGTAGACTTTTTTTTTTTCCTGTGTCCACTACCAGTGCCACCAATCCTCATCTCCTCCAACCAGAAATACTTTCAACACAAAGACTGACTATGCTATGCCTTAGCTCAAGAAAAATTAAATTCATTTTGCATACTGATGAAAAGTTGGTATAGTTATTTTCATGTTGTATACATCTTAATGTAAGCTCCTACACCTTCCCCACGCTCTGTAATTTCACCTTGCATTTTGGTGAGAAATAAAGAGTAATACCCCTCAGAAAATGCATGTTGCTTAAATGATAGAAAAACTAAAAAAAAAAAGAGTAGGTCCACATTTCTAGAGCCCAAAAGATCAAGGGCTGATCCATCATGGAAAAGAGTAGGAGGACTGTATCTTGAAGGGGAAGCCAGTTCCTTTGTACTCTGCCAGCTGCCTTCGGAGCGCCTGTCACCTACTCAACCGCAAATTGCTTTATTTTTAGTGCTCAACTCTGCATAATCCAAACCATAAAGACCTACAAACTGCGTGTTCTTCAGAGGGGATCACTAGCAGTCCAACCCAGCAAAACTGACTCGTTGCCATTCTGAGTTTCTCATTCAACCTCTGAATTTGTATGCTCGAGAACTACACCCGTCAGTTGGCAACTGGCCATCAACTCATCTGTCACACGGTTCTTGTTGGAATGTGCAACTGATATTTAGACAAGGAATTAAAATTTAATTTGGCACATTTATATCTCATCCTCTCTCTCTCGCCTACTTTATAAATTCCTTGTGGGCAAACGCTGCATGACACATTTTTAATCTTCACAGGACTTTGTACGTAGTAGGCACACAAAAAAATGTTTGTTAACAGGGTTTCTCTTCAAACGTGTCAATAATGAAATCTATGTGCTGGCATGAAAATTAACTTCAGACTTGACTCCTGAAACTACTAAAAAATTCAGGCATAAAAGCACATGCATATGAATCATCTCACTTCAGATCACATGGGTGTGAATCTGAAAACAGAAGTGGACTGCAAGTAGAAACCACAAACGAAATTAATGTTAAAATAACTCTGTTCACAGCTCCTACTTAGTGAACCCTAACTGATTAAATTAGAATCTTTTAAAATACAACTCGATTTCAAAAACAAAGTTAAAAGCTTTCCTTCTTCCGAGTATGTGTGCTGACATGAAAAGAAGATACAAAAAGTTTAACTTCAGGAAAGGAGGAGAGGAGGGAAGGGAAAAAGAGACAGAGCCACAAAGATAAAGAAAAGCGAAGCATCCAAAAACTGCTGCACAAACACATGTAAGATTAGGTCAGCAGGAAGGACTGAAGCGTCCTTCACCTGCTCCACTGACTCACCAACATCCAACTAGCCAAACACCCAGAATCTAGCCAGTGCAGAATCTGTCTTCCCTTAATGAAAACTGATTATAAAGACCTTTAGAAATAGAAACGTAAAAATCACATCCCTTGCCTTTACATACGGTAGAATAATTACATTATCTCAGAAAGACAATTTGGTTGAATTGTTATCCTCTGTTGTTGCTTATTGTATCACCTAATTTTCCATTTGCAAATGGCTTAACTTTAGATTGTGTCCATTTACGCTTCCTTATTTTCCCCAAATCTTTTATTATTATAAAAATATAATGCGGGTAAAATAATCGCACACAGCTATTAGAACTTTCCATGAAATCACCTCAACAAGATCCAGGAAATAAGGTTCAAAGAAACAGGAAAGGCTCTTACACACCCAAAAATTCCAATTTCCCCACTAGCCCTATAAAGGTCATTCAATTTATTTATATATATGTATATACACACATATATGTATATTTTATATGTATTATATTTACTATTTGTATATTATTTATATTTTATATATTTTATTTACACACACACACACACACACACACATATATATATATATATATTTTTTAAATAAAAAATCCTTGTACATTAACTGACCAAATAAGGCCAACAGGCACAGTTCTTGCTGCCCTGAAACCTCTGCCTGTCAGTTGCACTTCTGGTCTCTCTGGCTCCCCATATACCCTACAACACAAGATTAGTTAGAACAAACACACTCTTCCCACACATGTATAATCCTCCTCCCTTGTCCCCCACTGCTTCTACCCTGCCAACCTCCAACCCTTTACTAATTCCAAAAATTCATTCTATCAGCTTCTATTCTCAAGCTCCTTCCTGCTCCTTGCTGAGAAAGGCAATCAACCATGCTGACCTTGTCCACTAAAAATTCATGCCATTCATTCTTAGTTAAGCCCTCAGTGTTACTGAGCAGCCTTTTGTTTGCCCCAGATTGAATCCCTCTTGAATACTTCATTCTTTGAAATCTTTTCCACTCATCTCAAATTTCTCAGCTCATCCTAAAACCACCCCCCAGTCTTGCTCCCAGCAAATGTTACCATCTACTTTGCTGAGAAGATCAAGGCCTCCCAGGATCTCTTTTTCCTATCAAACTTTCTCTAGATTATCATTCATCATTTTCTCCCAGGCCCATCTGAAAAGGGAACATTCTCTACTTTCCTAAGACTGGTCTCTGTCCCATTCGGTCCCAGAATTTTACTCTTTCAATTACACACACCCATCACACCATCACTATGCTCCATACCCTTTCATCTTCAATCTCTCTATCCTCTAGATTTCTTTCCATTAGCATGTGGTGAGCATGCTCAAAATCTACCCATCCAACAGAAGCCTTCTATGCACCATGCTTCTCCCTTACCGGAACGCAACTTCATTCATCTTCCACGACCACTAAACCTCTAATGCTTCTGTGACCACTCCTTATGGACTCTCTTTCTGCATTGTTTTCCTTCTCCTCCCTAAGAGTGGCCATACCTCCAAGTCTGCCCCTCAGTCCTCTCTCTCATTCTTGTGCCCATCCATCAGCTACCTGGTGGTGAACTTTTAGCCTAGGGGGCCTGACCCTCACCACTCTCCTAGGTACAAGTTCTACTTTTTCATGGCTTATTGGCTCTCGTGTCAAGGGATAAGTTCCAGGAACCAACGGGATCAAAAGATGATTCAACAGCTCCTCCTATGTTGCCACTCAGGCTAAAAAGGCAAACCTGTGGACTACCTTGAATTTTTACCTTTCCAACATCTTCCATATTAAATATGTTGCCCAATTATATCAATTGAATTCAACAAAATTTGGACACTGTGCTTTAGGAGTCAACAGATGATGAGTAAAAATCAAAAGCCCTCCAGGGGCTCTCATATCTAGGTACAACTTCATCCTACTTTTGCTATAGTTCTTAAACTAATTTCTCAATTCTACTCCTACTCATGCTGCCCTATGTCCTCTTTTGTCAGGTGACAATAATAGCTTCCTGGATAATCACTACCTTCACTCTTGCCCCTCCCGCCAACACCATCCTTTGCACTGCCACCAGATTTATTTTCCTAAAAATACCACCTTGGTCCTGTCCTTCCCTTTCTCAAGAACTTTTAATGGTTCACCACTGTTCATAGTTAAAGATATTAAAACACTTCCATGGAGAATTAGGGCCACCCTCAAAATCACCTCAGTTTATCTTCTCAACCTTATTTCACTCTTGTTTTCTTCCTACAATCCATACAATGGGTTTAGCAAAGTACTTAGCATTCTGTAGTAATTCCCTCCAAGATCTGCTTCCCACTATCTCACAGAGCTGAGTCCTGCGATCATGGTTCTTCATCCAGCTCAAATCAAGTTTTCCTCGAGGTTTTTCCAAATACCCTAGAGCTAGAGATACTTTCTCACTTCCAGGTCCTGCCTTCGCACTTCCTTCGTATATCTGTTATAGCACCTATCAGTCTACCTTGCGTTATAGTTATGGGTGAATGTATGTATTTCCCCGTCATTCTGCGAGACCCTGATTTCATTCAGTCTATTTCTCTCTGTACTTGTCACATAACAAGGTTCAATTGATCACTGTTTCTATAAGAAAGGATCACTGAGATTCCAAACTCCAGCTCACAAAGGAACACAACTAATGTGCAAATTATGCAATCTTTGCCTCATTATTCCATAATCCTGGGATCTCCAAAGAGAAGTATAGGGCGGCAGGACAAGAATATCTGCTGAAGTGGTGGAAGAAAGTATAAAAATATCTATTTCACTTATTTTTATCTCATCTGCCTATAACTCTTATTTATGTATTTCTTTTCTAATGTTCACACACAATACATTTGTATGATGGTAAACAAAACTTAAGAAAATTCTTTGAAGACGAATACTCAGTACTATTTTTATTAATTGGGTAGGTAATAAAAATGCTGAAGACCAGTAATGCAGAATGATAGGACTGAAACTTTGGAACTTGAAAAAGAGATTTTAAAAAGCTTTCTGAATTCCTTCTACTAAAAAAAGAGAGAGAGAGAGACTTACTAGAAATCTATGATAACTTGTCTTTCTACAGATAAAAGATTCTAAAACAATGATTTCCAACCAGAAATAAAGAGCACCTGGAGCCTGTTAAAAGTGAAGATTCTTGAGCCTTCCACCCAGAAATGGACTCTTTAAGTCTAGAGGGGGACCAAAAATGTCAGTTGCCTGGAGAGATCAGGATAGCATCTCAACACTACTGACATTCTAAGGCCAAATTATTCTTTGTTGTAAGGGGCTGTTCTGTCCTATGCATTCTAAGATATTTTGCATTAACCGTTGCTTCTACCCACTAGATCCCAGGAGGACCCACTCCACTCCCTGCATGTCCACTAAACAGGCCTCCAGATGTTGCCAAATATCTCTTGGAAACACGGTCAGCTGTGACTGGAACCAGAGACAGAATCTATCCAAAGATGACACACTTTGAGAAATGCCATCCTTAACCAGAAGGTTAAAACAATATGATACAAATAGAAGAATATGGGTATTACAAGCATACACTGCATAAAATGAAATAAACAGGCTTCCCATAAAGGAAATCTGATTAGCCACTATAAACTCCTGACAACTCAGCTAATCTTCTAAGTCGAAGCTCTTCTTATGTAATTTCAACTCAAAGATGTTCTCCCTAGCTTCTATTTTAAATTATTTTTAATTAACTTCACTGGCATTTTGCATCCTGCTATGAAAAGTCTGCCTAATAGTCTCAGAGGACTCTCCCAAGAGAAAAGAGTGCATTAAATCACACATTATCACATTAAAGTATATTCCAGCACTCACAGTCCAACAGTGTAAGTCTTGGCAAATGCAATAGGGCGTGTGGGGGGTGGGGGCGTGATGCAGGGACTGGAACAGGCTCAAGTGATTCACAGTATCCAAAGCCTATTATCTTTAATTCATCCAGCCGTAGGAAACAGTTGTATTGATTCTCTCCTTCAACCACATTTATCACAATGACATATATTCCACAATTTGTGGTTCTACCCTGATTTCTACTGACTGCATGAGACCTTGGCCAAGTCACTTAAATTCTTTGGGCAATCTTTCTAAAAAGTAAGCAAGTTGGACAAAATTATTTCTAAAAACCCTTCTGGTTACAAGTCCCAAATGTATGACTGAAGTACTTAATTAAAAAGCTCTTTCCGCTGTATGGATTCTAGTAACTACTGCACCAAAAGGTAAGTACTTATATTTTCTATGTTGATAACACAATGAATTTTAAGATGTCTAATCCGAAAACCGAAAAAAAAATGACAATTTGATGAACCACGTACACAACATCCACACCTTTTAAATTTAAATTCAATTAATTAACATACAACATATTAGGATCCACTCTCTCTTAAAACGATACTACGTTTTACCTTAGTAGGTGAAGGATGATATACGATGAATACAATTTACGTATTACTCATCCTTCACCTACTAAGACATTTATACAGGTTCTCTGCATAGTTATAAATATACGTTTACGTGCTATTTTCTGTAACAGAGATAACAGATCAGTTGCCTAGAGGCCATTTCCAGCTTGAAAGTGTAGTTGTTTGTTGGCCTGGACAAAGATTGTATTTAATCAATAGCCAACTTTTAAAAAGGGAGAGATGATACATAAAAACCTGTATTTCCAGTGTCTCTTGAAATACTGGAAGATATTAGCCCAAATGGCAACAATGAGCTGGAGCCTCCTGGCCCATGAGCCATCCTACGGCCCACAATCCCTGCTGCTCCCTTTCTTCTGACATCCATCCTGGGTCCTGGTTCCCTCTCACAGCCTGGAGCATATGAGCTTATGCCCTTGCTCTGTAACAATTTTCAAAATACACAGAAAATACTTTTAATGCTTTTAAAGTAACAGAATTTTCCTTCCAGAATCACAGGAAAAGAGTAGAAATTTTGAAGAAAGAGAACTATGCTTTTAATAAGAAAAACCTTCCTAACTCTGAATGCTGATGAATAAAATGAGCTACACTTTGGGGTCTAACTAACCATCTGAAAGAATGGAGAAAGGAATGCTAGAGTTGATGGTGAGTTCACTATAGACCCCCTAAAATGTCTTGTAACTTGAACATTATAGGTCCTCAGTTAGCAGTATGGATAGCTCTTCATAATCCAGTAATAAATGTATTGGTTTTATGTTGTCATCTATGTATCTTTGTTTACAAGTTAAGACTTGACCTTCTATGTCCCGCTCATGAAAAGGTATTTTCTGCTATTTTCCTACAACACTCCATTCTTCTCACTGATTTCAATATATAAAAATTTTAAATTAAGTTTCCATTAACTAAGCACCCACAACTTACCAGAGAATGATTAAACTGTTCTTCTGAAAGGATGATAGAAGAATCCAAGGACAGAAGGAAGAGGATAAAACAACTCAAGCAAGAGCTTGAGAGTTAAGTGCTTTGTGAGCAAAGCTGCTCTCTTCACTAATGTCTTTACCAGTAAAACCAACCTAACCATGGAAGGCAGCATCTTGAAGCTCTTAATCTACCTACTGGCTCAATTTTTTTTTCTTTCAATACACTTTATGAAATCTGCTTGCTTGAGACATAGTATTATAACAAGATTCTGAGAATTCTTTTTTTAAAAGATCAACTTTGTATTATGGTTACAATTAAATCGATGCCTATTTAAAAGATATTGTGAGTCAAAGATAAACTAGTAAAAAAGCACTATATAACTATGTTGTGAAGGATAAGCCAATTTTCAGGTACAATATAGTCCAAGAGTTTCCACAGTGATAATGTAGGTGTTGTATGCAGTCAGTTGCACCTCAGACCATTCTAGATGACCACTTCTTAATGCCAGATCCTGGGGTATTCTGCAGCATTGCATTTGCACAGGCATATTTAGTACCACTGCAAGTTCTGACTCTGAAGATGCATTATTAAAGTTGGACACTGTAGATATCACTATGTCAAATCAATTGTTTTTGTAGTATATCTGATGTGGATTTTGACATAAGCATCATTTAACAAGAGTGATTAACAGCTCAAGTGTGAACATAAACATCAATGAGTCGATAAGACTATGAAGGGCATGCCTAACAGGAAAATGACTATGTTGGCAATACAGAGTGAAGAACGTGGGCTGCTTCTGGGAAAATATGTTGATCATTCTAGCTCTCTGATTCGTTCTATTTTCTCTTCAGAAAAAAATGACTCACTGTTTAGAAGCAAAAGGCAATGATAAACATAATTCAATTTAACAGCCCTGAATGCCAGAACATTCTAATTTAGCCATGGATGTTTTCTGCAAAACCTTTTCTGAGTTCAACATTAACTTCTTCTTTTCCATTTCTGCTGCCTTAACACAAATACAAACACAAAAACAAAATCCCAAGAAGCTCACTACATTACGGTCAAAGGAAAAGAAAAGCTATCAGATATGCTTAAAATCAAGAGTATAAAGTAGGTTTCTGAGATCTGGAACATTTAGCTTATATCAATTTCAGAACTTTTTAAATCAGAGCCATGCTTAGAGGAAAATGCATCTGAAGAGTAGGGTCCTTGTTCACTGTCGCCATGGAAGACCTGAAGTAGGTTACCTTCAAGAGAAAAAAGATACTGCCTGAACTTGTTTATAAGCTTTTTAGGGAAGTTTCCCAGAAACAAGATTAGTTTCTTTACAGGTTGCCTGTGTTTACACTTTGGAAGAATACAAAGGAGCTAATTCATTCTTGTAAAGTGTTTCTTTTAAAGTATGTTTATTTCAAAACAGAACAGTTATTGAAACATCTGTGAGAGTCATTCCCAAGCAGTGGGTCCCAGAAACCTGGATCATCAACGGAGTCACAGGGTGGCCCACAAGAAACAGAAAGATGAACAGCGAGCGCAAACTTGGTCAGAGATCAGCAGCACACCGGGATCTGATGAAGACACTAGAACCGAAGCGAAGCTGAGGAGGGAGGGATCCCACATATTTGAGTCTTAGGCCCCAAAATGCATATGCTTAAGAAAGACGCAGTCATGCCATCCCCTTTCCCTCCGCAACCAAAGGAAGGGGGAGTGGAAGGACCAGCGGATCCCGCCCTCTTATCCGGTTGTTGATCTGGGGCAGGAGTCCTGGAGAACTTGTTTGAGTAACAGTAACTGTGCAAAAGTTCAAAACTACGAGGTGAGAATCCGTCCTCCCTGCACCAACCTCCACCCCTCCGCCCCCGATCAGTAAACGTGTGAACAAATTTTTAAAATGCGACAATGACAAAGCGTCTTGCAACTTGCAAGCAGGCACTCACCCTGGGCTGGGGCGCCCAGCCGGCCGCAGCCCGCCTCGGCCCCGCGCTGGGGCCCGGGAGCGAGCGCTTCACCCGCGCTGGACATGGGCCGCTCCACGGAGCCCGCGCCGCGCTGCCGCCTAGCTCTCCGCCCCGGGGGCGGACCGAGGGCTCTTAGGTGTTGGGTGCAGAGGACTGACTGCTTCTGGCGGAAAAAAAAAAAAAAAAAGTGTTTTTAGAGACCAGCACACCACCCTACGGGACATTCCCTCCCCCTCCGCTTCCCTCCCCCAAACCCCACCCCGGAGAAGTTTTGATTTGAAACCCGGGAGGAAAACTGCTACCCCGCACGTTGACAGCGGGGGTGGAAGGGGGCAGGGAGGCGCTGAAGGCGGGCGGGGAAGGGAGACTGGATTTGGAAGCTTGGGGAAGGGGACCAAACCCCTCCTCCTCCTCCTGGCCGGGCCGACCACCACCTACCTCAGCATCCCCCCAACTCTCTCAAAGCCCCTTCTTCCTCCTCCTCCTCTTCCGCCCGGAAAGTTAGCAAAGCTCTGGCAGCCGCGGCATCTTGCCCCAGCGGCCTGGCAGCACTGGCGGCCGCCCCGGCGCGTCCCTCCCCGCCTCCCTCCGGCTCAGCCCAGACACTGCAGTGGCGGCAACTGCGCCAGCGGCCGCTCCTCTGACTCCCAGCTCTCCGCCCCCTCTTTCCAGCCAGCTCAGTCCGGCCCGTTCCCCTCCGAGGGGGACTGTTCCCCTTCTGCCTCTCTTTTCCCCGTCCTACACCCCTCCACTCCTGAAACACTTCTCCCTCTGTTGCTCTTTTTCATCATATCCGGATCAGGCGGCCTCGAACTCTTGGCGGGTAGCCCGAGGTGGGGGGCGGTACAATGTGGGCTCCCTCTCGCCCAAGCCCTCTGGGTCAGGAGGCCAAAGCCTGAATGGGCTGGCTCAGAGCAAGGGGTTCTTCTAAGGGCTGGGAGAAAGGAGAGAGTTGGTTGGTCCCTGGCTGCCCTGGCATCTTCCTGGCCATACTCACCCCAATCCCTCTTTCCCAGCCTTTCTTCCCAGTCCTGTCCCAGACCTACTGAAGCTCTGGGAACTATCTGAATGAAGGAGAAATCTTTAGGGTGGACAATGCAAAACCAAAAAGAGTACAAATATTTATCAGACTTTACAGGTGGGATAGCAAAGTGTGGTTTTGAAACTGTGCCCCTTAGCAGAGTGTATAAATTCTTACTCTGTGCCTCTTAAATTACCTTTATTCTCTTTTTCAAGCCTTGATCCTGGTCAAACAGGATCCTAGCTCCATAAAACCAGCTGCACTTGCTTGAAGCCAGGAGAGGCATCCAGGCTGACAAGACTGACGCCATAGAGGACACTGCAGCCCAGGGCCCCAAGCCAGGCCTACTACACCCTGAATGGCTTCTGTGGCGAGATAAACTTGTGGTCGGAAGTCAAAAGCCAAGGAACTCTCAGACGTTCTGATTGTAGCTTAATCTGACGAGCCTAGAACAACAAGTACAAAGTAATTTGCAGATATAAAGTATTTTAATAATACATTCACATAACCTGTGCTTTTTCATTCATTGTAAGTGAAATGCAGAATTCATTTGTAAAAAGGTAGAACAAACTCATTCTTCAAATCTCTAGGACAAGAGAGGAATCACAGCCATGTTACCAAAAATTGGAAGAAAACGTGCACTGGATAGATCTTTCTAGGTATATCAGTCATAATATCTCAAGAATCTCATTTCTTCAAAAAAACCAACTGGAATTGAGTCCAACTAATTGAGAAGATTTTCTTTAGAGTCAGTGCAACCAAACTTTTTTTTTTTTTTAAGATTTTATTTATTTATTTGACACACAGAGAGAGAGAGATCACAAGTAGTCAGAGAGGCAGGCAGAGAGAGAAGAGGAAGCAGGCTCCCTGCGGAGCAGAGAGCCCGACACGGGGCTCCATCCCAGGACCCTGGGATCATGAGCTGAAGGCAGAGGCTTTAACCCACTGAGCCACCCAGGCGCCCCAGTGCAACCAAACTTTCATTTAAACCTGAAAAACACAGTCTTTCAAGTTTCTGATGACAGTTATTCAGTTATTCAGACCATACTCACTCAAAAAACATTTTTAGGACATTTTCCCTAATAACCTAGGACTAACACATTTTTCTTCTCTCTTTAGTGTAGAGGTTTCAGATATGACGTGCACAGAAGTGCCTTAACTTTCCTGAAAACTTGTACAGGGGCCTGGACTCTGAAATCTACTTGATGGAAGCAGATCAGTTCTGAGGATCGCTGCATTACCACTCAAGAATGAACATATACGAAGCATCACTGTGTAGTGCACTGTTATCTTCAATCAGAGAAACAGGAAGAAGTTAACCACTCTGAAAGATTCTGTTTTAGCCCTTTCTTACTATTTCCTTTGCCTTTTTTTTTTTTTTCTGATCCCCTCACAAAGATGGTAAAGTCCATGAATATCAAGAAGTTATACCACTCTTCTGGAAAGTCACAGTCAGTGATAAGTATTTGGTAATTTTGCAGAGTACTTAGTGTTGCACACATGTGAGTCAATCCTTGAATTTAAACATCTTCTTAATGGGAAAGAAATTCAAATAAAAACATTAGGAATAAATGAGAGGCTGTGTTGTACAATCACCTTGATGGCCAAATGCTGTATCTTGTTCAGCTGTGTGACTTTGGGCATCTTAGTCAAACTCTCTCTCTGCTTTGGTTGCCTCATAAAATAAGGATGGTAAGAGAAACTCTTTACAGAGTCCCAGAAGGGCTAGTGGGATAATTATTAAAATAATTATAAAATAATTAAAATAGAAATTAAAACTATAAAAAGATAATTCTCTTATAGCATTTGGAAGAATGTCAGATAGGAGGACAGGTGCTCAAAAGTGTTGACTGTTATTAGACAGCAGAAGCATTGCGATGGGTTACACAGAGCATGGCATGACGGCAAGATCACAACGGCCACATCAACATAGCAGGTAACGAAGCATGTACTTTACACGAACTTTCTCAATGAATTTTTACATTGGCTCTACCACTAACTTGCCAGGATTTCATTGCTAAAATTTAGAACTCAGACCTATCTGACTATAAGGCAGATTATCTCACTTGTTTAGGCAGACTCAAGTCTTCCCTCTGGAAGGTATAAAGGTGGCATCTGATAGACCAGAAACTAAGTGTGGGATCCTAAGTGTTCCCCAAGCTGCCCAATTACCCCATCCCTTGCTGTATTTTTTCAGTTTGACTGATCACCTAGCTTGGTTCCTGATGAGCAGCACTCCATGCCCTCATTCTCTCATTCTTCTATTCAGCAAATATGTATGGAGGCAGAAGGCGCTGGCATGACATGGCAATGAAGATAAGTGGGACCACTGCCCATGGAGTTCACAGCCTAGAAGGAAGTATGGTTACACAACCCCTTAACAACAGAGTTGCTAAGAGGCATGGCAAGGGAAGTTTTGGGGAGCTAGGGTAGTAACATAGCAGGGAGATACAGTCTGGTCTAGGAACCAAGAGAAAGTTCCTGGAAAAAATTATGTCTCTGCTCAGACCAGGAGGAGAAAGTGAAAAGAAGAGAAACAGACTGCCCAGGTAGAAGGAGCCATGAGGGTGGCAGGCCAGAGAGTGGAGGACAGCCAAGCATCCGGGGAGAACTGAAGACGGTCAATGTAAGTCCAATGGCACTGACACTAGAGTTCGGGAGTCCAATAAGGAGGCAAGGGATGATGCTGGCAGTGAAACCAAATAGAGATATAAGGTAGGGAGCTAGAGGAATCAAAGGTGACTTCCAGCTCTCTGAATTTAGGTGGAGAGTGGCAATACCACCCACAGAGATTGAAACATCTAGGAAAAACAGGTTTGGGGAAATCTGCTGAATTAGTCATGCAGATCATGTGGTTTCTGAGGTTCCTGCAAGAAAGCTAACTGGAAGCATCCAGAAGGTTGCTGGATAGGAGCCTGGAACATAAGCACATGGATGGTACTTCACTGGCTAGAAGTTATGAGCGCCCAAGATGAACATGTCACGTAAGGGCAGAAGGCCTAAAACACAGCTACGCCCTGATACTCAATACAAGTGTGTCCTCACTGGCCTCTCTCCCTTTTTCTACAGGCTTCCCAAGGTCATCATACTGTTCTCTCTCTAGCTTGAGAACCACCATTATTTAGTTACTACTGATTAGTGTACACCCACCCTCCCAGATGCCCATGGGTATCATCACATCATGGTCTTCATTCAATCAGGTTCGCCACGCCTCATACTATAATGACCTGGATGGGTGAAAACTGTCCCAGGTCTGGCCTCCCATTACAATTAAGTGCTCTAGCCCTGGCTCAAAGCCCTCTACCTTTAAAATCCTAATGTGTATTGCAACCATTTCTGCTTGGTGACATACACACTAGTGATAGAATATGTGAACACGTCAAAGAAGTCGGACATGACCTAAGCAGATAAAATGAACTAATCAAATGAGTTTATAAAGCATCCTTACGGACTACTTAACCTTTACCATTCGTTCAACATTCAAACATTTATTGTGCACCTACTATATGCTACATTGCCACATGTTAGGCTTGGTTGCTAAAAATTTTTATTTGAGGTCTTGAAAAGCAGCTAAATTAGTTTTCAGCTGGGCAGAGGCTGATTGGCATAGCTCAAGTCAGAATAACTACCCTCACATAGTAAGCTTAACCAGAGTTCTGCAAGCAGGATAGGTCATTGTGCGTGGATCCCCGGGAGTGCACAAGACAAGTCTCTGGAATGTGAAAGAATAATGAGAAAATATTTTAATTTGAGCATTTATATTTGTTTTTCTTTTATTATTTGTAATTTCTATTTTTCAGTATGTTATATTGTATATATAAAACATTAGTAAAAAAGCACTTTCATGTTATTTATAAATATACATTAGGGGTTCATACTAAAAAATATTCTACTATTTGTTTTGTGGGGAAAAAAAGGCTTATATACGTTAATCATTTAAGGTCAGTCATTCCCAGATTGTACCAAGGTCTTTGGTAGTTTTTCTAGAAAAGATATATACCTAACTCATTCATGTGGAAGTGTGACTTTAGCAAACCCAAAACTCAGGGACATAGCAACTAAGAAATCACCCTAAGACTCTATACCAAAAATAACCTTCATGACCTTCACATCGTGCCAACACAACGGCCATCAATTTTCTAAAATCCTACTAATTTTTTTGTGTGTGAACACAGACCTCTAAACAAACTTTATTTTCTATTGTCTCAGCTCACAAAAAAATTTAGGGCACAGGGGCTTTGAGAAAAAGACATTAGCTAAGGGAGCTATTAGGTCAGAAAAAATGACAGCAGAAGAAATGGTAGATGACAGACAGGGAAGATACAGGAAAATAAACACGTCATACTGGTGCCTTTGTGAATTCAGCCCAGTGAAAGTGAATGTTTCTAATGAGGGTCTAGGTCATTAAGGAAGATTCCGTTACATCAGTACTGCATTCTGTTTCTTATGGGAGCAGGTTAGTATTTTTATATTTCAGGTAAAATTTCACCAAAAAATGTTCACATAAAAAATTGTTGCTACTTGAAAGAGTATCTTTCACAGAATTACATTTTTATACCTGCAAGGGAAATGAGCAACTGTGATTCTAGGCCAATTTGTTTTAACTATATTTCTCCACCTCCTAGTGTTTTCTCGAAGAGAAGAGGTCAAGTGGACAGGTTTCTGGAATCCCATTCTTACTTCAAATACAGCGCTTTCCTCTTTTTCTCCATAACACATCAGTCCTTCCCTTAAAATTTTTTAAATGAGAAAACCCATCCATCTACTTTTTAAACATTTGAAAACCACCATCTTGCCCAACTCGTTCATTTAACACGCAAAAGGATGTGAAGACAAAGTTCATTACGCTCCACAAACATGCACTGAGTATCAAGCCATATGCTACATACCTCCTCTATGCAAAAACAGAGGAAATAGTAGGAGCTCATGGTGTAGAATGCTAGGAGTAGGGCAGGGGGCAAGAGTGGGACAGGGACAATCACATAACCGTAGGACAGGGCACAAAGAAACCAGCACCTTACTGCTCAGGCGTAGGCGGGGACAGTCACGGGATGTTTCAGAGAGAAGATGATACCAAGTGGAGTATCGCTGATGAGTAAAAGTTTGCCTGTCAAGCAGCTCAGGGAATTCCAGAAAGCAGGGGTGACACATGCAAAAGCCCAGGAGTGGGAAAGCCCCACAGAAGTTAAATGACTTGGCAAAGGTCGTTGAGTGGGTTCATTACAAAGCTGGCCCTAGAGCCTAAGTTTCTGGATATCCAGGCTTCCCGTTCCAGTTGTCTAGCTGAGTCACGTCAGTGAATTCATCTGTTCTAAGTGATGGCGAAGAAAGGCCATGCCTGATCCTATATTTAGGAATTCCTGAGATTTTCTGTTGTGCATACGTGGCCCAAGAACTGGGCACAGGATCTCCCGCTGCTGGATTAGTCTGACTTGTCCTTCCCCGCCAAGCCCTCCGTGAGTGTCCTTTCAGTTGGCTGACTGCTCTGGCCTGCGGCTCTGGCCTGCAGGGTATTTTCTTGCTGTCACTGTACTTTTCTGCTTGTGTTTTGAAGGAAAGGAGGGAGACATTAAGCCACACGGTGGCACATGTCAGATAAGAACAGCGTGAGTGAAGACAGAAATGAAAATGGGGATATTGTATACAATGGACAATAAGGAGACATTTTCTTGGAAGACAGAAAGCAAACCTGGATGTACCAGGCATTGTGGAAAGGTAATGAATACAGGAGGGCCCTGAACACCATCACTGACCTGCTAAACCTGCAACTGCTGGGTGGTCATGACGAAGACATTTAAAAGATACTCAATCCAGAGACCTCTAATCAACTATGGGAAAAATGGGGGGTTGTCTTGACTACCCTCCCACCTTCCGTGGCTTTCCTCTCTCCTTTTCGAGCAGCCCCTGCCCCCCAGGCACTTGGAGTCCCATTCTATCCTCCTACTATCCCAGGTTTCCAACATTAGTCTCTAGGCAAATAATGTGCTAAAGTTTAAAGGAATGAATTCAATTTAATGTATTAAAGATATAAATAGGGACGCCTGGGTGGCTCAGTTGGTTAAGCGGCTGCCTTCGGCTCAGGTCATGATCCCCACTGGGATCAAGTCCCACATCAGGCTCCTTGCTCAGCAGGGAGCCTGCTTCTCCCTCTGCCTCTGCCTGCCTCTCTGTCTGCCTGTGCTCACTCTCTCTGACAAATAAATAAATAAAAATCCGAAAAAAAATATATAAATAACTCATAGCCCTCCTCATTCTAGGAGCAACAGTCCTGTTCCTATGTTCATAGTACCCCAAAATATTCCCAGGCCAATAAAGGGGTATAGATTATTTATTGCCACATTGTTTTGGTGGTAGCAAGTTGGAAGCAACCTGCATAGCCACCCCTGGGAGAGCAGGAAGTTAAGGAGTAGATGCAGAACATGGGGGTATTGTGTAACTATCAGAAGAAAGATTATATGCACACGATAGCAAAACAAACAAACAAACAAACAAAAAGATCTTTAAAACACTATTTGGTGAAAAGAGTAAGAAACAGTATAATTTCAGCATAGCACCGATTAATGATTAAAAATACATGCACAAAAAACCCAACACAATTTATAATACACACAAGCAAAAGGACTTACATAAATACCTTACAATGGTAATCTGTGGAGGGAAGGATGAGTGGACAGGAATCAAAGAGAACATACGCATGCAAATAAATGTATGTACAAGAAAGGGGACTTGCACAGACCAGTGATGATAAGGTGCCCTGTACCAAGGTACTGATTAACTCTTCTTTCAGAGATTCAAAACAGTGACAAGTACTACTGCCAATAATAATAGTAATAGTAATAGTAATAATAATAGACTTGCCCAAATTTGTATTTGGTAGAGGAGAGGGGCTCCTGGGTGGCTCATTCAGTTAAGCATCTGCCTTTGGCTCAGGTCATGATCCCAGGGTCCTGGGATTGAGCCCCATGTCAGGCTCCCTACTCAGCAGAGAGCCTGCTTCTCCCTCTCCTACCCCCTTGTGCTCTCTCTCAAATAAATAAATAATCTAAACACACACACACACACACACACACACACACACACACGACCAGAAGAATTGAAGATTCTGTGTCATATATATTGGGGGAGGAGTAACTAAAATGACTATGGATGTGATTACCTAATTTATCTGTGTTAAAGGTCAGCAACACCAGAATATTTTGGTTACAGCAGCCAACTTACACAAAGACGTTTTCTTTTCTCACTCTCATTGAGACTTTTGTTGTCTGCAGAGTGGTGGCTTCTAAAAAGAGAGGTCTACATCGGAATCCCCAGAACCTGTGAAAGTTACATCATTTGGTTAAAGGGTCTTTGCAAACACAAATAAGTATTTGAAATGAAGAGATCATCCTGGATTATGTGATTCATAGTAAGTAGGAAGTAGGAACAGGGTCCTGTGATAGGGCACAAGAGGTAGCACCAAACCCTGTGCTGAGAGAATTTCCAGAATGATATGGGTTTCGAGAGGAGCCTAGATGAGAAGGATTCAACCAGAGGAATAGGGGGAGGAAGGGAAAGGGAGAGCATACAGAGAACTCCAAACCCTGTACCTGTTCTTTTGTATTTCATAAGACATGTATGCCTAATCCAAAACAAGACCATATTTATACATTCCAAAAACTTCTGTGTCAGAATTCTATTGGAGGGATTTCTAGGCTAAGTGCTTTAAAATTTTATTAAGTTTTTAAATTTTAATTCCAGTATAGTTAACAGTTTTAGGTTAGCTTTAGACTAAGTTTTTTTTTTTTAACTCTCTATTAATGAGAATATTCAATTTTCCAAGGTGATCAGACATCAGTTCATCTGAGGTATAACCAAAATGCTATTAGCTAAATGGTGCTGGCAAAAATCTACCTGATAGCAGTAGGCAGGGGAAAACAAAACAAAACAAAGCAAAAGCTTGGAAAGCTGATTTGTATATGTACCATAAATTGTACCACCAGTACCACCCAGAGAATTGTGTTGCCCCATGATGTTACAGGATTAGGACATCAGTTAGAGCTCCTCGGGTCATTTCTTTCTTTATCCTATAGTCTTTGCTTTTTAAACTCCAAAGAACAGAGCATCTCCCCTGGGTCTCTCTGTAATGAAGAAGGGGGTATTTGAAAAAGTCCATTAACAAATAAAGGTAATGTTTTAAACAAGGAATGATACTTATAAAGGTATGATTACAAAGTTATTTCAAAATAAAAAGAAATCTCTAAATCACATAAAACAATCGTTAATGCCAAAGACTATAAGAAAGACAATGCTGAAACAAACCATTACAAAATGAAACCATGACATTTAAAATTACTAGAATACTTCTGGAATTCTGTTTGGTCTGTACTGAGACCCAGGGCACTCTCTTTTCAGAAACTAGCATACAGACATTGTCTGTGATCATTCAGCGTTACAGACACTATACCTGTTTCACATAGGATGTGAACACCTTCAAAACCAGAAGGAAATAACTTCTTTGGACCACCTAGATTTTTCTTCTCCTAATCGATTTTTGGAAAGGGTTGAGGATTTTCTTAGCATCTTTTAAAAAATCATTTCTAAAATGAATGGAACTCAGGAAGTAACCCTAACTACTTTAAAAGCAAGGCTACTTAAGATTCTTAATTCAAATTATGATTCTAATTTTTAGTTTAGTGTAACAAACACAAATCACTCCTTTCTTTGGCTCTGCCAAAGTCATACTTTCCAACACTCAATGGCCCTTAAGGGGCCACATCTCTCCCCTAGCCCCTCAAGCCCATTAGAGTAGACAATGGGCCAAGGGGCAAAGATGACTTATGAGAATTTGAAACCTTAATCCAAGAGAAAGATGAAAACTGTCATAAAACAATCATCAGTTTGAACTATTTCCCTAGTAGCCTTTGATCCAGGGCAAACAGATACATAAAAAATTTTAAGTGAGATGAAATGGAAGAAAACCATTTTTTAAATTTTCTAATAAGTTTAACATCATAATGATTTAAAATCATTAACATCATTTAACAACACAAAGCATCATTTTGTTTGTTAAAATTCCCAAAAGTAATAACCTGTACTTGTAAGAACCTGGCTTCTAGGATTATGGATGATGCTCATAACTATAAGACAAATTTTTACCTATGTGCAGGCAGTTTAGTGTATTGAGTAGAAGCCCAATGGTAATTTCAAAATATTGAATAAAAGATACAGTTTTGGTTGCCTGGATGGCTCAGTTGGTTAAGCCACTGCCTTCGGCCTGGGTCATGATCCCAGATTCCTGGGATCAAATCCCGCATCAGGCTCCCAGCTCTGCGGGGAATCTGCTTCTCCCTCTGACATTCTCCCCTCTCATGCTCTCTCTCTCTCTCAAATAAATATATAAAATCTTTAAAAAAAAAAAGATAGTTTCTTTTTACATTAGAACTATTTTCAAACCATTTTGTTTCCCTAGCTATTTTAAGTGTATAACAATAGCACTGTACTTGATAAATTTTAAAATATCAACACTTTAGAAAGCCAACTTTTTTCATTCATAGTAAATTATGTTTCTAATATATTGGTTTATTATTATTATATATATGTTTTAAAGATTTTATTTGACAGAGAGACAGGCAGAGAGAGAGAGGGGGAAGCAGGCTACCCACTGAGCAGAGAGCCTGATGCGGGGCTCGATCCCAGGACCCTGAGACTATGACCTGAGACAAAGGCAGAGGTTTAACCCACTGAGCCACCCAGGTGCCCCTATTATTATTATATTTTTTATTTAAATTTTAGACAGTTAACATACAGTGCAATATTGGTTTCTGGAGTAGAATTCAGTGATTCATCACTCAAATACAACACTCAGTGGTCATCATAACAAGTGCCCTACTTAATACCCATCACCCATCTAGCCCAAACCCCACTCACCTCCCTCCATCATCCCTCAGTTTGTTCTTTATCGTTAAGGGTTACTTAGGGCTCCTTTTTCTTTTCTCCCTTCCTATATGTTCATATGGTATTTGTCTTTCTATGACTGAATTATTTCACTTAGCATAATACACTCTAGCTCCATCTAAGTCATTGCAAATGATGGGTGAAAAAAAAATATATATATATAATGGGTGTGTATACACACACCACATCTTCATCAGTTGGTGGACATTTGGGCTCTCTCTAAAGTTTGGCTATTGTTGATAATGCTGCTATAAACATCAGGGTGAATATACCCCTCTGAATTTGTATTTTTGTATCCTTTTGGTAAATACGTAGTAGTACAATTGCAGGATTGTAGGGTAGTTCTATTTTTAACATTTTGAGGAACCTTCATACTGTTCTCCAGAGTGACTGCCCCAGTTTGGATTTTCACTAAGGGTACAAAAGTGTTCCCCCTTCTCTACATCCTCACCAACACCTGTTGTTTCTTTTGTTAATTTTAGCCATCCTGTCAAATGTGAGATGGGATCACATCATGGTTTTGGTTTGTATTTCCCTGATGAGTAATGTTGAGCATCTTTTCACATGTCTGTTCACCATCATCTGGATATCTTTTTTGAAAAAGTATCTACTCCTGTCTTCTGCCCATTTCTTAACTGGGTTATTTGTTTTCTGGGTGTTGAGTTTGATAAGTTCTTTATAGATTTTAGATACTAACTCTTCATCAGATAGGGCATTTGCAAATATCTTCTCCAATAGGCTGCTTTTAGTTTTGTTGATTATTTCCTTCACTGTGCAGAAACTTTTCATCTTAATGAAGTCCTAATACTTCAGTTTTGCTTTTGTTGAATGAGTTCAAAAGTTTTCCTTCTGTTTTTATTTTTCGGAACAGCTTGAGACAATAGGAATTAACTCTTCTTTAAATGTCTAGTAGAATTCAGCCATCCAGCCCAGGAGTTGTTTGTTGAAAGATTTTTGATTACTGGTTCAATTTCTTTGCTGGTTATAGGTATATTCAAATTTTCTATTTCTTCCTGTTTTAGTTCTGGTAGTTTGTAAGTTTCTAGGAATTTGTCCATTTCTTCCCAGTTGTCCAGTTCGTTGGCACATAAGTTTTCATAGTATTCTCTTATAATTGTTTGCATTTCTGTGGTGTTGGTTGTGATCTCTTCTCTATTATTCATGATTTTATCTATTTGGGTCCTTTCTCTTAGGAAGCCAACTTTAAAAGTAAATATTTTCACTGGTTTAAAATGAGTTCTGTTACTGAACTATCAAGCCAATAAGTAATCAATTGTCCATACAATCAAGTTATAGCTACTATGCTATAAAAACTATTATAATGTATTACACAAATTTATATTTCTGAAAATGATCCAGTTGACTAAGGAAATTGACTTAAAATAGTTACTTAAGTCATGTTTCCTTTAGTATTTTACTTTATGAATTGTAAAGCAATTTAATCATCTATAATGTGAAAAAATTACTTCATTCCCCTGTCAATGTTTATATTATGCACTTATAACTATACACTATGAAGATATATTTAAGAACTGTTATATTTTTCTCTTTAGCATCATGTAAATTCTTCAATATTATTAAATAAAATAACTCATGTATACTGAAGGCCAAAAAACACACTCAGTATTTCCTATGCTAGCCACATTAGTAAGGATCTGGGCAGGCAGTACTCTGAACTGACCTTCAATGATCCTCACTTCCTGCAAAGTCCCTTTCCTTGTATGTGGGCTGACCTAGCGACTTGTTTGCAATGAGCTGAATAAGACAAAAGTGATGGTATATATCTTCCACAATTAAGTCATGGAAGAGCCTAAGAATTCCATCTTCCAGCACTTTCTCTGTCTCTTGCTGGTAGTCATGCTTTCTCATTGTCCTATAATAAGGAACTGAGGGTGGCCTTCAGTCAACAGCCCTCAGAAAATCGAACCTTACCAAAAACCACAAGGACCTTGGAAGCGGTTCCTCCCCAGTGGTGCCCTGGGGTGAAACCATATCCCTTGCAGACACGTTGATCTCAGCCTGTGAGATCCCTGAAGCAGAGAAGCCAGGTAAGCCTTCCTAGATGCATTACCCACAGAACCCATGAGTTAATAAATGGGTGTTGTTTTAAGCCATGAAGTTTGGGGGTCATTTGTAAGGTATCTATAGGTAACTGAAGGAAAAAAAAACCTTGCTAAATTATTATTCTCCATCTACAAAGTACAAAAGAACACCATTCAGCTCTCACTATGGAGAGCTTAAGCCTTAGCAGTTGCCTTAATGCCCAGCACTTAGGCCGATGTTCCAGGAACAAAGGTTCCTTGTACCTTTGCTTCTCAATCCAAATAAACACCAGAGTTATCCTTCAGCCAAGTAAATGTGTGCTTACTCTTAGTGTCTGATTTTTTCCCATCACACTTACAGATAGTTACACACATTCATCTCCCTAAAGCATCAGATATTCTGATTTTTTAAAAATTTTTTCTTAAAATTGAGATGTAGGATGTAATAGGTCATAAAATACAGTTTTGACAATTACATATATATATATATATATATATATATATATATATATATATAACCATCACCCAAAATATTGAAGCAACATATGTCCATTGATGGATGAATAAAGAAAAAGTCATATAGGTATACACACATATACATATATACCACATATAATGGAATATTATTTGGTCATAACAAAGGAGGTCATCCTGCCATTTGTGACAACTTGGATGGACCTTGAGGACATTATGTTAAGTGAAATAAGCCAGATAAAGACAAATACTGCATGGCATCACTTATAAATGGAATATTAAAAAAAAAAAAAAGGTTGAACTCATAGAAACAGTAGAAAAGTGGTTGCAAGGGGCTGGGGAGTGGGGGCAATAGGGAAAGGTTGGTAAAAGGACACAAACTTCCAGGTATAAAAACAAAGTCTGAGGATCCAATGCAAAATATGAGAACTACTGATAATACTGTACTGTATAACTGAAATTTGCTAAGAGTATAACTTAAATGTTCCTACCAAATACACATACACACACTCTCTTAAGGTAAAAGGTATTAATTAACAGATGGGGGGTGGTGAAGATATACACATATCAAATCACTATGATACACACTTCAAATATCTTAAAATTTTATATGTCAATTATACTCGATGAAGCTGAAATTTAAAAAAAAATAACACCCTAATTAGCTCCCCCACCAATTGGGAATTAAAAGACACCAGGATATACAATTTCATGTATGCAATTCCTTTAAGTTTGTAAATCTAGAGGAAATGATGATTTTGTAGAAAAATATGAACTACCAAAATAAACACAAGTGGAAAAATGGAAAAAACCTGTTATCACTGAAGAAACTTGAAAAGTGATTGGAGATACTAACAAAAAAAAGCACCAGAATCTTATAGGTTCATCACTGACTTTCATTTAACCTTCAAAGAATAGACAAATTAAATGCCAAATACACAATTATAAACTGAAGGAGGTATAAAAGTTTTCTATCCCTTGTGTAAAGTTAAAATAACATTAACTCCCACACTTTGTAAATAACAAATAATAGTACAGATAAATCTTACTTATAATGCATTAAAATTTAAAATGAAGGCATACCAAGTAGAATCTACCATATTGTAAAAGAAGCATAATGCATGATAAAACAATATTTATTCCAGTAATGCAAGGAGGATTCTGTATTGAGAAATCTGTCAACTTAGTATGTCAACTAATTTAAAGAGAAAAATGCCAAAAAAATTGATAAAATTCAAGTCATTACCTGTAAAAACATTAAATAGAAAAACTGAGGAAACTACTTAAATAGCCTCTTTAATAAAATCAAGAGCAAATATTATTCTAAATAGCTAACACTAAACCCAGTTTAACAAAAGGTATTAAATACTGTTATTATTTAATATTGTCCTCAGAGTCTAGCAAATTTAACACAGAAGAAAATTAAACAATCAGTATAAACATGATGGGGAATGGTGGTAAATTTTCTTTTTCCTAAAGTTGAATTGTATACCTAGAATTAGGAGATCAGTAAAAATAGGAACTACCAAAATGGATGGATGCATATAAAAGAAAGATTTTATTTACTTCAGAGAGCACATGAGCACAGGGAGGGACAGTCAAAGAGGGAGAGGATCTCAAGCAAACTCTGCACCGAGCCCCATACAGGCCTGGATCTCAAGATCCTCAGATCATGACCTGAGTCAAAATCAAGAGTCTTATGCTTAACTGACTGAGCCACCCAGATGCCCCTAAAGTAAGTATATTTTTTCAAGTCTAGTAACTTTTCCTTAGGCAATGAGAAACTAGAAATGGAAATGAGATTGTTATTCCTTGCCCAATAGTGATAAAAATCATGAATCACAAAATAAATTTAAGAAAGACCTATGACCTATATGAAGAAAAGTGTAAAATCCTGCCAACAGGCTTAAGAAAATCTGAACAGGGGCACCTGGGTGGCTCAGTGGATTAAAGCCTCTGCCTTTGGCTCAGGTCATGATCCCAGGTTCCTGGGATGGAGTCCCGCATCGGGCTCTCTGCCCGAAGCAGGGAACCTGCTTCCTCCTCTTTCTCTGCCTGTCTTTCTTCCTACTTGTGATCTCTGTCTGCCAAATAAATAAAATCTTAAAAAAAAAAAGGAAAATCTGAACAAATGGGAAGAGTTGTTTTAGATGAGAAGTTTTAATATTATAGAATGACATTCCTCTTAAATGTAATTTATACATTTAATGTTATTCCAGTTAGAATTCATTCCAGTTGCATTTTTTTGTTTTTTTTTAAATTTTGGGGTAAAATAATCTTAGAATATGGAAAAATAAATACATGAGAATATGTTATATATGATAAATAAGAATAACCTAAATAATAAGAATAACCTAATATATGATAAATAAGAACACTAAGGGGGATCTTGCCTCACCAGTTATTAGAAATTTCTACATGGTCAAAGTAATCAAATCAAGATGGTAGTGAAACCAAGACATTAGTGGAACAGATCCAGAAATAACTTGAATGTATGACAAACACTGTTACTCTTTTTCAGTATAAAAAAGAAAAGATTATTTAATAAATGATGCTGATATAATAATTTATCTTTCTGGAAAATTAAGTTTAATTTTAAAACCAAAGGTGAAAAATTTCAAATGGATTTAAAGGTAAAAAATAAAGTAATATAAATCTTAGCAGGAAACTAAGCAATTACATATATAATATACAGGTAAAACTGTATCTATAGAGGAAACTTCATATCAAGACAGAATAACTAGAATATGTATATAGGATATGATGATGGAAAACAACAATATCCACTGCTTTAGACAAGTAGATTATTACAGAGAAAGGATCAAAGCTCAGTTGAAACCGTTCCCAAAATGTTGAGCTACAAAAACAAAATGCAAACAAATGTGTTTAATATACTATTATGTAAAACACAAACCAAAAAAGAAAAAAAATCCCTCAGGTAGAGACATGGATATACACTTATGTGTAAATGTAGCATATAACCTAACTGCTGTTGTTAAACAACTCCAGGTGTACCATTCATGTATGTGAAGCTGTGTAATATGTTCACTGTGTACTTTTGTGTATTTGGTTATTGACATAGACCCACTATGGATATAATATACATGTGGCTATGAGGCAGATACAAACATAGTAGATGTAGATATAATATAAATTTAAATAGGATGGTATATACATAAATAGAGGAGCATGAACTTTGGTATTATTCTGGGCATGGGGAGGATACCAAAGTCCTTTACTGAGAGAAGGAGAAGAAAGGGAAAAAAACTACATATATACACATACACTGCCAAGACGTATAATTTTATATCACCTATACATGAATTTCTATCTGTGTGTTGTATAGATGTTAATAAAAATTCAAAGACAGAAACTAGTTATTTCTAAAATAATAGAATCTAACATTTAAGGAACTTTTACTTAGAGCAGGTACTGTGCTTAGCACTTTATCAGCATCAGCTCATGGAATAAATCCTGACTAGCTATGTAAATTTAATTCATGAGTGCATTTCTCAATTGTCCACCTACACTTTGTTAAAATCTATCACTTTTGTTTACTTTTTATTCACCGACCTGCAATGGAGGACACTGATCATTCCTTAGTACAGCAGATGAACAGCATCCGTTTGCTATTATCTTTACTCAATGTTCATCTTCATTCTTTTCCTCATAGGCATTCAACATTGCTAGGGTCAGTTAGGAGACTTTGCTAGTGAGAAATGGCTAAGAAACACATGTATGTAGAAGGAGCCATGAGAAAATCACTAGGTAATAAAAACACTTTGGTAGTGAATTCCAAATTAAACCATGATGTTAGGTCTTTGGACAAGTTACATAACTTTACTATGCACAAGAATAAAAAACAAAGTGGTTCAGTAGGTGATTTTTAAGACCACTATCTCTCAGATTTCCCAAGTCTATCCCTTCTGCTCATGAGTATTCAAAATCAAAAATCTATGTTCCTTTTTACTTTTATCCTTACTTTTATCCTGTATTTCTAGCAAACAGTAGCTATATATTTAGGTATATTATATTATATTATATTATATTATATATATCTATTATATTTAGGTGTATTACTTCTCCATTACTGCAAATTACCTCCAAATTTAGTGGATTAAAAACAGTAACATTTACTATTTAATAGTTTCTTTAAGTTTGAAAATTGGGCACTGTTTAATTTGGTCCTCCAGCTCGAGGTCTTGTCAAAAGGATGCAGGCATCTCATGGCTCCATTAGGAAGGATCTGCTTCCCAGCTCACTCATGAGATTATTGATAGAATTCAAATCCCAGATCTAATATTCTTCCTCTTTTTAATTTGATCAATTCTTAATTAAAAAGCTATTAAGGAAAATCCCACAACTCAAACAAACTGCTGATTGCCTCTAGAAGTATAAGGAATCTCTATTATCCAAAGGTGGCTTCCTATCAACCATCAGCAAAAAAGCTGCGATCCTTAGCCATACAAAAAGATGAATTCTGCCAACAGCCTGAATGAGCTGGGACGCAGATTCTTCCATAACTTCTAGATGAGAGCTCAGCCTAGCAGATACCTTATAACTCAGCACAGGATTCAGCTAAGCTGAGCTTGGACTCCTGACCCATGGGAACTGTGAAATAATAAGTGTATATATTTTTATGCTGTTAAATTTGTGATAATTTGTTATGCAACAATGAAAATGATTATAGCCTCTATGGATTCTTTTTCTTGAAAATGTGTCACATTTTCCTGGTTCTTTGTATGTCAAGTAATTGCACATTATACCCTAAATATTGACTGTTATATTGCAGGTACTCTGGATTCCTTTACATTCCTTTGAAGAGTGTTGGTTTTTTGTTGTTGCTTGTTTTGTTTTGGGCTTTTTTTTTTTTTTTTTTTTTTTGGTCTTGGAAGGTAATTATCTTGATTTGATTTTCAAATTGAAAACTCTGCCTCAACTATGGTATCTCAAATCTCAATTCAATTTTTCAGTTCTTAAGCATAATTTAGACATTTGGGCAGAGTTTATACACAGAACCTGGGCTTCCTCTTCCCTAGCTCTTTAACGATCAGGATTACTTGTCATTTTTGTATGACAATGGCCATCTTGAGCTGCCTTCTGATTCCTTCCTTAGACCATCAGAAAGGTCATGGTTTTTCTACTGGAACTTCAAATTGTTGCCTTTAGTCCAGAGCTTGCATAAACCAGGAAATAAAATCATCCCATTTCCTTCATTCATTTAAGTACTAACTTTCATCCAAAATATCTCAGCTTTTGTCCGTTATCTTTATCCATGGTCTTCAGGTAGGGGTTTTTGTTTTGTTTTTGTATTATTTTCTCCAAAATGGATTATTGAAATATGTGAGAGGACCAGTCTAGTAGAAGCTTATTCCCTCTTATGGGAAGCAGACCCACCGAACCTATACTTTTATCAATAGATCACAGGTACAAATTTCTAAGTGGTTCATTTTATTCAGATGTAAGCTATATTATCCAATCTAAATCATTCTCTGTTTATAGATCAGCTAAAGTTCTATAACAAAATACCATTCATCACATTACTATGTACTATCAAAGAGCTAATAAAGGTTGGCTAAATTTGTGGTATATATTTAGTATGTATTCAGACTTATACCACAATATGTCTCTTTCTGTTTCATCAGCATTTCAGTGAATGAGTATTAATGAAGCCATGTATTCAGTTTTTTGGACCCTTACTATACACTGAACCCACAACACGTGTCTATTATTCTTCATATATATTCAGAGTATATCTTGTAACAGTTCCTTTGGAACCATTATGCAGGTATGCTATGAATGCATATTAACAGTAGAATACATTTGCATAATAGGAGTTCATCATATTGCATACATAGCAAAATCTTTATAAAAATATAGTTATAATATTCAAAAGCTATTTACTTAAGCACATTACTTACTATTCTGCATTCATGAAATGGTACTTCTAAATTTTGTAGTAGAAATTAATAGAAAACCCAAGTTTTCAGGAGGTTACGTGATCAAATAAAAAAATACTTTTTTTATGCCTACTGATACCCTCAACAGAATACAGTCAATACAGGTAAAAGAATTAGCAACTTTAGTTGTAGTGAATATATTTTCATTGTGCTCATTGCATAGCTGTTATTTTTTTAAGATTTATTTGAGAGAGAAAGACAGAGATAAAGTAGGAGGAAGGGCAGAGGGAGAGGAGAGGGAATCTCAAGCAGACTCGTTGCTGAGCACAGAGCCTAACATGGGGCTCTAGCTCACTCCCTATTAGATTATGACCTGAGCCAAAACCGTGATCGGATATTTAACCAACTGTGCCACCCAGGCACCCCAGCTGTTATTTTTAAAGGTTCTGTAATAGACGTAGAAGTTTGGATAAACTTCTAAAGTCCCCAAATCTGCAAAATGTAAATTAAATTTAATCTATGGTCATTTAACAAATCTTACAGTATCAGAGCTGGCTGGTTTTTCATCAACTACAAGAATCCAGAACTGACCTAAACTCATAATGAGAATGCCACATGTCCTTTCCTCCTGATGAATCTATGAAGGTCAGCTGGTCACCAAGTAAATAAAGGCAGTAAGATCGGTGAGTTGTGTGATTTTAAATACCTCAGATAGTGTTACAAGGCCATAAACTGAATGACTTTACGTAGCTGAGAAATGCCAAGAGCTCTCTAGAAAAATAGGGTGTTTTATGTCCCATTAGCACAATGAAATCAAATTTCACAATAGTACAAAACAAAAGAGACAGTGCTCTGCATTCAGGAAGTATGTTAACATGAGCATGAAATCGAAGACATCTAGCCAGGAGACTCCAGTTGTGTACAGTGTACTAAAATTACTTCATAATCTAGATAATGTTGCTTCATCCAGTAGTCATTGTGTTCAGTAATAGGTACTCACGTGGTTAATACAAAATGCCTAGTAGCTTATGTTTCATTCTGTAAGTAAATTTAATATCATATTAACTGTAAAATAAAACTGTCACATTTTTTGCAAGAAAGCACTCTCTTAAATGCAAAAATTTTCATTCTGAGGGAAGTAGCTTTCTCTTAAACATGATCAGATTACTATTAAAATTATTAAAAGTATCAAAAGTACCTGTGGAAATGAGTATTGAGAAGAGGGAAAGGAGGGGTGCCTGGGTGACTCAGTCATTAAGCATCTGCCTTTGGGTCAGGTATGAGCCCGGGTCCTGGGATCAAGCCCTATACTGGGCTCTGCTCAGTGGGAAGCCTGCTCCTCCCTCCTCCACTCCCCCTGCTTGTGGTCCATCTCTTGCTATCTCTCTGTCAAATAAATATATTTTTTAAAAAATCTTTAGGAAAAAAAGAAAAGAGGGACAGGAACAAACAAGGATGCATACTCTCTCCACTTTTATTCAACATAGTATTGGAAGTCCTAGCCACAGCAATGAGATGAGAAAAAGAAATAAAAGGTGTCCAAATTGGAAAGGAAGAAGTAAAACTGTCACTATTTGCAGATAACAATTTTACATATATAAAACTCTAAAGACTCCAGCAAAAACAAAACAAAACAAAAAACAAAACAACATTAGAACTCATCAATGAATTCAGTAAAGTTGCAGGACACAAAATCTATAAATAAAAAATCCATTGTGTTTGTTTACACTAATAGTGGAGCAGCAGAAAGAAAAATTAAGATAACAATTCCATTTACAATTGCATCCAAAAAAAAAAAAGCAAAAACAACAACAACAAAAAAAACCCCAAAGAACAGATTTCACCAAGGAGGTGAAAGACCTGTATACTGATAACTATAAGACATTGATGAAAGAAAATGAAGAGGATCCAAATAGATATGCCATGCTCTTACATTGGAAGAAAAAATATTGTTAAAATGTCCCTATTACCTAAAGCAGTCTACACATTCAATAAAATCCCTATCAAAATGCAAAGAGCCTATTTCATAGAAAAAGAACAACCAATCCTAAAATTTGTATGGAACCACCAAAGACTTAAATAGCCAGAGCAAACTTGAAGAACAAAGCTGGAGGTGTCATGCTCTGTGATTTCAAATTATATTACAAAGTTATAGTAATCAAAACAGGATGGTATTGGCATAAAAACAGATACATCGATAAACAGAAAAAAATAGAGAATCCAGAAATAAACTCAGGCACGTTTGATCAATTAACTTATGGCAAAGGAGCCAAGAGGGAAAAGACAGACTCTAATAAATGGTGTTGGAAAAACCAGACAACCACATGCAAAAGAATAAAACTGGACTATTAATTTATACCATATGCAAAATTAACACAAAATGGATTAAAGACTTCAAGGTAAGGTCTGAAACCATAAAACTCATAGGAAAAAAACATACAGGGTAAGCTCCTTGATATCAGCCTTGGTGATGATTTTTGGGGTTTGACACCGGAAACAAAGGCAACAAGAGGAAAGGTAAGTGAGATTATATCAGCCTGAAAAGCTTCTGCACAGCAAAGGAAATCACCAACAAAATTAAAGGTCAACATACCAAATGGGAAAAAATATTTGCAAATTGTGTATCTGGTAAGGGATTACTATCCAAAATACATAAGAACTAACAACTCGATAGAAAAACCACAAACCAAAAAAACCCTCAACAAACAACAACAAAACAATTAAGAAATGGGCAAAGGATATGAAGAGGTTTTTTTGTTTGTTTGTTTTCGTTTTTTAAGATTTATTTGCCAGAGAGAGAAAGCACAAGCAGAGGTGGCAGCAGGCAGAGAAAGAGGAAGAAACAGGCTCCCCGCTGAGCCGGGAGTCCGGCACAGAGCTCAATTCTAGGACCCTGGGATCATGACCTGAGTTGGAGGCAGATGCTTAACTGACTGAGCCATCCAGGCACCCCTGAATAGGTATTTTTCTAAAGAAGACATACAGGGGCTCTTGGGTGGCTCAGTCAGTTAAGCTTCTGCCTTAGGCTCAGGTCATGATCCCAGGGTCCTGGGATTGGCTCCTTGCTCAGCGTAGAGCCTGCTTCTCCCTGTCTCTCTGCCACTCCCCCTGCTCATGCGCTGCTCTCTTGTGCTGTCAAATATATAAAATCTTTAAAAAATGTATAAAAAAATAAAGACATACAAATGACCAACAGATTCATGAAAAGATGACGTCACTACTCATCAGGGAAATGCAAAATCAAAATCACAGTATCAGCTCACACCTGTTAGAATAGCTATTATCAAAAAGACAGGGGCGCCTGGGTGGCTCGTTGGTTTGGGGCCTCTGCCTTAGGCTCAGCTCATGGTCCTGGGGTCTTGGGATCGGGCCCTGCATCGGGCTCTCTGTTCAGCAGGAAGCCTGCTTCCTCCTCTCTCTCTGCCGGCCTCTCTGCCTACTTGTGATTTCTGCCAAATAAATAAATAAAATCTTAAAAAAAAAAAAAAGACAAATAAGTGTTGGTGAGCTTATTGGGTAAAGGAAACCCTTGTGCACTACTGACAGGAACGTAAACTGGTTCAGCCACTATACCAAAGTTTCGAAATTCCTCAAAAATTTTAAAATAGAACTACCATAGGATCCAGCAGTTCCACTTTTGGGTATTTATCCAAAGGCGGGGGTGGGGTGGGGAGGGGGAGACCACTAACTTCAAAACAAATCTCTACTCTCCTATTCATTGCAGCATTTAAATAATAATAGCCAAGATGTAGACACAAGGCAAGTGTCCATTAGTGGATAAATGTATCCATTTTATTATCCATAAAGAAAATAGGGTATGAATGTACAATGGAATATTTTTCAACCACAAAAATAAAGGGAGGAAATCCTGCTCTTTGTGACAATACGGATGGAACTTCAGAGCATTATGCTAAATGAAAAAAGTTAGACAGGAAAAGATAAATACCATATGATCTCACACATGGAATCTGTAAATCAAAACCAAACAAATCAAACTCACAGATACAGAAAGCAGATTGGTGGTCCCCAGAGGTGGTAGGTGCGGAGTGGGCAAAATGGGCCAAGGGGGTCAAAAGGTACAAACTTCCGATTATAAAGTATAAAGGGGGATGAAATATATACAGCATGTTGATTGTAGTTAATACTGAATTGCATCCTAGGACCCTGGAATCATAACCAGAGCTGAAGGCAGATGCTTACCAGACAGAGCCACCCAGGCGTCCCTTTGCTGGAGGGTTTAAAGCAGCAGTTTGATAATTGACTTTCTCTGCTTAAGCATAAGGAATAACATGGAGGACATTAGGAGAAGGAAAGGAAAAGGGAATTGGGGTAAAACGGAAGGGAAGACAAAGCATGACAGACTGTGGACTCTGAGAAACAAACTGAGCATTTTGGGGGGTAGGAGGTGGGGATTGGGTGAGCCTGGTGGTGGGTATTAAGAAGGGCAGGTATTGCGTGGAGCACTGGATATGTTGCATAAACAGTGAATCTTGGAACACTGAAAAAAAAAAAAAAAAAGCAGCAGTCCGAGAAAGAGTACAAAAGCTCTTAGAGGGTAGAAACACAGCTGTGTCTATCCTATAGCTCAGGTTACTTCCTTGATCCTGCAAAATGCCTGGCTGGTGTCCACATGCTGAATATTCATGAATGAATGAAATGCATACCTTAAAGTGTCCTTCCCTTTGATAATCTCCTCTAGTGTCATGTAGACAAAGCCTTATATATCCAATTGTTAGAATTGTTTGGCTCATAAAGAGATATGTGGCACATGAAATCGAATAGTAAAATAGTATGTTATTTTTCAGAAATCATGTAAAGCAAAGATCCCCAGATTAAATGAAAGTCATGAACTGGGGGGTCGTTCAAGTTTCACTTTTACCTAGCCAGTTCCTCATCAGGACCTGTATCAGTGGAACCTCATCTGTAAAACTACCTGGCCAGAATCAGTTAGCTCTTATTTTCTTCTCAGCAGTAAAATTCATAGGCTAGCATAACCTCAAATGTTATGGAGTATTTCTTAATTGATGACAAAGTCGATACCCTACATTATTCTTTCAAGCCATCATACAATTTTGAGGTACTGAGGCAATGTAGACCCATAAAACAAATATTCTTAGACATTCTCACCTTAGCTAGGTACTATGGACTGTCACATACTCCATTGCTTCTTCTGAATTTCCATCATTTTACTTGTCATCTTAATATTTAAGGTGCATTCAATTTCAACTTTCTTTTAAATAGAAAGGAAAAGAAGTAAAGGATAAAAGTACAAATGAAGGATGGGGCAAATATCTCAGTTCTTACAAAAATAGGTTTCCACTCTTTATAGAAAATGATAAAATTCTGAAAAACTCAATATAGACAAATGATCCTTGAAAGTAGAAACTCATTACGCAAATAAAAATTAAGAGCTGACATTATATAACAGGAGTTAGTTCCCTGAGAGCCGGAACCATGTTTTCCTTCTTTCATTTATTAAAAAAAAATTTCCTAGAACTTATCTCAGTATTGGACAAGTGTGCTCCATTCGTCCGTGTTGATCAAATACAATGAAAATTTTAAAAAGACAAAATTTTGGATAGAGCATAAACTGGATGTGTGTGTATCATGTAACATTTCATTCACAGAACATGGAGGCATGGGAGGTGGCACCAGTCAAAGCAGACCCCATGTTCTCCCACATGAGAGAAGGAATCTTGAACACAGAGTGTATGCCTTACTAGCTCAACAGCTAAAAACAAATGCAATTACTTATTTATGTAACTCCATAATTCTCTTCCCCTGGGCACCCCATCCTCACCTTTACTGAATAACCAGGGAGGAATAGTGGCAGCTAGAAAAATTCAGAATAAAGTAATTCCATGGTCCTCTAATAGTAAGGCAGCTGGCAACAAGTATGCTGGACAAGGATGGTGACATTTCAAGAAATGACAAAGTCACAATTCTTATTAGAATAAACCCACATATCAGAGTAAGAAGCAAAGTCAAAAGGGACATAATAACACAGAGTCCATTAGTGACTGATTCCCCACTTAAAAAAAAAAAGTAATAATTCAAAGTAGCACACAGATTGGGCCAGTCTAAGTGGATGTGATTTAGTCTATTTTCCAATCATCTTGAATTTTAAATTGTGACTCCTCAAGCACCTTGGTGTCTTCCTCCAAGAACTGTGTGAGTCAACGCACCTTTCTTCTCATCCTCCCCACTCCGACCCCTTGCAAGCATTCATACTCCATACTCAGCTTGCTGCAACAGCTGCTACTTCTCCTGGCCCTGTTGGTCTCTGTGCCAGTCCACCATGAACACCAAACATGGATTCAACCTTCCTGAAACCTTGAATTATTAGTCTCTTTTCTAAAATTTTCTGTTTAACCACTTCATTTAAGATAAAGTTCAACATCCTCTATCTATCGTTCAAGTCTTCGACCTCACTCTCCTTGTTTACCTGTATCTTGCTTTTCTCCACCCCAGAAGGGTCCTCACCATTCCTCGAGCATTCCATTCTCTCTCCTGAGTGGTACCCAGGCTTGTGCTGTACCTTTTGCATAACAGATGCTTTTCCTTCCCTCTACTTCCCAAACTCTGACTACCCTACTGTTATCACCCATCACAGCATCTCACCTAGAACTTTCAATTTTCTGAAGCACAGTCCTGAGAAAGATGTTGCATGTGAACACTGAGAAAACCATCAATGGCCATTGTGTTCAGGAAATGCTTTCCTAAAAACTTGAGACTGGAAGTAAATATAAGACGGGCAGAATTTGATTAAGAAGGCATGGGTGTAACTCATTCTCTTACAGAGCAGCCTGGGGAGGTGGCAAAACCAGAGGGTCCTAATTCAGAATGTCTTCTTTCAAATTCTGTCTCTGTCACTTACACTCTGCATCATGGGCCAGTCACTTGATAGGAATCTGGCTCAATTTTCTCCTCACAGAGTGGTGACAAGGATTCTTTAGTCAACACTTAGTAAATGTAAGCTATGCACAATACTATTAGTAATACAACAAAACTATCACCTGTGATCGGATACTTCTGTAGCATCCTGAGTAAAATGATTCAGGATATAAAGTAAAAAAAAAAAAAAAAAAAAAGAATCACAAAGAAGAAACATCCTGGGAGGTGAAAAGAAGGTCAAGACAGAGTAAGGCAGTCATCAGGAGACTCTAATATCATGGTTCTTTCCATTAAATTCTTTCCCGACGGTTTCATTAAGCCCATCGGCATGCCACAGAGCCAAGCACACTGTAATGGCAGTTAACACACTGGTAACAATGACTTACTAGTTAATAAAAACTGGGCAGAAAATTGACCTATATAAGTTCATAACACACACACACACTAGTGGTTATATTTATTTTCCTTATTTTGAAGGTAGGAAAACCAGAATGCTCAGAAATTAGGTTATTTGCTCACACAATAAAGCCTAAACACTTGTAGAATTCCGTTAACTGGATGGCTCCCATATTCCAACCGCTAGCAGAAATCTTTCCTTAACCAAAGATTCTAATTTTCATTTTCTGGATGTTTTTCAAACTTAAAATTGAACTTAACTTTCTCCCTTATGTGTCTACTCTCCCCTCCCCTAAGAGCAGGTTTATCTGTCCACTTCCTCTCTATTCCCATTATTATTATCCCTCTATTCTCTCTTTTCCTTCCTTGTTTTTGGCACTGCCACATTATGCCTCTAGTTGTTCTGTAGTGGGTGACACAGACCAATGTAGAGTTGACTGCCTTAAGTGAATGCAGTCTTCCTACCCCCATGGCGGGCCATCGTTGAGCAGACTTTGGGGTGAGTGATACTTGTAGAATGCAGTTAGGCTGGCTTCTCAGGATTATGTTTTGCTCTGGTAAGTTACGATGGATTTTGTCTACTTCTATTGTATAAAGGAACTGAAGAAGGGACCAATGTGGACAGTGCAAGGGAATCAAGTCACTGGATTCAGTACAGTCCTGGAATGACTGTTCATAGAATTTCCTCATAGCACATATGTTACAAAACTTTTATTTCAAAAGATTTGAAGGTTTTCCCAGTTGTTTCTGGGTTAAGTATATACATTCAATGTTTTGGATAGAAAGAACTATTTTTTCACCTATTAATTATAGTTCTTAGCTAACTTTATTAATAAGAATGCCAATTCCATGTTTAAGTCTCAGGGATGGGAACGGGTGAAATGTGATTCATAACAATTTTCTGTTAAGATTTAAGAAATCAGTAAAAATTAGCCATATCATGTATGTTCCATGTTCGTATTTCTTCTATAGCAACTAAACTTTTTGATGATGGGTAAACCTGTAACTCATACCTATGCTCTTACATGACAAATTGGAAATGATGGTACTGGTGTATAAAGACATAAACTCATGGGACACCTGGTGGCTCAGTTGGTTAATGTTAAGCATCTGCTGTCAGCTCAGGTCATGATCCCGGTGTCCTGGGATCAAGCCCCATGTAGGGCTCCCTATTCAGCAGGGAGTCTGCTTCTCTTTCTCTGCCCTTCCCCCCACTTCTGCTCACTCACTCTCTAAAATAAATGGTCTTTTTCAAAAGAAGAAATGGCATAAAAAATAAAAAAAAGATATAAACAGTGCTTCTGCATAGACACACTAATTGAAAATGTGTGTTAAGAGGAGTTATTTGTGGGACAGAATATATAGTTCTAAAAGAACAGAATGTTAGACAATGTCTAAATGAGAGACAGGGGGTATGAAGAGGGTGAAAAGCCAACACAGTAGTTGGCAAAACTAGTAGGGGACAAAAAATCAGCAATATCAAAGGGCCACTAGGAACAATGAGATGTTTAATTAAACCCTCCCCTTTTTCTCTCCCCTAAATCCTTTGGGGCCTAACAGCCCCCTCCCCAACTCCACATGGTTCTCCTGGGACTTCCATCACTATACACTGCCTGTGGTCACAGGGATGGATATGAGCCATGGCCTGGGCAGTCATGCTGTGCCAAAGCTGATCCTAAAGAGAATCCTTCCCAGGATTTGCAGTTATTGGAAAGGAGAAGTTCTCATTCCCTATGATTCACTAATTTAAGTGTATGACTCAAGCTGTGAATACCTATATTCCCTGCCAAATGGAGAGCATCCCTTTCCACTAAGAGAGAAAAAGCTTGATACACAGAAAGAAGCTGATAGGAGAGATGGGGCGATGACAAGATTTCTATTAGTTTATGGATTCAGCTTAAACTAAGAATAGACACATCCCTGTTCTTCCTAGTTCTAAGAGCCAATATATTCTTTTTGCTAAATCAAGTTTGAGTTGGGTTTTGTTTTGGTTTTTTTGGTCACCTATGACAAACATCATGGTTAATACAATAAACAATCACCAGAGGTGTTACATATCTTATTGTGAAGTGAGGGTAATCAAAAAAGAAGTCAAGAGATTGAAAACAGAAAGTCTTTTGACTTTCATCTTTACAAGTGATCTCTGCAAGTGTAATTTCATTTTACTACAGAAGATAAAATCTGGTTTTCTGGTGATTTACTAAACCTATAGAACTAGATTAATTTTTAGAAACTTTATTTTTATCAGTCCCCCCCCCAACATACACCCAACAGAATTTCTGTATCTTTTGTTCACAAAAAAACCCTAAATTCCCAGTATTATAACCCATCTAATTTGAAGTTAATGAAACTATGAGCTACGTAAGAAATTTAGTCTAAGTATTCAGTTCAGTAACTAGAAAAGCAGTTCTGACTTACAAAGTAACATCTATTTTTCCTTAAGAAGTAAGGTACTTAATATAAAGCTTATATATGGTACACATACATTCTTGGAACTCACAACATCCCTAAAAATTACTTTAGTAGCTCTTCCTCTCTGCGGCCTGGGGTGACCTCTGAAAATGGTTCACTATTCGCTTGACCCAGGAAACCCTACAAAAATCATGCAAATCAAGAAGTTCAAGTCTTCTTGTTCACTTTAAGAACACACGTGAAACTGCCCAGGCCATCAAGGATATGCATATCTGAAGAGCCACCAAGTATCTGAAAGATGTCACTTTGCAGAAGCAGTGTGTGCCATTCCATCACTACAATGGTAGAGTTGGTAGGTGTGCCCAGGCCAAATAGTGGGGCTGGACACAGGGTCGGTGGCCCAAGAAGAGTGCTGAATTTTTACTGCACATGCTTAAAAATGCAGAGAGTAATGCTAAACTTAAGGGTTTAGATGTCGATTCTCTGGTCATTGAACAAAGCTCCCAAGATGCGGCATAGAACTTACAGGGCTCATGGCTGGATTAACCCATACATGAGCTCTCCCTGCCACATTGAGATGATCCTTACCGAAAAAGAGCAGATTATTCCTAAACCAGAAGAGGAGGTTGCTCAGAAGAAAAAGATATCCCAGAAGAAACTGAAGAAACAAAAACTTATGGCCTGGGAGTAAGTTCTGCACAGAATAAATGCAAATAAAAATTTTTTAAAAATTACTTTAGTAGACCAAATAATAGTGAATTAAATAGAGAATCAAAGAGCTTCAGTGGATATTTGCTAGGATTAAAAGTATCCTAATTATAACAGATAACTCTTCTAGCATGTAGTCTTCAACAACATGGAGATTAGAAATCTTCTATGAGAAACAAAAATATATGAAAGAACACTTAGAGAAACTATTTTTCTCAGTCGGGATTGTCACTGTGAAGGCAGATCTGCTCTGAGCTCTTTTGCTCCAGGTAGTGGAATTAATCGCTGCATTGCTCTCTGGGGCAAAGCAGGAATCCCTCTCTCACTCTTAGGACATTTTTTTGCTAAAGAAACATAATGACTCAAAAGTAGGCTAATGTGCAAATTTAATAAATTCTTCACATACAATACTTTCTAGCCTGGATCTAAATCTAGATCAGTGGGCATGTTATGCTTGCATTTTGTAAATGAGATTTAGTTGTGCCTTTCCCTTTTATTTCTATGACTGGTGACCTTCTTGAGCCATCTCCTTGGAACATTACAGTTTGGTATATTTTTATTCTTTGGCCATTAGCACTTAGATTATGTACTTTACTTTGGGCATAAAAAATTCCATCTAAGAGTTCGAGTATGCTTCTTATTCCTTGTGGCATTAGTTACATTAAGAAATTACAAATTTTGGGGCGCCTGGGTGGCTCAGTGGGTTAAAGCCTCGGCTAAGGTCATAATCCCAAGGTCCTGGGATTGAGCCCTGCATCGGGCTCTCTGCTCAGCAGGGAGTCTGCTTCCCTTCCTCTCTCTCTGCCTATGTCTCTGCCTACTTGTGACCTTTCTCTCTCTGTGTCAAATAAATAAATAAATAAACTTTAAAAAAAAAAGAAATTACAAATTTTGATGGAACTTTCTGGACACATTATAGCAGTGTACTTGTTAAAGGAAAAAATTCCTGTGTACTAAGAGCATATATATAAAGCCATACACTGTCTGAATTTTAAATGCTTAATTTCAATTAAAACAATACCTAGTTAGATTGGATGCGGCTCATCCAAATAAAGTGAGAAGAATGGGAGTCAACAACCAGAAAGGTTCCTTTTCTAACAATTATTCTTGGCAATCTTTCTTGTTTTCATTAAGAGGGCAGTGATCATCTAAGGACTACTTTCTTTTTTAAACTTGCCCAGAAAAATTCAGTTTTCAAATAGCATAAGACACAGAGTGGTAGAGTTGTACCAGAAGACATGAACCATGTCACGAAAGGCTGACTCTGCCATAGAATTAGAAAAACAGGACCCATTATTCATTTTGAAACTTAAACAATTGACAATTTGAAAATGTCACTTGCTGTTTCATTAGAGACATATACTACAGATAAAGCAAACTTCACAGCAACCAGTATCTCAAGAGCTAAGTATTCTCAAAATGAGGTCATTCCGGTACCTTGCCAATAAGGTGAAATATGGTAAAATAACGAAAAATAACTTAGCTTAGAAAATAAAACATGGTACATATAGTCCTACCTACAAAATGTGGAACTAGGTTAAGTCAAACAAATGGTTAGTGCCAAATAATTTAACCTTATCAGAATGGGATAAATCTTTTTGCTAACTTCGAAAGGTCTCCAAGGCAAATTGCTGAAGGAGAGCAAGATGTAGAAACCACACATATGTGGGAATTTAAGTGCAAAGAAAATATAATGGATGAAATACTCCCATGTTTCTGTGGTTATCTCAGGGAAAATGATTAGAAATAGAATTTGGGGATAGAAAGCTTACCCTGAAGTTTTTGTTTTTGCATTGTATTATAGCATTCACATTGAAATTTTATTCTCTTAGAATTTAGATAATTATGACAATTTTTAATCACTGTCAAACTTTAACCACAAAATTATCTCCTTATATATTTATCTGTAAGTACATAGTTGTATGGAAATTTTTATAAAAGATTCTAACATTTTATAAAGTTTAGTTTCTCCAAGGAATATGCAGATGAGTAAATGATTTTAAAAAATTTCATTATAGGCTATGTCTTCTACATATTTTGTTTTTCCCCTAGTAATGTTCTATATAACAGAGAAGACTGTTGATTGACTAGCAAAAATTAAAAGTAAAAAAGTAACTAAACTATGGTACATGTCTTGGTACAATTTAATTTTCTGAAAATAAATAGGCTGCTGTGTTCTAAAAACAAAAATGTGAGAAGGCTTTTTAAAAGGAACAATTAAAAAAACTTATGAATCTTAAAAGTTAATTTTTAAGATTAAGAATCTCCTGATGAGGGTTAATAATAACTCTTATAGTGATGAGCACTGGGTGTTGTATGTTAGGGTTGAATCACTAAATTGTACACCTGAAATTAATATACTCTGTCAACTAACTAGAATTTAAATAAAAACTTAAAAAATAAAAAATAAAAACACAGTCACAGTAAGATATTCAACTACCAAAAAGAGAGAGAGAGAAAAGCTCCTGAATTTATCCATTCATTTAACAGATAATGATTGAACACTTATCTGGCCTGAGCATGGTTGAAGGCACTAGAGATTCACTGATGAACAAAACGAAGTTTTTGCTTTCATGGAGTATGCACACTGAGATTAAACACAAAAATAGTACTGAAGATCCCAGAAGCCAAGAACAAGGGCAACATAATGACATGATGGGTTACCTCCTTGGGGTAGGTTTGCACAGACCCATTCTAGGCCTGGCTATGAAGTAAGGCAGAGTTCCAAAGTCCTGGACTGTGGCGTCAGGAGAACTCCAGGGAGACCCCGAATGCCAACGGCCTCCTCACTGAGGCCAGTATATAAAAGGCGGACATGCCTGGCCCTGTGATCCTGATCCCTCCTTCTGCACAAGTGACCGCTGCCATGCAGGTCTTTGTGAGAGCCAGGTAGGCAGCAAGGAGATGTAGATCCACTCCCATGGCTCCCTGAGCTCCTAGAACACCTGCCCTGCTGGTTTGCTGGATCAGTGACAGAAATTAAGGAGAAAGAAACCTTATTCAAGTCTCTGTTGTTATTCTTGTCAATCTCCCAATTTGCATCAGAGTTTTTGTTCTCTCTCAGCCTCACAGTTCTTCAAGATAGGCAGATTTTTCATTATCTCTGATTTTCATTTGAAACTCTTTTCATGAGATTTTTTGAATGAAAGGTATTAGGTAGGGTCGTTCAAAGTTAAGAAACATCCAGTCACAACAGGTTTTTTTGTGTTTTTTGTTTTTTTGTTTTTTTAAGTCCCTAATAGATTTTAAAATAGATTTTAAAAATGGAACGGAAAAGCTAAATTACAAAAATTGTGACATATTTTAAATATTTATATCTAACTAATTCTTTTAGCACATATATAAACCACATGTATATGTTGAAATAAAAGTACCAAAAGTCTAAGTTTGATGACCTTCATTCATGTCGACCTTTATATTTTAAGTTAGACCCCCAAAAATGTGTGGAGCACATAATCTCACTCCACTCATCTAGCCTATGCACATCCATCGATAGTCTCCTCAGTTTTGTGAAATACTCAGAAATGCTCCCAATGTTGCCTTCTTATAGCCATTCTCAATAAAAGTAAAGAAAATGTTAAGTTTTGGCTCTACTAAAGAAATTCTACAAATCAGAGTATTCTAGAGAAATGAATAGATACTGCCTGGGGAGCTCAGTTGGTTAAGTGTCTACCTTCAGCTCAGGTCCTGATTTCAGGGTCCTGGGATCAAGCCCCGTATCAGGCTCCCTGCTCAGCAGTGAACCTGCTTCACCTTCTCCTTTTGCCTCTGCCACTCCTCCAGCTCATGCTCTCTCACAAAACAAAAACAAACAAAAAAAACCCTGTATTCTTTAGATTAATAGATCACAAACACAAAACCATGAATAAGAAGACCCTTGAAAACTTTCTAAAAAAAAAAAACCAAAAAACAAAAAAATGACATAACCAGGCACTACCAAGAAGAATTTTAACTCAATAGATAGGAGATGAAGATCAGGCAACTGTTTTTAAAAACTCTTCAGGGGTGCCTAGGTGGCTCAGTTAAGTGTCCAACTCTTGATTTTGGGTCAGGTCATGATCTTGGGGTTGTGGGATCAACCCCTGCATTGGACTCTGCACTCACCATGGAATCTGCTTGAGATTTTCTCCCTGTTCCTGCCCCTGCTTGAGCACATGCTTTCTTTCTCTCTCTCAAATAAGTAAAATCTTTTAAAAAGATAAAAAGTCAAAACTCTTCAGTAATCCTAATTAAAGAACAGGTTTGGTAACCATTATGTTTGACTATCTTCCATATATGTTATTTTAGCTGGGCTTTTTTGTTCTATTAACATTATAGTCTATCCTTCTGGTCTTGTTTTTTTGTTTTTGAAAATTTTATTTATTTATTTGATAGACAGAGATTACAAGTACGCAGAGAGGCAGGCAGAGAGAGAGGAGGAAGCAGGTTCCCCGTTGAGCAGAGAGCCTGATGCAGGGCTCGATCCCAGGGCCCTGAGACCATGACCTGAGCCGAAGACAGAGGCTTCAACCTATTGAGCCACCCAGGTGCCCCTGATCTTGTTTTCTTAAATGTAGGTCTTTTGTATGTAGTCACAATAACACTGATTAATTTTAAGTTGAAATGCACCAATTTTCAAAACTCAGACATCTGATTCCTCAAAATGGTAAGGTATACAAATAATTTACTGAAATATTATATTTATAATTCAAAACCAGAACAGTGGTGCCAACTTCCAATAAACAATATAACTAAGACATATAGGTTGGAATTTTTTTTTTTTTTTTTAGTTTGGAATTTTTTAAATTAAAACTTTGAAAATTAGACTTTTGAGAATTCTATTATAATGTTAGCTAAATCTAAAAATTCCAAGAAGCTTAACAAACAAAATGGAAGGGATAGAATTCCAACTGCTTTTCTATATTATAGGTGAAAGTCGTTCTAGACTGACTGTAAGAACTTTTGGAATATAACTCATGTACTTGAGAAACTGTCTTTTACAGAAGTTCTTAAGTGGGACTTTTTTTTTTTTTAAGATTTTATTTATTTATTTGACAGAGGGATCACCAGTAGGCAAAGACGCAGGCAGAGAGAGAGAGGGAAGCAGGCTCCCTGCTGAGCAGAGAGCCCCACGAAGGGCTCAATCCCAAGACCGTGAGATCATGACCTGAGCTGAAGGCAGAGGCTTAACCCACTGAGTCATCCAGGTGCCCCTGAAGTGGGATGTTTAAGGAATTCTACATTGAGAATCATTTGAAATACTGAGAAGGCCATGAAGGAAGTGATTGAGTCTGATTTTCTTTCTCTATATGATTATCTATTCCATGTTTCTACATGGAAATAGCTATTTTTCCATTGTATTAATATCTGTTTAAATAGAATTTGTTAAATTGAATTTCATTCAATAACTGGAAAAAAATGTTGTTTTTTCCACTGCATATATTATAGTTAGTTACCAGCACTAGGATAAGTAGCATCTGAAAATGATTCTGTCAACAAACGAAAAAGCAACTCATCAAATAGGAGAAAATACCTGCAAATCATGTATCTGTTAAGGGGTTCAAATCCAAAATATATAAAGAATTCATACAACTCTAGAGCAAACAATTGGATTAAAAAATGGGCAGATGGTCTAAACAGGTATTTCTCCAAAGAGGATATACAGAAGGCTAACACATTCATGAAAAGGTATTCATCATCACTAATTAGGGAAATGCAAACCAAAACCACAATTAGGTAACACTTCATTCCTGTTATAAGGGTTATTATCAAAAAGACAAGAAGCTGGGGCACCTGGGTGGCTCAGTGGGTTAAAGCCTCTGCCTTCAGCTCAGGTCATGATCCCAGGGTCCTGGGATCGAGCCCTGCATCTGGCTCTCTGCTCAGCAGGGACCCTGCTTCCCCTCCTCTCTCTCTGCCTGCCTCTGTGCCTACTTGTGATCTCTGTCTGTCAAATAAATAAATAAAATCTTAAAAAAAAAAAAAAAAGACAAGAAGTAACAAGTGTTGGTGAAGGAAAAAAGGGAATCCTCATCAATGTTTGGTGGAAATCTAAATTAGTACAGCCATTATGGAAAACAGTATGGAGGTTCCTTAAAGAATTAAAAAACAGAACTACCATATGATCCAGCGATTCCACTTCTGGGTATTTATTCTAAGAAAACACACACATTAGCTTGAAAAGATATATGCACCCCCATGTTCACTGAAGCATTATTTACCATAACCAAGATATGGAAGCAACCTAAGGGTCCACTGATGGATGAATGGGTTAGAAAAAAAAATGTGACATATATATTAGTGGAATATCATACAACCATAAAAAATGAGATCTTGCCCACTGTGACAATGTGGATGGACCTTGCTAAGTAAAATAAGCCAAACAGAAAAAGGGCAAATACCATATAATCTGACATATAAGTGGAATCTATACAACCAATCAACCAAACTTACAGAGACAGAACAGATTGGTGGTTGTCAGAGGTGGGGGTGGGGAGCAGGTAATGGGATCAAAAGGTTCAAACTTAAATTATAAAAGAAGTCATGGGGATATAACGTACAGGATGGTGACTAGAGTTAACAATAAGTTTCGTATATTTGAAAGTTACTAAGAAAGTATATCTGAAAAGTTCTTATCACAAAGAAACTATGTGTGGTAATGGAGGTTAACTAGACTTGTGATGATCATTTCACAGTATGTATAAATACTGAATCATTCTGTTGTATACCTGACACTAAAAGGTCAATTACATCTCAAAAAAATACCAATATGCAAATCCCACTCTCAAAGATGCTGTCTGAAGTGGAAATTCTAATTTTAAAAGTTTCCCAGGTGGTTCTAAGTGCACTCAGGGTGAACCACTGATCTAGGGGGAGCCAGATACACATAGAAGGCTCAAGTTCAGAGGTCAGTGGCCCAGGTTCAGTATGGGACTTTAGGATCTCAGGGACCCTAGCTCCTTTTACCTTGTTGCTCACTGATGACCTACACTATCCAGATCAACTCAAGGTCCAAAGTGACTGTGCCAGCTCTGGTCGGCATGGACATACTCCAGCCAGAGGATAGAAGAGGAAGAAAAGCAGCCCCCTCTCTGTAAGAAAAATTGTACCTACCACTTTCCCTTTCATTCCCCTTGTCAGAACCTAAATGGACTAGATTACTCCTAGATTACACAAGCAGGGAAAATGTAATTTTTAATCTCTGGATAGCATCTGCCCAGTTAAAACACACACAAACACACACACACACACACACACACACATTTTATCACTATAGAAAAAGGGGAGAAGATTATCAAGAAATAACAGAATTTCCTCCCCAGAAGGTTAAAATTCTACTGCAGTAGGTTAGGTGGGAGAAATGGACTGATAAGACTCCAAGTCAAGGGGTGCCTGGGTGGCTCAGTGGGTGAAGGCCTCTGCCTTTGCCTCAGGTCATGGTCTCAGGGTCCTGGGATGAAGCCCCGCATCAGGCTCTCTGCTCAGTGGGGAGCCTGCTTCCCCTCTTCCCCCTGCTTCTCTACCTGCTTGTGATCTCTGTCAAATAAATAAATAAAATCTTAAAAAAAAAAAAAAAAGACTCCAAGTCAAGTCTCTGGATATGCATGAAGAAAGTTAAATCTTTCTTGCTGATTTTCTCACCACTACTATTTCAGGATGATAATTCTAAATATTCCTGTGTGAACTATAAATGGAACCTATTAGCCCCCAAAATACCAACTTGGCTTTCAAAGAATAGGAAATGGAAATGGAAAGCAAAGTATCAGAGTCCAGGTGACTATAATTCCTTACCAAATTCAAACTTACTCGCTTTGTCTTCTTGTTTCTTACCAACCGGCCCAAATGACAAATATGTGAAGTACTTTTCCGGCACTATCACTTCAGTGCCAAGTTAGCTCCCATAGACTCTATAAAAAGCATTGCCTCGACTCTCTGGAGGTGTGTGTGGGAGATCCTGGCCTGGAGAACTACTTTCAGCAAGTCTTCAATGTGGTTAACACAAGCCAAAGACCAAGCTGAGGGCATTTAAGCTGATTCATCTTTTAAGACAATGGCAGCCAAGAATGGGAGCAATTGGCTACCACCAGAATCTAATTTTTAGCAAATAAACCATCATAGGTAAGAAAGAGGTAGGTGTAGAACATACAGGTACAATTGCACGGATCCTATTATCAAGGCATTGTAAGCTCATATGTATGTACGGTTCCCAACCCCAAAAGAATTATATTTCTCATAGGAAAGTGGAATCTTTTTTCCCCCACATCATTATATGCCTCTGAACATCATTTTAACCTCATTTTTAAATATACAGATATATTTTTAAGTACCAAAAGGAGTAGTGGAAGAATCTGCTGGAGCGCCTGAGTCAAGCAAGTGAAGTTAGCATCAGCTGCAACGGCACCAACCGCGATCAGGCGCCTCCCGTTTCTCAAAGGACACACAGTCGCTGCTGCATTAGTGGTCAGAAAAACAAGTAAATCACGACCTAAATCTAATCATGAAAAACATCAGTTTTATTCAAATGTCAAGCCACGCGGAGCACCCATATTCTGTAAGATCTACTGCATTTAAGTAGTCCTGGTTCAGCATCCTAGAGAGCCCGTCTCTTCTAATTACTCTTCTTTTTCAGACATTTCTGAGTCATTCTGAGCCATTAATGGCATCCTATTTAGATATGCATTTTCTTAAGCCTGGGTTACAGAGAGCTGGTGGAGCACCCAGATGGGACTGAAGACCACATATTCGCCTTTTTTACTGATATTCCAGGACCTACCTCATCTCATACAAGAATCTCGGACAGCATCACCTTCCCAAGTTGCTCTCTCACAAAGGAACAACTTCGATGGTTTCAAGTCCATAATTAAAAGTGGGGATTGTTCAGGGCATATTGGAAGCCTGAATGAAGAAATGGGGAGAAGGTCTGGGATATAGGAGAGAATGTCCCAAAGAGCTAACCTTGGCTGTTACAGAAGGGGAAAAAATGTAGTTGAAATCAAACTGGTTAAGAACACCAGAGATAAAGAATGAAAGGTTTATTCGTTTTAAAACCACAGCCTTTCAGGAGAAAAAAAGGACCCAGCCCCTGATGCAGAACATGACATTTACCTGAGAACCTACCAGATCTTCCTCTATCTTCGCCGGGTTTCTTCCTCAGGGGAGACCATGGGAGAAGTCACACATGCATCTTTAAAAAACACCTTGAAAGGCTTCGGCACGAACTCTTCATCTACCACCACCATTCCCGAGGACAGAAGAGACATGAATTACAGAAACGTCCACCCATTCCTGTCCTTTGTCTCAGGAGAGATTCAGAAGCAAAGAGCTCCTACATGGAGACCAAACTTGAAACTTCTCCTTCCTAGTCTTCGAGTGCTCTCCTCCCACAGATGCCACAAAATTCTGCCATAGAATAGACACCGTGTGCTACACCGACCTGCCTTACCAAACTCACGCAGAACGCACCCTATTACCTAAGCCCGAGGACAAAACCTCGACTCAACTCTCACAAATATACTCGGGATCCCTCACCTTAGAATCACCTGGAGGACCTAATTAAAACATTGCTAGTCTCACCCAGACCAACTGACAGAACCCGAGGGGGAGGGCACAGGTGATAAGTTCTTTTTTTTTTTTTTAAGATTTTATTTATTTGACAGACAGAGATCACAAGTAGGCAGAGAGGCAGGCAGAGATAGAGGACGAAGCAGGCTCCCTGTGGAGCAGAGAGCCGGATGTGGGGCTCGATCCCAGGACGCCGGGACCACGACCTGAGCCGAAGGCAGAGGCCTTAACCCACTGAGCCACCCAGGCGCCCCAAGTTCTTAAAACTCTGCACATGATCCTAGTTGGAAGTTTGGGTCTCTCTAGCTTCTAAAGCTCTAACATGCATAAAAATCAATCGGATAAATGTTAACTAAACTAACTGTGGTGATCTTTTTGCAATATATACAAATATTGAATCATTAGGTTGTATACTTAAAACTAATGAACTGATTTGTGTCGATTATATCTCAATTAAAAAAACCCACCTCGAGGTGAAAAATAAAAATAAGATATAAATACAAAGAGGGGAATTAATCAGGATCAAGTTCTCCCTGGAGCTCTTAACCCTAGCTCACAATGTCACTTGGATTATTTGAAAAAATACGACTCTTCTAGGAAGGAAAAACAATAAAAATAACACTAAGAGGAGATTCTAGGTCATACATTTATTTTTTCCCTCTGTTCAAGATCTAGGTTACACTTCAAGAAGAAGAGCTAGTCCTCTAAAAATTGTTAAAAAATGAATGTGGTTAATATCAGGAGAAAAGACCTCTTAAACTACTGTAGAATGTTCTAGGCAGTAGTAGCTGCCCTGTTTACAGAATTTTCCAGAACACAAACAGGGGGACAGAAACAAGGGGATGGGGCATTCAGGTATGCTCTGTGGAGTTTTGCAGCAGATAAGAAAGCTATTTAAGATCACCAATGATTCCATTAACTACAAGGCTTGAATGAAGATCCAATTTAAGATGTACAAACTGTTTTCCGGTGATGGCACAAATAGAATGTTTTTCCACAGAATCCAACCGTTTAACTATGACTAAATGTTTGAATACCTACTACACCCAAAATTTCAGTTGAAAGACTTCAAAGTTTTTTCTTTGAACATCCAGATTCTTCCAAGTGCCCCAATCTGCAGCGCACCAGTGAAACATACCACCTAGACTTCAAAACATGCATTTTTCATTCAAATGCTTTAATTGCATGCAGGCCCCATCACTGACTATTAACACTGATGACTGAAGAAATAGATTACTTCTCAGGGTGAAGGTCAAATTTAGATTTTTTTTTTTTTTTGGTCTCCTTTCATTTTGGTCTTATTTCATTTTATTCTGTACTATCTTTTGACAGGAAAATGAAACAAAAGGAAAAGGAAGTTTATACACATTTTATTTTAAGTTACAGTTTATGTGAGCATCAAACATGAGTGTTTTATTTAATTCTTCGGGTTGATACCTTTCTGGTTTCCTGAAATATAATATCCATTAATCCCTGTTTGCAGACACCTTGAAATATTTATTGAATAATACAATACAGATTCTAAAACATAATCTTCTTTTATGAATACTGGCACAATTTCACCCAGCTCTGTGGAAGATTTAAGAAAAATGGCAGGGCAAGATCAGACATTGTTTACATCTCACCTCCAGCAAGATATAACTTTACTCTTGGCTGACCTTTAAGCAAAAGCAATGGTTATGTAACCAAGTAAGCTAAAAACTAAACAGGAAAAGTCACAGAGCCGGGAATGAACTACAAACTTACACTATTTGTTAAACTGAGATTTTTATCATGTTGCTCAAAGAAACACTAAAGTTTCCCAAATGGAAAAATGTGACCAAGATTTTATCTTTGCTATCTGAATGTATACATAAATATTTCAGTATTTAAAAGAAGTTATTTAGGAGTCTACTCTAAAATGCATTGCAGTATTTTGTAATGGGAAGCAGTATTACGAGCTGACAAAAATGAAAATTTTGAATGAACGGCCTTCTGTCTTCGTGTAAGTCCTAGTTATAAGTAATGCTCATCCTATACTGTTCCTAAAACTTACATGCTGAGGTGGTTCTTAAACTGGGTTATCTTTATAAAGTTTTATGTATGACCTTATCAGGGGGCAGAAGAATAACTTCTAAAAAAATTTTTTTTGCCTTATTATTTGCAGCATATAATGAAGTAAATAGTGGCTATGTTTTATATTCAATAGGGGAAAAACCCAACATTCTTGCGAGGAGCCAAAAAAGTAAATAATAAATAAATAGCACAACCTAGAAATATTCTAAGGTTTTGAAAGATCTTATTTTCAGGAATACATAAATATCTTTAGCAAAATATAGCATCTTTTTGATATCCCCATAATCAGAGTATCTTTAAATTTTTTATAGAACCAAATAGTCACCTAACAATTTTTATATGCAGTAGAATCTTTAATATATTCATTAGTACTCTTTAAATTATTTAAACAATGAAACTATAGCATGAATTGCTTCTGAAGGAATATGAAAAGAAAGCTGAGAGTGAGAAAACAGCACTGAAAATGAATGAATGTAATAACACACTAGGTGCTATGTATTCGCGGATCAACAGGACACAGATTGCTTACAGTCTAATGGGTGAGATGCAGAAAAGAGATAAACAAAGATAAGTAGTTTAACAGGGGAAATCATATCCAGTACCTTGTAAGAGCACCTCAGTGAGTCTTACAGAAGAATGGCCCCTGGAGAAGAATTCTTATCTAAGGAGCAATAATGAGCTCAGGGAATATAATTCATTATCAAAATTAAGGTAACCTGATATGACTAGAGTATATCATTCATCAGAAGGTGAAGGGCGAAGCTGACAAGGAGAGCAGATCTGGAAGAGTCTTGAAGCTATGTAAGGAGCTTAAAACATCTTCTAAAAGAATGAGAAAAAATAAGCCAATAACCATACCAAAGAGTTTTTGAGCAGGGTTCTGACATGATTGTGTTGTCTCTTGGAGATGATATTTCTGGTTGCATTTGAAGAATGAATGGAAGGAGTTCAAGATCAAAATTGAGGAGAAGAGTCAGGATTGGGAGCTGTATTAGTTCTGGTTCTCCAGAGAAACAGGACTAAAAGAATACATAGATAAACGTAAGAGGAGATTTAGTAAAATAATTCATTGACAGTCTTATGGAGGCCAAGAAGTCCCACGATCTGCTGCTTGCAAGTTGGAGGACCAGGAAAGTTGGTGGTATAATTCAGTCCTCAACCACAGATCTGAGAACTGGGGCAGGGAGGTAGAGGTCTGAGAGGAGCTGAGGTTGTAAGCAGGGTCACTGGTGGGAGTTCTAGAGTCTGAAGGCCTGAGAACCGTGAACTTCAAGGTCAGAGGGCAGAAGATGGATGTCCCAGCTCAAGAACTGAGAGAGACAGAGAAAGAGAGAGAAATGGGGAAATTCACCCCTCTGTCACTTTTCACGTTCCCTCAGGCTCTCAATGGATTGGATGATGTTTATTCACACTGGTGAAGGTGGATCTCTTCACTCAGCCTTCTGAATCTAATGCTGATCTCTTCCAGAAACATGCTTCCAGACACACCAAGAAATAATGGTTTACCAGTTTTCTGGGGTCCCTAAACCTTGTCCAGTTCAGATATAAAATTAACAATCACAAGAGCCTATGGCATCAATCCAGTAGGCGGTGTAACAGCACTGGGTAAGGAGAGGAAAAGATGGATTTCTGAGCTACTTGGGAAACATTGGATTGACTGTGCTCAGTAGGGTAAAGCAAAATGGCCATAGCATTCACTGAAATAGGAGCATGGAAAGAAAAGCAAGTATGGGAAGGGAAGATGCTAAGTGTAATTTTAGACACGTTGCCCTTCCTTTGAAAAGCCTGCCTGTGGATGTCAAATAAGCAATTGTATACGTGGGAAAGTCTGGATAAACATTATGGAGCTCAGATATATAAACGAGATTAAAAAAAGTTGTCATCTTTTCCAAATACACATATGCAACTGAAAGAATACCAACACCTAAATGCATTACATATAATATTTTTACTAAAGCAATAATATTTTAATCAGAAGGGTAAATAATAATGTGACCAGAAGAGGAACTGGAAGGGTAGCAACGATATTAAAAAAAAAAAAAGGAATACAATAGGATTAGACTGAGGATAAAAATGTAATGGGTCTAGGTCCAGAATTTGTCCTCTCTTAAAGACACAAAACTTAGCAACATTTTTTATGTTGCTCTTGCATTTTAGTTTTCTGTTTGTTTGTTTGTGGAATCAGTGGGTCTTGGTAAGATCAGCCTGGTTTTACGGATTGCAGGGCAATTTGTATTAAAAACCAGCCGTAACTATCTGTTTCCCGTAGAGGAAAGATCCATAAATTACAGCTCAGGTTATTTGTCAGTTATGTAGTTTAAAAATTCCTTGGCAGATAGGATTAAAGTGTGAGAATTGATCCTGAACTCCAGCTGAGGGACTTGTGAAATTATAAAGATAATATGTTCGCTACAACATCTCCTGCTGCCCGATTTAAAGGTGCTGGGTAGGAGGTCAGTGGAAAGGGAAGGCAGTTGGATGGCACTATTTGAAATGCTTTAAATAAATGTTTTGTAAGAGACTAACATATTATGTAAAGGAATGAACTTTTTTTTTTCTAAGCAGAATATCTTCATCCAACGGTTTGATTTATGAATGAGAGATTTCAGTTAGAGTCTGGGGTCTGTCTTTCAGTCAATCCAGTTTTCAGCAAAGCATTCTTCTTCTTCATGGTATAATTTTTAATGCTTTGTGTAATCTTTTTATCTTTTTTCAAATGACTAATAAGAAGGGCTTTATATTTTCTTCCTTCTTTTTCCTCAACAAAATATTCTGGGGTCTAATAATTCACACATACAGAAAATTGCTTACAATCTTTGGCAGAAATCATCATTTTATGGACATATTTGCTGCTCAGAAGCAGTGCAGGACCCCTTATAGATCCCAAGGTAGCTATACTGTAAGTTGGCTGGATGAACCAAAACAAAATAAAAAAATGCAACATCTCTGAGTTTTCCTTTGGAACCACCAAGTCCTGGAATCAGACTGTAAGATACACAAAAAGCTGAAGTTGCTTGATTGATTTGTTCCAGAAGGGTTTGGGGTTCTTATAAAGACGCATACAGTGTAGCAAAATAAAAATAATTTCCAACTTGCAGGAAGAATGAAAGAAAAAGAACGTAAAAGAGGAAAAGAAGAAGGAACCAGGAATGAGGGTGGGACACAAGATACATTCACTCGCAAAAGATGAACTCAAAATGGGCTCTACACTTGTAACATCAAGGGGAAAACTGTATTTAATTACGAGGCTGACAGTATCTATGAGGAAAAAATGAAGCATTAGTGCAGAGGTCTGCCAAGTTTTGATTTGCAATCTGAGAAGAAGAGAGGAGATCCTTTATAAAGGAATGAACAGTAAGTTCCCATCATTACAGGAAACACTGCAAGGAGTTTCCCTCGCTGTGTCTAATGATGTTCCTCATAGAGGCAGAATTCAGTGCCTACGTTGTTGTAAGAGGCACCTCAGGAATGGGACAGAATTGTCAAATTACCAATATGACCCCTGGTCAGGAAACGCTGAGAGTCCCGAGTATCTCACTATCGTTTATTATCTATTGAAAAAGAGATGGTAATAAAATAAGCAGTATGGTTCGCAAGATTTTTATGTTGTGATTTGTTTTATAGCTTAACAAGCAGGAACGGCCAAAGTTAGAAACTCTTTGAAATTCAAGGACGGCGGAGTGGAAATGGGAGGGAAAGCCGGAGTGTGAGCTCCAGCACCACCCCCTCTAACAGTATGATTTGGCTGCACCAGGTCATGGTGACCCCACTGAGACCCAGATTTCATGTCTGCAGGAAAGGGTTAATAATACCAATTCAGAAGGTTTTTCTCAAGACCAAACAAAATATGGCACATAAACAGCTTTTCATTACATTATCTGAAATATTCTTTTCTTTGTATTATCTGAAAGATATTCTACTATATTGAAGATATATTTCAGGTATATTACAAATTGTTTTATAACTTAAATAGCCGTATGATAATTTATGAGTTACATGACTAGGGACCCAATGAAAGTTATTTTAATTGTTAACATTAATAATAATACCCACAGGGCACGCCTGGGTGGCTGAGGCCATCAAGGTCAGACTCTTTGTTTCCAGGGTGAGATGAAGCCCCTCCTCCATCAAGCTCTGTGCTCAGGGGGCACTCTGCTTGAAGATTCTCTCCCTCTGCCCCTTCCCCAACTCACATACATGGGCTCTCTCTCTCTCTAAAATAAATTAATCTTTAAAAAAATAATAATACAATTATATGAGTTCCTAGAATGTGAAAATCAACTAGTTAAATGCTTGGTGGGTTTCATCTTATGTAACCCCAAAACAACATTTATGAAGCAAGTGTTATGACTCTAGCCATTTTACAACTTGTGAAATCAAAAAAATACAGTTACTGAGCTGGGGTTGGAAATGTGAAGTGGGTCAAAAGAGAAGAGGGCAAAACCGAAAGAAACTCTATGACCGAGGGGAAAAAAAAGAAATACTTAAATATGGAAAACATCTGTTACACAATAAAACTAGATCCTTTTAAGTCATTGGTACTTATTGGTATCAGCACGGAATTCCTTTACAAGACCATTTTGGAAGGTCAATTTTAAAAACCTATGTTTGGGGGCACCTGGGTGGCTCAGTGGGTTAAAGCCTCTGCCTTCAGCTCAGGTCATGATCCCAGGGTCCTGGGATCGAGCCCCGCATTGGGCTCTCTGCTCAGCGGGGAGCCTGCTTACCCCCCCCCCCGGCCTGCCTCTCTGCCTACTTGTGATCTGTCTGTCAAATAAATAAAATCTTTAAAAATAATAAAATAATAAAAAAATAAAAACCTATGTTTGATATCTGGTAAGAGTTTTCAGGTGATTTGTAGAGCATTCTATTTCTAATGTTCAAACACTCAGGGAACCCATGTCATGCTTCTGTCTAACGTCCATCACTGAGGGGGACAGACACCACCCGAGTTTTGCACCAAGACCCCTCAATGGCTAATCGCAGCTTCAAGGTGACAGTGAAAATCACCAAGCTCAGTTCCAGTCATATTGTTGGTGTTGGATATATTTTAAGAAGAATCCTTTTTTTCTTCCAAATGAGAAAGTTAACCTTTTAATTTTAAATGATCCCAAATAAAAATTCATCTTTATATAAATTCAAACAGCTTATTAGAATGAACACCATTCACTTCGTTCATTTTTTATCATATTGCATTCCAGGAAAGGAGAGAAGCAGAAATAAAGATCTGCCTTGCTTTCTGTCAAGGGTTTGTGAAAATCCAAAGCAACAACCAAAGAGAATGTTCAATAATAAAAAGCACTAAAGACAATAAAAAGCACAAAGACATGATGATGTTACCTAGAACGGCAAGTATGCCCATAAGATCATAACAGGCTGAATGAACTGTATTAGTTTGCTAGGAGTGCGAGAGCAGCATACCAGAGACTGAAAGAACAGAAGTTACACTTACCACAACTCTGGAAGCCAGAAGTCCAAGATCGAGATGTTATCAGGGTTGGGTTTCTTCTCAGGCCTCGGTTTTGGTTTGCGGATTGGCTATCTCCTCCCTGTGTCCTTGCATGGTCCTCACTCTGTGCCCGTCAGTGTCCTATCTCCTTTTCATAGAAGGACACAAGTGATACTGAATTAGGGCCTGCCCTAACAACCTCATTTCGATTTAACTGCCTTTTTAAAGATTTTCAAATACCATTACATTCTGAGCTACTAGGGGGTTAGGACTTCAAAAATGAATTTGGGGAGGAGGAACACAATACAGACAGTAACATTCACGAAATGTAAATATAAAGAAAGAAGGATACTATATGCTGTAGCCCAAATATTTAAAAATAAACATTAAAAAATAGCATAATAATTATAGTAAACATATACCAATAATAATTAAGTAATTTTATTGATTCATGATCTTTAAATGCTGAAGCATATCAATTTGCTTTTATGTTATAGTTGAAAGAGCTGGCTGCATGGGAAATTGGTTCTGTGTCTCTCCCTCTCCCCCCAACCCCCTCCCCCCCGCCCCCCGCAGCTCAGCACCCAACCATCCTTATGTATTTATTGCTAGGAGCTGAGAAGCGAAAGGGAAAGAATGTACAGACCCTAGGGATTTAATATCTAATTGCAGCAACAGTGAGGATGTTTAAAAGAGAAAGAAGAATAAATAACAATACAAGTTTGCATGTCCTAAATTCCAAATGGAAGATTATCTCTCTTCCTAATTCTGAGGCCATACTTGCCAGCTCTGTGTTGATTTCTAAAGGATTCCAAGAGAAAACTAACATTATTTAAATATGCAGATAATTAGTGGAATAGAATTTCAGAAGGAGGAACAATAGTGATGTACCTTTTGAAGGCCCCTGATTTTTAAATTGCTTCCACTTCCTTTGCTTCTGAAGGAGGGAAAAACAGAAAGCTGAAAAATTTCCCCAATTACTTAAAAATTCCATTATTTGGGACCCATTCAATTGAGGTTTTGTTATATTAAGGAAATAATAATTAGATTAAGTGATTTTTTTAATGCTTCATTGATGTGAATTTAGTAAATACATTTTCACAAACAAAGAAAAAGGAGAGCTGAATTATTTTGACTAACAGAATCAGCTTTAAAGTCTTTTTACTGGCATGAAGATTTGGCCTAAATCAATTCCCTATTTCACTATCAAAAGTGGGAGGGGTGGCGGACCTTGGTTATGTTCTATGTGTACAACTATTAACAGAAGGTCTTTGATGGAGCAGATTAAAAAGTATGACACAATGGTCAAAATATCAAAGTATTTGATTTTGTGGGTAGAGGAACTTAGCATTGAGTTAGATTTCGTATTAGCATTTTAGTCCAGTAAATGTAGATAACATATTAGTTTTTTGTTTTTTTTTTTAAGATTTTATTTATTTATTTGACAGAGAGAGACAGTGAGAGCAGGAACACAAGCAGAGGGAGTGGGAGAGAGAGAAGCAGTACTCCCGCCCAGCAGGGAGCCCAATGCAGGGCTCAATGCAGAACTCCATGTGGGGCTCAACGCAGGGCTCTTACCCAGGACCCTGGGATCATGACCTGAGCCAAAGGCAGACACTTAAGGACCAAGTCACCCAGGTGCCCCAATAATGTATTAGTTTTAAGCATATAGAGTCTGCTGAAAGAAGAGTTTAGGGAAGCAGGGCAGCATAAAGGCTCAATGCTCAAGCTCTACAATCAAAGTGCCTAGACACGAACACCCTAATCTACTACTTGCATGTCTTGGGCAAATAATTTTTACTCCCTGATGCCTTAGTTTTATTATCTGTAAATGGGGGGTAATAATGGTACCTACCTCATAAAATAGCCACAAGCATTTAGTTAGAGAACACACAAGGAAAAAACTTGGCACACAATTAATAATAAACCTTAGTTATTATTGGTAACCAATAATTCAGAATATATTTTACATTTTGCTTACAGTTTTTAAGCAATGATTTTCAACCTCATCAGCACATTACAATTATCTGAGGATTATTTCTTAAATTCTACTATCTGGCTTTACTCTCTAGAAATTTTGATTAGATTGATCTCTAGTGAGACCTGGATATCCATAAGTTTTAAATGTTCCCCAAGTAATTCTAACATGTAACCAGCTTTGAAGAGATTTGGTCCAAATGAGTCATGGAGAATGTAGCATCAAAGAGCTCCAGAGAGGCCTTCTCCAGATGGTATTCTGCCTAATAATTGTCCATCAAAATGTTCCTTAAAACAAAAACATTTAAAAGTAAGTTTAAAGTAATAGATGCATGGTCCCCTAAGTTTGATGATGGATACATCTCTTGAAGATTCAATTTTCACATGAGCATATTAAAAGATCTGAGAAGTCCTTCTTTAAGTAAATTTGTTTGTTGCTGATGAAACCCGATTTCCTTGTCATATTTTGTAATAAGGAAACATGTTCTTGAGGAATAGTTAACTTAGAGTTCTGTCACATTGTATTGCCAACTACCACTACTGTTCGCTACAATATCAATTAAGAAGTACGTGATTAATAGAATATTTGTTAACATCTGCTAGTTCCAGTCTCTATTCATGGTATTTGGAAAAAACTAAAAGTCATGGGGTTTTTTTGGCTATTAGAATCTCCTGTGGACTCTTTTTTTAAAATTTCAGGTACCTCACCTTCACACCAGACCTCTAGTCTAGGAGAGTGGATCGGCCAAGGTGCATTTTTTAATCTGTCACTGGGATTTTGATAATGAGCTGGGTTTGAAAGTCATTGATCTATAACCAAGCCTTCATATTAAACCAATCTAGTTCCAATCTATTTTGCAAGCATCAACGAAGAAAACATAGTTAGAAACTATAGACCAACTCTGGAAAAAGGCAGAGGACAAGAAAGAAGAAGTAGGACAGCAGCATGGAAATACAATGGAGCCTCGCCTTGCACACAGCTGAGGCATATGTGTGCGCCCGTGTGTGCGTGAGTGCGCGTATAAGATGGCTGACAGCGGCTGGAGAGGGAGCAAGACAAGAGGTCTACTTTGGATCTGTCATGGGCTGAGAAGGAACAGAACTCGATCCTTCATCAGAGAGGGTCTTCCCGTCCCTTAGCTAAGGATACTGAGAGGAAGAAAAGAGAATGGAAGCAGCGCAGGAGGAATACAGTGATTAAAAACTGGCGAAGTGAATGATTTAGGACAATGGACTTCAGACTTGTCCTAATGGCAGAGGAGTTAGGGATCATCTTGCTTTTTGAAGAACAGTATGAAATAGTGACATAATAGGATATATACATGTATTTCCATTTCTACACATATATACCATTTCCTACGAGAAGGAGGTGATGGGGTGTAAGATAAATACAAAGGAAAGAGTTTTCCAGAATGTTACTCTGTTTCTTTGAATACAGCTCTATGAAAGTTGGGATCTTGAATAAGTATGATCTCACTTACATGTAGAATCATTAAAAAAAAAAAAAAAAGGAGAAAAAGAAAGCCCATCTTATAGAAAGAGAGAGTCTGGATGGTTGTTGTCAGGGGCTAGGGAGCGGTGGAACTGGGGAGATGATGGTCAATGACTACAAACTTCCAGTCATAAATGACTAAGTTCTGGGGATTTAATGTACAGCATGTTGATTATAGTTAACAATACTGTATTATATACTTGAAAGTTGCTAGAGAGTAGATCTTAAATGTTCTCACTACTAAAAAAAATGATAATTAAGTGAGGTATGCACATATTAACTAACCTTATTGTGGTCATCATTCTGCAATTTTATATATATATTATATATGCATTTATATTTATGTATTTATATGTACCTTAAATTTACACTATATGTCAGTAATATCTCAATAAAGCTGGCAGGCAAAAGGTGGGATCTGGCTGGATTCCGGCTTTTATATGTTAGGCGTTCCTTAGAGGTTTTGACTTTTAGGTGACACGTTTGATTTCATATTTCAGATTAAAATATTATTTTCTAGACAAGTCAGAGAAGTCCTCCACCCCACTGTTGGAATTTTGTGGGGGAAAAGATGCCCAATGTCTGAAATTAGGTGTATGCTTCTGAGAACCTCAGCATTAGACAGACATGGTAGATACAATACAGATGTTGGAATTTCTATTCTGGGGGAAGAATGCTTATTTAAGACTGGTCTTTAAGAAGAAAACCAGATTTGTGTGATGTTATTTGTAACTTCCAAAATTCATTTATTCTGAAATGAATAAATGAACAAATTGTGAAATGAAAATTAATTTTAACCTTAATCTCTATGAACATATAGTTTGGATAGAGAGAAGACATCAGTATCGGAGCTACTCAAATTGGTTTAGGGATGCTGCCCCACAAGGCTGCAGAAATGGAACGCCCAGGACATGGCTGCCATCTTGTGGTTTACAATCAAGCAGGCTCTGGGACTGCTCATAGTTGGCTATTCGCTACCAGAGAACAGTTTCAGGCCACACTATGCCTGGGTTCAGAGCAGAGACTTAAAGTCATGAATAGCTATAGAATCCAAATGCTGCAAAAATGTTAGGTCCTGAATGATGAGAAATGGCAGAGATTAGGAGAGGGTTTACTGAGAGCATTCTCTGACCTAAAGAGATGTGACTTGAACAGATGTTGGCAAGGATGCGGAGACAGGGGAACCCTCCCACGCTGTTGGTGGGAACACAAGCTGGTGCAGCCACTCTGGAAAACAGTATGGAGGGTCCTCAAAAAGTTGAAAATAGAGCTAACCTATGACCCAGCAAACGCGGACTGGGTATTTACCCTAAAGATACAAATGTAGTGATCCGAAGGGGCACATGCACCCGAATGTTTATAGCAGCAATGTCCACAACAGCCAAACTATGAAAAGAATCTAGATGTCCATCAACAGATGAATGGATAAAGAAGATGTGGTATGTATGTATGTATGTGTGTGTGTGTGTGTGTATATATATATATATATATATATATATATATATAGGAATACTATGCAGCCATCAAAAGAAATGAAATCTTGCCATTTGCAACGACATGGATGGAACTAGATGATATTATGCTGAGCGAAATAAGTCAATCTGAGAAAGACAATTATAATATGATCTCTCTGATATGAGCAATCTGAGAGGCAGGGCAGGGGGTTGTGGGGGGTAGGGAGGGAAAAAAATGAACAAGATGGGATCGGGAGGGAAAGAAACCATAAGAGACTAAGATTAAGAAATCTCACAAACTGAGGGTTGCTGGGGGGTGGAGAGTGGGGCGTAGGGATAGGGTGGCTGGGTTATGGACTTTGGGGAGGGTATGGGCTATGGTGAGTGCTGTGAAATGTGTAAGCCTGACGATTCACAGACCTGTACCCCTGGGGCAAAAAATACATTATATATTAATAAAAAAATAAAAATAAAAAATTAATTAAGAAAAAAATAAAGAGATGTGACTTGATTTCTTTCTAAGACTCTACGTAGAATGAGTGTATGGCAAAGTAGATTGGGGCTGGGATTTATAGCTGCAAATCAGTAAGAGTATGAAAGTGTTTTACCTCTGTGTTCACTCTAAGCTCTTCATCAGCAAGCTGAACACAACTTGAAGGACAAGTCTTATTCTACCTCAAAGCTGAAGAAGAAAAAAATTATAGCCAAGATTCATTAAGCAACCTTGTATTTCCCTATAATCCAAAGAGATCTCTTCAGTTTTCTCTGGGACTACCTTGGCCACACACCAAAACCAAGTTTGAATGATGAATCTCAGGTCAAGATGCTGGAAAGAATCTGACAGGCCGGAAGGGTGTTCCAGTCAATAATAGCTCAGGATATGTTCACTCTCCAACCTTCAACAGAATTCCCTACAATGCTAGAGCTAGTCCAGTTTTGGACTGAAGTCTAAATGTCTTGATTTACTTTTATTATGCAAGAGTGTATCATAATATAAGCAACTGGCTACTTGCCCTAGCATTTATTTCATCACAAATGAAATAAATCCAGTAATGACATGAACTGAATGTGGAAAAACATTTTTAAATATTTTTTTAAAGATTTTATTTATTTATTTGAGAGACAGCAAGAGTGAGAGAACATAAGCAGGAGGAGAGGGAGAAGGAGAAGCAGGCTCCCCACCGAGCAGGGAGCTGTAAGGGGCTCCATCCCAGGATCCCAAGATCACGACCTGAGCCAAAGGCAGATGTTTAACTGACTGAGCCAGAAGGGCGCCCCCATTTTTAAGTTGTTATTTGAGGGATGAAGAGAGCCAAGTGAGAGGCAACAGAAGTTGCCAGGACATGAGAAGTATGGTGGGAAAAACAGGGGGTTTAGGAGACTTTGCAGTGAGCTCTGAAGCAGGGTGCCTTTCATGTTCTTGAAGAGATACAAATGAAGATTGAATCTCTGTTAGGGCTTTGGCTTGGGCCAAATATAAGACATAATTCTGGAGCTTGTATCTAGGCTACAGAAGACTCACTGAGTCCCAACAACTTCGGACAAGCACTGGGTTAGGTAGATACTTCATATGTATTATTCATTTTCCTCTGCAGGACAACTTTATGAAACACAGTGACGACTTCCTCTGCATCTCTCCTCCAGGCAGTGCATAATTAACATTTGAAACGAGGCTGGACTGATGCTATAGCATATGTTATTTCCACTATGCCAGGAAGTCATGAGTCATTCTCTGCTGATGTATGTCTTTACCATGTCTAACTAAGAGCAAACTTTCAGAAGCAGCTGACTTCAGTTATTAATTATTGTCAGAAGTAGCAGTTTAGTAAAAATTATTACCATACATATTTGGTAAACATTATTATTCAGGTAAACAATCCTAAAAATCTCATCCAACAGGTCAATTCATTCAGCTACTTTGGCTGCATTTTGCAGCCCACTAATCTTGACTGGCTGCCATGATAAAGTACTTTTCCAAAGAACCGAGCATTTCACAGAGCATATACAAACTTATTTCTGGTCAACTCATTTCCATTATTAGTATGTGTCATTAAACCTTTTCAGGGCTAAATGCCTTTTCCATGTTATATAATGAAGCAATGAAACACTTTATATCAAGCACTTTTTTTTTGCAAGAGCTGGAGCAGTTACAAGGCTTATAGGGAAAATACAACCCTTCCAAAAGGTATCTCCTTGGCCCACTTCCATGTGTGTGCAGGCTGGCCCTGTGATAGGAAATACATTTTAAGTTCTTCAGCTTTTACAGCAGACTATTAATTCTGTGTCACTCATATCTGTTTGGCCTATGGATCGCCCCACAGTTAATAATACACAGAAATAACTCATGAATTGACTTCCACTCTATAATTGCATAAAACTCATTTGGGATCACCTGTCCTTTTCTCTAGACTCTCTACACCTCACCTTGTAATAAAGCCACAACACGGAAATCAACATGCATGGACTCCATTCTTGCTGCTCTTTGAATCAGTGCTGAGTGGTACGTGTGATATGCAAGGTGTGCATTCACCCGGATTCATGTTCTAGAATGTTCTACCTGTTACATTTGTGACCTTGAAAAAATTACTCTGCCTGAGCGCAGAGAATTTTCAAAATTCAGTTTAGTCTGGCAAACACTTTTAGAGTATCTATTAGGTACAGGGTTTGTGTTGGGGTTAGGTATAAAAGATTTCATTCATTTACTGACCTAATACTTATTTTTGAGCACTTACTGTATATTAGGTACTGTCTTGAGGGATGGAGATAAATTTTTGAACAAGGCTGACAACTTCCTTGTCCTTGTAGCTTGTATTTTAGTAAAATATTCAGAAAGTAAAGGAGAAAACCAAGAACTGAGTCAATATAAATTTAAGCAAGTGATAGGAGCTATGAAGAAAATAAAGCAGAATGAGCAGTTGACTGTGTGGGAATATGGCTGTTTTAGAAACAGTAATCAGGAAAGATCCCACCCAGGAGGTGGACACTTGACAGACATATGAATGACAAGAAAAGACGATCGAGAAATGTCTGCATTCAAGTTTATAGTCTAACATGAGACAGAGGGACAAAAGTGTAACTGCCTAAGTGGTAGGGTAAGAGATTCTTGGGTAGGATGTGTTTAAGCAATATAGAAGTGCCTCACATGCAGTTATGCACAGACGGGTACTCACTGAAGGTCATTCATCCTTTCCCTCTAAAGAGTTAGCATGTTATCCTTCTCCTTTAATCAATATAAGAAAAAGCCACTTGAACCTTCATGATGACTTCTAAACCAGAAAAACCTGATTGGCCTAATTAGACATCCAAGGAGCATATGCTTTCTTTTTTGAGAGAAAAATTATCTAATGCCACAAATTTCCCTTTTCTCTTGGCTTCTAGTACTAGCTATGGTGCTTGATTTCTGCCATGAACCTCTGTTTCTTGTTGTGTCTTTATTTCTAATTATCTTTATTGTTACTGAAATGTCATAAGCTGGATCTATTCTTTTTCTATAAAGGCAATAAATGCTTTTTAAAATTAAAAAAAACAACACCACCAAAAACAACATGTTCACCACTACAGTTATTTTTGTTTCTAGTATTTGAAAGAAGTGCTTGGTGTTTCAAGTGGAAAGATAGTCCTAGTGTTGTCTTTTTCCACCTGGGCCTCATCTTCAGTATCTTGGATTGACAGCAGCAGGATATTTTATTAGATAAAATCACTTTCACCCATCCTGTTACTTTACCATTAGACATCTGTTTTTTTTAAGCATATAATCTACAATAAAACTCTATTAATGCAATATTACTGAAGTAGAAATCAATATAAACCATCAGTAAATCTGAAATACAGACTATCTTTAAACATGTTTAACTTGTGGGTAGTTAAGAACATGCACTTCGGACTAACACACTGGGGGTCAAATATTGTTTCATGCACTCACTGGTCGAAGCTTGGTGTGTGTTTCAATATCTCTGAGTCTCATCTGCATGGTGTGAGAAATAACACCTACCTCATAGGATTCTGAGGCTGAAGACATTATATGTATATACATTAAACAATGTTTATAAGATACCTGGTATGTAGCAAGTGTCCGAAATAGAAATTATTATTCAGATGTCATATAAATTTTATCACATAGTCCATGGAACAATTTATGTGCTGATATATGCTATCAGAGAGAGATAAAGTTTTCTAAGATTTCATAATTTTTGTCAAGGATTATAGGATACTAACAACCAGATTTCTTAGAACCTTTCTACCCCATCATAATTCAACCACAAGCAGCAATCACAGGTGTCACAACAGTCTAACCACAGGAATCCAATTATATCCATACGACCAGATAGAAGCCAGGGGACTAATCATGGGAGAAAGGCCAAGGGTTGGGGTTTTTACTGTGAGGAAATGGGAATGTGAGACTAAAGACTAGCCTAGAACTGCAAGCGACAGTTGGGACGTGAGTACTGTCAGCTAAGGAGATGAATCGAAGTCTAGCAACCAGACCATCGAAAATCTGCAGAGGCGCGGAAGCACTCAAAGGCAACCGGCAGCATTTGCTAGGGAGTCAGGGCAGGTGGGTAGACTGAGATTGGTTTGATCCAGCAATGGGCTTAGGGGAGCTCGCGTAGAGAGAACCAGGTTCTGGGAAAGAGATTCTAGTCACCGCCGGGATTCAGGCAGGAGGCAGGAATCGAGGTGGCAAGTTAGAGGACCTAAGCCAGGCTCGATTCACAGCCCATCTTGTAACTGCTTGTCTTTTCCTTCCATAGAAAAAAAAAAAGACGCATTTCAGATTCTGGCATGAGGTTAAATGGTCTCAGCAGTAACATTTCTCAATGAAGGATTAGAAGCCCAGTCGCTTAACAAGTCACGCGAGATACAGAGACAAATTTAAAAGCACTTAGAATGGTTGTTGTATAAGTAAAATGGGATACAGTGGTTTCGTTCAGTCAGGATTTCACATAGACGGTACATACAGCAAGGTGAGGCTGGTGAATTTTATGATGCCTGTTACTTTTTCTCTTGGAAATTTATTACTCATAGATTCAACTTATAATTCTCTAATTTTTAAAATCTGACATATAAAATTTTGCAGAGCCAGATTAGTATCAGAAAGCTAAAGGTACGGGGTGCACAGGTGGCTCAGTCTGTTAAGCATCTGCTTTCGGCTCAGGTCATGATCCCGGGGTCCTGGGATGGAGACCCGTATTGGGAGCCTGCTTTTCCCTCTCCCTCTGCCTACTGCTCCCCTGCTTCGGCTCTCTCTCTCACTGTGTCAAGTAAATAAGACAAAAAACAAACAAACAAAAATCTAAAGTTAACTCCTTGGATGGCTGGAATGGCAAGAAGTCTCAATCCTTTATTTATACACCTGCAGATAAAGAAAACTCTAAACCACCTGAAAGACTATCTTCTGCCTGAGGAATTTCATGTTTATAATCTGACATTGATAAAATCTCCACAAGAAATATGTTTATTATATCTAGTGACTGGAATAGGAAGGAACAGAAACCGTGGTGCTTGGGCGAAGATACAGCTAGCGGGATGATGGATGTCTGGAGCCGAGAAGCGTCTATGAAACTAGTCATCGTTGACACCCTGTTCCAGCACACAATGCTTGACACTTACTCACAGGTTCCCAGAATGATTACGTGCTCAAGAGTGAACCCATGCCGACAAACCAACCTTTCACTGATGAAAAGGGCACCTGTTATTTTAAAGAGTGATTCAAATTTAGATTTAGCTTTAAAGTTCGTATATTTTATACTAATGAAAACAAGAGAGCAGAGAGTCAATAAGTAAACTGATAGCCAACTTTTTGTTGTTGTTGTTGTTCTTTCTGTGCTGATGGCAATGAAATCAAATCAGTTTTAATGAAAGCTTACCGGACAAGGTGATGCAGACTATAATTGAACTGTGAGTCACTCATTCAAGAAAATATTGTTATCTTATTACAGTTAAGGTAAAGAGGAATGCCGACAAGCCTTGCTATGTCAATCAAGCCATAAGAAATATTAGGATTGTCATATCCCCCCCCCAAAAAAGTAATTTATTCTTCTTAAGTGTTCCTCTGTAGGCATATAAATGGATTGCAGCTTAGATTTTAAGGGGGAATTTTTTAACCATTAGCAGAAACCACTGAAAACAGAGGCTGCAACCCCGCCCTCCCACCAGGACAGAAGGCGGTCAGGTTTTCATGGGCAGAGGTAGGAATGGCAGCATGAGAGCCTCCTGGGTTTTTCTGGACAAGGATGGATTCTGAGTTTTGAGCCAGGAGCCCAGCAGGATGGCAAGGTGTTCCGACAATAGTCCAAGCACAGGAGGAGGACGGGGAAGACCTGTCTGTCACTTGCACCGTTGCGTATGGCCACCTGCCACACCAGCCTCCTGGATTTTTTAACATGTGCTTGATTCCAACAACAGAATCAAAAGTGTATAATAAGTCTCATTTAAAAAGCTTTAACAAGGGGCGCCTGAGTGGCTCAGTGGGTTAAAGCCTCTGCCTTCGGGTCAGGTCATGATCCCAGGGTCCTGGGATCGAGCCCCGCATCGAGCCCCGAATCCGGCTCTCTGCTCAGTGGGGAGCCTGCTTCTCCCTCTCTCTCTGCCTGCCTCTCTGCCTACTTGTGATCTCTGTCAAATAAATAAATAAAATCTTTAAAAAAATAAATAAAAAATAAAAAGCTTTAACAAATTAAACACAAACTCTTACTCAGCTAAAGAGTTGCACATTCAACCATTTCAAGACTCCTTCCTACTACTGCTGTTATTTAAGGTGCTGTTCTCAAAAGTATGAGCAGATGAAGGAGAGCTGAGGACAGACCAGCATCCTGTAAGAATGTCCTGAACTCCTGTTTCTTTAGCTCACACTTCATTTTTTGAAGATTTTATGTATTTATTTGACAGAAAGAGGCACAGTAAGAGAGGGAACACAAGCAGGGGGAGTGAGAGAGGGAGAAGCAGGCTTCTTGCTGAGCAGGGAGCCCACGTAGGGCTCAATCCCAGGACCCTGAGATCATGACCTGAGCCAAAGGCAGCCGCTTAATGAATTGAGCCACCGAGGCACCCCTAGCTCGCACTTTTTCAATTGACTCAAATCAACACACACTTACTGTATTTCCAATAAATATTAGGGTGTAAAATGTGGTTTATGCTGTGTTAGAAGTTTTAGCCAGCAGAAGAGGGAGAAGTAGAAATGTGGAGCAACACAGTGACACAACAGGCTACGCATTTTGTTGGAGGTCTCTGTGTAGGACCATGACGCGGTCACTGGGTGAGCTCTATGGTTATTCTATGACTTTGCCACCAGTGAGAAACCTTCGGTGACAGGAAAGTGGTAAATTGTTCACACATCTCTTTCAGCACCTCCCTACCCTTTCTATTGCTTCTCAACCTTGAAAACCCTCATTGCCACCAACCGCACTCCCCTTTAAAAGTCTCCCATAGTTCCCATCACATTTAGAACAAAGCCTAAACTCCTTTTTTTCTGGTTGATAAAGCCTGTAAGATTTGGCCTTGACTTTCTGAACTCCAAACTTATTCACTGATTCATTAGATTTCAGCCACATTGGTCCCCTACCTTGATGCCTCTCAAACTTCCATGCACATACAAATCACTTGGGGGTCTTGCTAAAAATGGAGACTTTTTTCTGTAGGTACGGGAAGGGAGACAAAATTCTTGCATTTACAGTAGTCTCCAAGGTGATACTGACGGTGCTGGCCCTGGGAGCCCACCCTGAGTAGCCAAGTGCCAGAGGGCTGGTGCTCACTCCAGACCCTTGGCAGGCCATACTCAGCACCAGGAGCAGCAATAACTCACCAAGTTTGTTCTCCCCTTAGAAACCTGGTGCTTGTTCCTTCCACTAGGAACTCCTCCCTGCGCCCCACCCAGATCTCTTTAGTCTAGCACCTTTTGTCATGTAGATCTCAGCTCAAATGTCAGCTCCCCAGAAAAGTCTTTCTTAATGACCTTATCTAAAATGCCCATGCGATCAGTGATCTGCAACAATCGACATTTTCGTATTTTACTTTCTTAATTATACTTGTCACTCTCTGAATTACCTTTATTTATCTGTCGATTTCCTTGTAAGCTCAGTGAAGCAACAGCATGGCCTATAGTGTTCAGCACAGTATCTCCGCATGTAAAACATGCCTGATGAACAGGGCTGGCTTTGTGGATGCACAACCTGTGTAACTGTACTTGGCCTTCCGCCTGGTTTAACACTCCACTGTCACCATCCAGAGATTGATAATTTCATCTTGGAGCTTGTGTCTTTTAAGTGGACAATGGAGTATACACATGAGCTGAGGAAATGCACTCAGTATACATGTCCTCTTTTCCTTGCTGCCCCCTTCTCATGTTGTGTTTGTGATGCCCCATGAGTACAGAATTCTGATGGACCTACATGTGTAGGCATTCAATAAGACTTAAAGTTATTACAAGGCAAGTGTGTTACATCCATGACTAAGTGGGGAGTGGAGAGCCCTAAGAGGCCATGCTTCCCATTCAAGCCAGAACTTGATTCAAAACTGCAAAGAACAATGGCGCTCTGTGAGGTATGAAGGGTCCAGGAAGCCTATTATGTTCTTTCTTACTCCTGTTACTTTCCTCGCCCATCAGTTATAAGAAAATGCCATGTATGAGGAAAGAGGAAAAAAGGGTTATCCACAGTTCTTTTTCCGTTCAGTCCTTCCTTACTCAGGACAAAGGTGGAGAATGTTGGTAGAATGTACACATACTAAGAAATGAAATAAAAACATCATGTTACTTTTGTGCAATGTCTACTGTTCCATAGGAACAGAATGCATATATGCATGTGTGAGCTGTAAAATATGAATGGTGTAATTTTAGTGAATCCAGATGCTTGTTAAATGAGCTTATATTTTCATTTAAAACTGGCATGGTCCGGGGCGCCTGGATGGCTCGTCATTGCGCATTTGCCTTTGGCGTAGGTCCTGATCCAAGGACTCTGGGATCGAGCCCCGCATTGGACTCCCTGCTCAGCGGGAAGCCTGCTTTGCCTCTCCTAGTCCCCCTGCTTGTGTTCCCTCTTTCATTGTGTCTCTCTCTGTCAAATAAATAAATAAAATCTTTAAAAAAAAACAAAAAAAAAAACCTGGCATGGTAGCTAATGATTTAAAATTTGTATTTTTTCTTACTTAGAACAATAAATTACAAAAGCAAAAGGAAAAACCCATGATACCTTAAAAAAGAGATCACTAAAAGAAAAAGGCTTTATATTTAATGGCACTTTTCCCCACTTCTTGAACAAGGAAGCCCACAGTTTTATGTTCCCCTGGGCCCTGCAGATTATGTAGCCTACCCTACTGATCCAGAGCTCAACACTAGCTGAAGGAGTAAAAGTGCGGTGCGTTCACTCTGTGTCTGACACTGTGTGAAAGCCCTTTACAGACAAGATCTCATTTTTTTCTCACAATAACCTTGCAAATTGGATGCTACCGTTCTTTAATAGACTAGAAAACCAAGTTGTGGGGCACCTGGGTGGCTCAGTGGGTTAGGCCTCTGCCTTCGGCTCAGGTCATGATCTCAGGGTCCTGGGATGGAGCCTCACATCGGGCTCTCTGCTCAGTGGGGAGCCTGCTTCTCCTTCTCTCTCTCTCTCTCTCTCTCTCTCTCTCTCTGCCTGCCTCTCTGCCTACTTGTGATCTCTGTCAAATAAATAAATAAAATCTTAAAAAAAAAAAAGAAAAGAAAAGAAAAAGAAAACCAAATTGTAGTGAGATTAAATAATTTAGCCAATTATCTTAAAGCCTATTAGTAAAGAAACTAGGGTTCAAACTAGGCTTCAGATCTGTATTATCCCAAAGCCCTGTCTCTTGGTAACTCTACTATAATTCCTCCCAGAAGCCAGGTTTGTTCCAGCCCTCCCTTGGGCTGCTGGGATTATTTCAGAATGGGCTCTAGGTTCTATTTCAAACTAAAGGAACCAAGAATACGGAGCCGTTTCTACCTTAATCGAAAGCCCTCTCAAAGGGCTCTGGTGCCGTATCTTCACCTAGATTATTACAAGGATCCATGTAAATAATTCATGACTGAGTAGGTGCCAGACACCAATTAAATCCAGAATTTCCCAGAGTATTTCAGTATTTGTGTCATGGAGAATGGGTTAATTTTCAACCTTATCTTGATATCTTATTTAGCCCTCTAAGACGAGGACCATTTGATTAGGGCCTTTTAAGCATTTCTGGCTATATTCTGGAGCACCAAGAAACAATGTCTTTCAGCAGTTTTAATCTTCTTTGCCCAAATCTCACTGGCAAATACGAATGTATCTTTTATTCATGGTGTTGAATAAAAGCCTTTGCCTGGATATGCATGGTGTTTAAAATATTTTAAATAATGTTCACTATGGTAACAATATATTTGAAGTTTCTGTCATTTGGACATTAAAATGTTCAATTAGAGGGTGAAATATAGTACAATACTCTTGAGCATTTAGTATTAATGAAAGGGGAAAAAATCAGCATATGATCATATATCAAACATTTCTTGCTTTTATTTTAGTATTTGTCAGAGGACAGAATCTAGTTATTTAACATATTTGTGATTAAATATATTTTACCATTATAGTCTTTAAATCAAATATTTACTTTTAGTATGCATTTTTTGATAAAAGTATTTATTACTATAAACCCATTTTGTGATCAGATGTGTCGTAATAGGTTTCATATGTATAATGGGGCCTAATCACAGGCACTTACCTTCACTCTGTTTCAAGGTGCAGAGCTCCAGATAATTACACAGTAACACATTCATACATCACGGGTAGTAAAATTTTCAAATACTTCTAATTTTGTTGATATTAACATCCTCAAGTATCTATATTCACTTTTTCCTTATTCAGTATAAAATCTATCACAGGTACACAATTTAGTGACAAAGCCATTCGGATATCCTTTAATTTGGACTCAGAATAGAATAACTCACTTAACTCTAAACTTCTCCAACTTTCAGGTTCTACTTTTGTCTGTTAGAGAAGCTAGTTGCCTTTGCTCTTAATAGAACCAAAGAGATAACAAGGGAAAGACTGTTAATTCTCACAGGCTCGATTTCCCTGTCTGGAAAGTGCAGGCACATGGACCTGATGACTTCCACGGGATTTTCTTTCTCTCTGATTCTAGAAAGTTTATTTTTCTCTTTCAATACGAACTAGACATTATCTTTCACCCTTCACTTTGCTTTGCCTAACAATATTACTTCTGGTCATTTAATTTGCTTAAAATTATACTAAATAACCAAATAAAAGTATCCATGTTCATTATAACTCAGTATTATTTTTAGGTAAATAAATATTGTGTTGTTTTGTTTTGATATTTACTTCAATTCCTTACTTTGCCCTAGATAGGAATATCAGTATTGTGTGTGGCACTGGTTTTTTAAAAATTTTGATCTCCGTCTACATTTGTCATGTGGTAGGATATTTTTGCCCATATCCTGATTAATTACATGATGCTCTACAAATTTTTGGTTATCCCAAGAGAAGCTTAAGGCAATATCATAGATAATATATTCCTAAGGGGGGAAAAAAAGGGTACAGTTACAACACCATAAATGTTTGTGTATGCCAGGGTGTGTGTGTGTGTGTGTGTGTGTATTGGAGAGATGGGGAAAGAGAAAACAAAACACTAAGAAAGGGAGAGAATAAAGAAAATAAATATGCAAAAAAATCACTCTCTCAAAACTTTCCAAACTAGGATTGGAGATGCTGCACTAGATTATATCGGTAAATGCCCTTCCTCAGTTTCATAAACTAAAACATGACATATACTTAGAAAAATAATCATGATAATTTCCATACTTATCTAAGTATTTAGAGCTGTTGTTCTCAACCCCGCTGCACATTAGAATCATCCAGAAAGCTTTTAAAAATTTTCTGAACCTCACCTCAGATCAATTAAAATCAGATACTGGGCGTGACTGGACATTCCCAACTGTTTTAAAAGCTCCTTTGGGGATTTAAATGTGCAGCCAGGGTTGAGAGCATTGATTTAGAGTAAACCCTATTATACAGTGCACTAAGAAATATGTATTTAAATTTTAAGTGAGAGGGCCATTTTTTTTTAAAGAGTTTGAAGTCACCTTACAAAACTGATGATATATTCTGTCCATTCTTCAATTATGACCCAAACCAGAAATCAAAAGTACCTGAGACCATGCTGAGCTTGTGGGATTACGAGTCAGTGATCATACAGCAGCCTTGAAAAGAGTGCACGCCTTGATGTGCACTGGCCCTCTTTCCACTGTGACCATCTCTCCACGGAAGCTCCGGAGAACCAAACCACCCTGCCTGGCACCGGCTCTTCTTTGAGCTCTCTCTCTCTCTCTCTTTTTTCCTGTTTGAAATGGCTAAATTGAGGTAAAAATGTAATATTCATGTGACACATTGAAGTTCCCCAGACTGGAAATTTTTATTTCTTTGCCAAAGGAAGCTAGAACAGTTTGCAGGCAAAAATATTAGAATAAAAATTGCCTCCATTTCTAAATCTCTCTTTTATTTGGTTTCTTTCCAGACCAAAGTGAAATGTGACCTGCAGCTTGGAGGTTGCTCCCAGAATTAATCAGCTCCAGGTGTATTCAAAATCATTAATTGCCTCTGAAGGGAGCAAAAGGAGGCTTCCCCAGAATCCTGCTATTTGCAGGAGAGATCCGGAGCTCGGTGTTTGCTGCTTCAGTGAGTTCCTATGGCCAAGGTATTCATGTTGTGCTTCGACTATGAAGCTTGAAAGGAATAACTTGGGCAGGGAACTTTGTTGTACTAGCATGAATGCACTGAAGGCCTTGTAAAGAAGGTTGTTTGAATTGCATGTATGTTAAACAGTTTCAGAAGAACTGTTTCCACTTCAGGTTTTTGCACAATAAACCTCGAATTGCACTTTTGACTACTGAGCTGAGTCTTTTAACTTGCTTTTTTTCCAAAATAATAAATCCCCCTAATGATGACCGTGTGTAGCACTGTCGCCCACTGACACAGTCTATTTCTTCAACCCCCATGTCATTAAAAGATGCAACTTACTTATTTATGATGATTAATAATAATGAAATATGTATGAAGAAATAAATTATACAAATGCCGCACTGCACATCACAGGGAGGGATACAAATTGCCAGACCCTGATTCCCTGCACCCACTACAAACAACGGACAGCGGGGCATTGCACTCCGGCTGGTCCTCCTCTGGGATCGGAACTTGGGGAGCAGGATACGAGAAAGTTTGAAAGGTGCTTTGACAGGTTCAGATTCTTTTTTTAATGGTAGATTTGTAAAACTCGACTTCTCCCCCACCTAGCTTTTATTGTTGCCTTCACGTCCCATTATCAGAAGCAGCCTAGAACACCTGAGTCAATGACATGTGACGGGATGTGTCCTGTCTTTTGTCTTAGCTGAGACAGAAATACCACATACCTTCCTCCCAGCGCTTTTCCTGAATATCCAAAACTTAGCACTTAGGGTGCGTGTACTGAGCTGAGCAAGGGAAGGAGTGCATTCCATGGTATAGACAGTGTGGGTGGATGTGAAATGGGGTCAGGATGGTCACCACTGATTGGTTCAGAGACGGAGCGTCCCCATGGCATGCTCATGCATACTTCGTCATTCGGGTGTACCTGCCCCCTCTGGTTAGTATGTTTATTATTAGGGAAAGAAATGAAGATGGAAAAAAGCCCTCGTCTCCTCGTTTTCTTATTTGATCAACCAATGGATGCAAATTTTTAAAAATACAAAATGTTGCTTCCACAACATTTAAATGAGTTCACATCTCTGTTAAAGTTGAAATTCCTCAGGTTGGCTGCTCAAGTTCACAGAAGGCTTTAAGCTTCTTCTTAAGTGTGTTTTTCAGTTGTGCAGATACAAACAGTGACCCCTTCAACCCATGAGAGGATCCTGTCACCTTATTTTCAGAAGACCTGCTTTACACTGACTGGCGAAATTCCCCACTTGGAAAAGCTAACAGGATCTTGGAAATACCCAGAACGGAAAATAAGACTCCTGCTTCAGTCTCCAGCAGGATAACATGCTCAACCCATGAGACCCTTGAGGAATACGTATGGCCATTTCTAACCACATCACTGGCTGATCATGCCCTACAGGCTTATTGCTGTTTTTAGCTATTTCCAAAGCCTTTTTGTCAAATTAATCTTTTCATAGATGTTACACACACACACACACAACAGATGTTCTTACAGATAAATTATGTGTGTGCGAGAGAGAAACATGACACTTTTAGGAGATAAATATTAAACCAAGTCAAAACAAAATATGGAGCTGACAATCTCTGTAGTAATTTCTGTGGTAATGGAAAGCCCTGAATATTTTGGGTTCACTTTAGTCAGATGGAGTTGATAAAAAAAATTAGACAATTCACCATAGATGAAGTCAATTTATAACTGTGTGTTTATTTGTGATTTTATTGATTATTGTCTCTCCCTGCATCAGAATGTAAACTCTTTGGGAACAGTTACGAGTCTGGTTTCATTCACTGGGATCCAGTCATTTCTCAGCAAATTGAATTTAGCAGAAACGGAAAAAAAAAAAAAACCATCAAAAAGGAAAAGGGCATGTGAATCTTCTGTTTTACAGTATCAGTGGTTTATTTGAGAATTAGATCTACCAGTAGGTACTTCGAACACTTATCCCTTCATCTGTCATCTCAAAATATAAGTTGAATATGTTATGAAAATATCCCATAAGGGAACGAATAAGTATCTTGCATCCATCAGAAGGCAGTAGCATATAAATAATAAATAAATAATCTCTTTATTTTTATTACTCTCTGATTCGTAGCATTTTAAAGCTCTGGGAAGAAAGCTGAACGCCCACTATTTTGTAATGAATCTCAATTTAAACTTGTGAATTTTTCTCTTAATCTACCTTAATCATTTTATTACTTGACTAAATCTTTTTGCCTAGCCCACATAAAATCTAAATCATAGAAAATAAATTTGAAAAATAGATGCCTCAAAATAAAAGCCACCATTTGATAGTGGTTATTATATTTATATTGGCATAAGTTTCATTTTGGATGACTGTCAAAAAGATAGATTCTTAGGCTGCATCCCAGAGCCATTAGTCTGGGGACTAGGAATCTGTATTTTTAACTAATACTGTACCTTGATTCCAAGTGAGAAAAAGTCACTTACATATTGTGGACACAAACAGAAATCAAGTAAACAAATGCACAAATGTAAGGATTTCAAATGGTGGTTAGTGCTCTGAAGATTATCAGAATGAGTGGTGTGACCATCTGCTTGGAGGAGGAGAAGCACTTTACATAGAAAACAGAAAGTTTCACAGAGAAGGAGAAAAGAAAAATCCTTTTAGAGTCCTTAGGCTGGTTCCCGCTGCAGAGCGCTCTCCTGCAGCCTCTCTCTTGCCTAATTCAAATATTGGGATCATTTGGAGTCTACTTTTATTGTGTGCCTTTTCTCTTGGATTTTTTAATATGCATGGTAGTTTTTTAAGTTGAATACCATTTTCACAAAAAATGACAGAGGCCCTTGATGGTTTCTTCTTTCTCAGCTAAGAAGAAAAAATGGAGGCTTTCTCTATCCCCTCAATCCATTTACGAGATGGACTGAGCTGAGTCTGTGTGGAAGTTTCGTTAATGCGCCCTCTAGCAGGGGTTTGCTTCAACTCCTAAGGCAGCCTTCCAGGAATCCCACCTGAGAGCCTCGTGGTCTCCCAGAGCCCCTTCCCTTCCAGGTACTAACCCGTCATCTTTGTCTCCCGCACATCACAGGTTGCCCCAAATTCCACTCTGCTGTACAGAAAGTTGCTGTGTCCCTACTTAGCCTGCTGCCTCACACAACTTCACATTCCGACAAATGCCTTGAGAGAGAATTAGCTATGTGTCAGGCTCAGTCCTCCTTGATCCCTGGTCACTATGATCTATGACTCTCAAGTCTTTCTAGCACTGCAGGACCACAACACCAAACCCAGTTTCCTTATCTTCTCTGCTTAAAGAAGACCAGGTTCTCAGACCTTTGCTCTGTGCCCAGAATCTTCTAATTCTTCTAGAGAAAGATGGGCTGAATGGTATAAACTCACTTGCCCCTTCCCTCTAGAATCTTGGCATTTTAATCCTTGGCCTGAGTGGCTCTCCAGGGACCACAGGCAGATGTCTTCTGTGTTATGTTAGGCTTGTTCTTGGCTAAAGCACGGATCTCCTGGAAAGTACTGCTACACACCCAGAAGTGGAAGTCTCCTGAGATATCATTTTTATGAGTTATTTACAGTCATGTAACAAATTACATAAAAATTTAGTGACTGAAGGAAAAACCCCCAAGTATTCATTACGTCACAGTTTCTGTGCATCAGGAGTTCTGTGGATTATGAGAGGTACATCTAGATGGTTCTGGCTCAGGGTCTCTGATGAGATTGAAGTCAAGATGTTACCCTGAGGGCCAGAGGATGACCTTCCAAGATGACTCCTCTCCATGACTGGCACATAGGCACTGATGACTGTCAGGGGGCCGCTGTCCATTTTCACATAGAGTTGCTTAAGCGTCCTTGTGACATGGCAGCCGACCTCCTCCCATAATGAGTGAACCAAGAATGAGCAAAATATGAGTGGCAAGCTCTTCTATGAGAGTCACATCCTTTTTCGTCTGCAATACCTTATAGGTGATGCAGCTCAATTCTATTAAATTGTGGAAGGGGGATACCCTCGGAATAAACACGAGGAGACAAGACACACCATCAGTAGGAGCTATCCTGGAAACTGGCTCCCACAACATTTAAAAGGAAATTCTGCATGTATTTAAGAATTTGTTTTGCTGCAGTAATAACTCATTCCAAAATAGCTACAAAGTTTAGCCTGTGTGGCTGTTTGCAGCTCTGCCCCCGTCTCATGCACCATCTTCATTCAAGAACCCAGGATGACAGAGCAACCCCCAGCTGTGGTATGCCGTTCTTTGAACAGAGGAAAAGGAGAGCGAGAACTTTAACACACGGTACCTCTTCTATCTTGCTTGAATGTGGCACAGAGCTCTACTGCTCACTTCACTGTGCAAAGCAAATCATATGGCCAAGTCAAATAACAATGAGGCAAAAACTTGGGAGAAAAACAAACAAAAAGGGGCACCTGGGTTGCTCAGTTGGTTAAAGCCTCTGCGTTGGGCTCAGGTCATGATTCCAGGATCCTGGGATCGAGCCCCGCATCGGGCTCTCTGCTGAGCAGGGATCCTGCTTACTCCTCTCTCTCTGCCTACTTGTGATCTCTGTCAAATAAATAAACAAAATCTTTAAAAACAAACAAACAAACAAAAAACAAATAGTAATGAGGTGGGGGAAAAATGATCTTCTCATAGAAAGGTACTATCTCATGGCAATGGTAGGGATATGTAATATTTTGGGAAATCGGAGAGCGAATAACCAAAAACAGTAACAAAATCTACCACAAACACCTAGTGCATACCTAACAATTCATATAATAATCAATTCCACTGAGAAATACCAGTGCAGTTGGGATATGCATATATCCCACTTATAATATTGGCCTTAGTCCTGTAAAGAAGCAAATGGTCAAACCATTTCTACTGTTTTAAGCTTCCTCATTCTTCTCATTTTTATCATGTTTCAGTGGCTTACTTTGTATTACCAAATCCTCAATTCCATTTTTTAATTCTACCCTATAAATGATACTATTATAATTAAGTAATCAAACGGCATTCTAAAAAGACTAGGTAGAGAAACAAACCGGCAACAATCTATAGAATATCTTAAACTATTTCTGGAAAAATTAAGTAACAATTGGGGGAAAAACTAGAGTTAAATATCACAATTTTTTAACTATTTTCCTAATAAGTCAACATTACTAGCAAGTAAAATTGATCTCATAGTAATTACCTTTAGGCCTACCACGTGTAGTATACCCATTCTCTGAGGGAATATAACAAAATGATTATGGATAATATTCTATCTAGAAATATTCTTTTTAGCATCCATACTAGATATTCATAATTTTGATTATGCCTGGAAATAAGCTGACAATCATATTTTAAGACCATGTATTGTGATTTGGGGTTGCAAAACTATAGTGACCATATGCATAGGTGTCTCAAAAGAGAACAGATTCCTATTAAGCCTTACACAAAACACAAAATAATACTGGTTTCTAATATCCCTTTTTCAGACATATAGTTTCACTTTCCTTGTTTAGATGTGCCAATTAAAATTTCTTCAAGAGCTGAGGCGGTCTTGTGAGCATAAAAGGAATTCTACGCTATCTTGGAATGAAGCTCAAGAAAAATGAGAAATATCTCAACCACTTGGAATAGAATGAATTATCACTTGATAAAGCAAAACTTAACTGTGCTAGCCCACAGGTATGTAGTTTAGTTCAGCTATCATTAATAATGGTAACTGTGATCATGTTGTTGGGTTCTAACGAGCTCTCGCTTAGCCAGATGAGAAATTGTTTTCACCACGCAACCTGTCAGGATGGACACTTATTAATCACTTCAACAAAATTTTGGTATCAGTTTTTTTTTTTTTTTTTTTTAGTATGCAAAAAACAAAGCCATCATCTCATTATGTAAAACCCCCCACAAATCTGGTTACTGAAGTTCATGTAATTTCTAACACTAATACTAATTGTACCCTGAGGTGCAACCTCAGATAAGTCACTTTCTCTCCAAGATCTCTGAGTTCTTCAGCCATCCCAACATTCTGTCTCTCTTTAAAATTTGATTTTAAAGGAACGTGAAATGAACTTTCTTCATTTTACTCTATACATGTAATACACAAATTCAGTTTTGGTAAATCAAAATTGCCCTCTGACTTACATTATAACTTTACAACATGATTGAGACTGAACTTGAATCAGCAGTGACACCTTCCACATAGGCTTGGATTTCTTTGTTGAGAAGACTGGTCTGCAATGATTGCTGATATGAATAGAACAACTACTATTTAAAGAAACCTTTTTGGGGCAAAAAGAAAAACCAACACCACCAAAACCCAACAACACTTGAAATACAAGTTGTCACCCCCGGTATACCACTTTCAAGTATGAATGTTCCTGTATTAGACTTTCTTACAAAAAGGGACACCTCTAGTTAGTTTTAGATACAAAACAAATGCTTAACTTTCTTTAATAGCTGCTCTTATTAAACCAAAATAATTTTCTACTATGCAAATGTATAGTGTTAGTTAAAAGTAATGAAGGGCTGTTCTATAAGAAAAGCATTATAATTAATCTTTCCTCTAACAAAAGTTAAATTAATAACCATAATTAATATACAGCACATTTTGTCTACTTTCTTATAAAAAAAATGGACATCCATGTCCTCTTATTGTTTTTGATAAGATGAGCTAAGGAGTTTCTCCAGAGGATGAGCTTGCCCCATGTGCTTTTACATGATAAAAAAAAAAAAAAAAAAGAAAAAAAGTCACAGCAGAAAGCGCTTTTAAAATATGTATTAGTAGTATTCTCAAATTATTCTGAAAGTCACTATGGGAGCATTTCCTTCAAGTTTCTGTGCATAAATCATTTTGCACACTCTCCAAATATCAGAGGAAGAGATGTCAGCAAATAGCTTCCCAAATACAAGATATTTTTGTAGTTAAATATTTCATTTCTGCATGAGTGGCCATGAACATCTATGGATTTACTGGGCATTTGTAGTCTATGTGGCACAATAATAGGTATGTAAAATTGGAAATTATCTCATTCAGATCAAAGATATGAGAGTAATATGAGAATTGTCAACAAATTTAAAATATTTTATGTTCATTTTTATTACATTCAGAAGTACTATACAATAAATGTCTCTATATAAATTTTCTTTCTTGTAAACTAAAGAAGGAGGACTATGTTTCATTATAAGCATCAATAAAGGTTTATATATTAATGTCTTTTTATTTAAAAAAATCTTTTACAACTATACTTCCTCAGGAATCTGGTTCATATTCAAACTTTCCCTCTCTTTACCCATGGTTCACTGTTGCTTTTTCAATTACTGCTGTTTAACAAACATTTATATTATGCTGTGTCCTAAGGACTTCATATACGTTAATTCATTTGATTCTCATGACAGTTGTCTGAGGTACTTGCTCTCATTCTCAACTTCTGGGGGGTGAAACGGGGACACAAAGTGGTTGGGTGGCTTGCCCCAGGTCACACAGCTAACAGATGGTTTATCCGGAACATGAATCTCAGCAGTCATATTTATACTGCGTTGTCCCTCCAATGATGAGATGACCTCAATGAAGGTGCATACCTCTGAACTGATCAATTTCCTATTTGTCATTGATCTTTGCCAATAACTGAATCACACTATCTACTGAGTACTCAAGACATGGCAGAACACGTTGTCCATGAAATTATCCTAAGCTGACTTCTCAATTTCAAGAGCAAATGTTCCCACTGTTTGGTGGTCAGAGAGCCCGCATGTCAACCACACAGCTTCCTGTAAAGAAACTAGAAAGTATCGAGCTTGCCTAGTCCACAGGAGCCATAAGCTAGTGCCGCACAAACTAAAAGCAAAGCTGTATTTCCTTTTCTCCACACGAGGAGTGCTCATTTCCCCTAGAAGGGAACTACAGCTAAAAACTATACTTTACTCCTACCCAAAGCTTTTTCATCTTGATTGTCCTATAAATAGGAGCAGGTAGTAGTATTTTCATTTTATGGAAGGAAAAATTGAGACAAGGTGAGATCTTATTACAGAAAGGTTACTCAGTTAATTGGTAGGAGAGTTTGTCAGTGACCTATAAAGCACTTAAAATAAGAAGTAAAATTGCCCTTAGTTCCTGTAGTATTCTGGAAGCATTTAAAGGCAGACCTTCTCCTATTTATATTTGTGAATATTTGTATCTACTTAGGAGACTATTTTATTTCACCAGCCTTAAGCCTAGGAATTAAAAACAGAGGTTACATGGTATGGTTTCTGGAGACCAGGGATATTCTTCCAGCCCCTGAAAGCTCCTCCCTAAGTTTTCTGATATTTATAATTTAAGATTCTATCACCAAAAATTCTGGCTTATGGCTGGTAGGTTGGAGCAATGTGTGAAGGGAGACGTAATACGGTAATATTAAACATTATTAATAACTTACATTTGTATGCATTCTTCTGAAAGTTGAATTTTGAAGGGAGAAAACTGAGAGAGCACAAAGTCACTAGGAACCCAAAAGGAAGTTTGTTCTGAAGAGAAACACAGGGAAAACTGAGAAAGAGCCCAGAAGGCAGCATCTAAGGACCCAAAGAGAAACTGCTTCACTTTTGTTCTGTGTAAAAGAGAATTACAGTATAAGCAAGCCAAATCTAATTAATCTGTATTAATTGAGAAAGAATGGTCACAGTAATTTTAACTACACAAACCAACTTGTACAGCATTAGAATATTAAATGCAAAAATGCAAGATCAGTCATTCAAAACTATAAATAAGCTTAAGTAGTTGAATTCAGGTACAAATCAAACCCCAGGCCAGTTGCTTCTAAAATAGACTGAACAGATTATGCTGAGCACTGTGAATGTCCAAAGCGAGGCAGGTACTGCTGAAACTGAAAGTAGGCTCCAAAGTGCTTCCATTGCTAAAATAAAAAGTACTACCTAGAGCAAGCCTGGAGTCCCGCTAAGGCTTTGCTTGGGAAGACAGTCCAGATGTGGGGTAAAATTGCAAGGATTTTTCTTTTGCCTAATTCTTTAAGGCAAAGAATGAAATGATAGAATAGGTATGGTGTGGACTTAATAGAAAGAGCCTTGGATTTACAATTCATTCTGCAAGGGTTCAGAGTGATTTTTCTGGTGCAGCAGTCTCTTGGAAATGCTAGCCATCCAGGAAAAAATCAACAAAAACAAAACAAAACAAAACAACCCCAAACCAAACCAAAACAAAATAATGGTTCCAAAGCTGTCATGTAATAGCCCTGGCCATGGATAAAAGGTTTTCTTACCTACTGCAAGAAATTTTATAGGTGGGATATCTGTGTGTCACATATTAATCATATTTGACTGTTGAGAACCAGGAAGAGTCTGAAATTTACTGACACTTAAGTTAGCCTGCCATAGGTTCATAGATGCTGGTAGAAGACAGGAGGCACCTGGTTCAGAGATAAAGAACCATTTTAGCAGAAACCAGAGTATCAGCTTTGATGCCAGTTCCCCCAAGCCCCAATTCTGTAGAGCAATACAAAGCAGGCCAGCTGATGCATAAACACACAGCGAGCTGTCGCAAGAGGGGAACCCCAAGCTTAGGGAACCCAAAACTTTTATAATGGGCAGCAAGCCTACCTGACTTTTGCCACAAAAGGAGACACTACCTTTTATCCTTAGATGCTATCTGCCACATACACCTCTTTGAAAAGGCAGTCTGGAACAAAGGTAGTCAGTGCTTCTTTTCGTAAGTCACATGTAGAAGAAACACAGAGATCCAGGGGCACCTGGGTGGCTCAGTAAGTTAAGTGTCTGACGTTGGCTCAGGTCATGATCCCCAGAATCCAGGGATCAAGTCCTGCAGTGGGCTCTCTGCTCAGCGGGGAGCCTGCTTCTCCCTCTGCCTCTCACCCTACTCATGCTCACTCTGTCTCTCTCTTTTTCTCTCAAATAAATGAAGTCTAAAAAAAGAAAGAAAAAGAAACACAGAGATCCAAAGAGATCCTAATCTTATAGTAATATTTGTTCATATTTTTCTTTGCTTTAAAAATAATGAGGCTACAGAAGAGAAAAATCTATCAGCAATTAACTTCCAACACTAAAAGTGTAGATGTACTGGATCTTATGGTTCTACCCCAGTCTACTCCACCTTCATTGTGGAGTAGGATGTTTTCAGAGTGGGATGTTTTGGATAAAAGGGATGCTAGTCCCACCTCCTGAGCTGGGCTAAAACTGAGACAAAACAATTAGTAAAACCCATTCCCCTTGCATTGTGATTGGTTTTGATAACCTACATTTAAGTTATAATCAGTACATGGCATTCTCACAAAAATAGAGATTCAGCTCCGGAGAGCAGAGGTAGGACGACTTACTAAATCTCTTTTATGGTTTGAACAAGTTTAATTTAAGATGCTGCTAGAAGCATCCTATCAATTCAACATGATTCAATAAACCAATGCGGGAAGAAAAAATGATTGTTAATTTCATTGCTTATTTTTTAATTTGCCTTTTCTTTCTTTCAGAAATGATTAAAGCAAATAATAGTATGCGTACACACTCCAAACAAGTGGTTTTGGAAACTGATGAACATCTCTCATAAAAGAAAAAAAAATGTTTGCACATCAAAATAGTTAATTTATAGTTATTCTCTTGAGAAAAATTTGAGAGATTACGCAGGAAAAGAAAATAAATCTCCATTCCTTTAAATTTAATTCAAAATCCATGTTTCCTTCCATTAGATGCACCCTGCACCCATGCTGGTCATTCTGCCTGATGTATGAAGGATTTAACAAAAATGCATTCTGGCCATTTTACTCTATCTCTAGATAATCCCCCAAATCCAAGGCAAAGGATATGCCATGTTGGAATTTAATATGTGAATATTCTTTGTTTTTATATTCTAAAGGAGTATCTTTATATCATTTCTTCTTTCTACATGTTGGAAATTTCAAGTTAAATTCATGATATTGAAAAGATTTTTAGACAGCTCAGAAGCACTTTCCATGTTATTAGAAAGATTAGGCAGATCACAGATACAAGAACAGTGTGTTCAGTTTAAATTCAAGGGACACATGTGCCCTGACAATTGGTTGTGGGAAAGGAGATGTAGTCTATGCCACTGAGTCAAAGATCTAGTAAAATGAGCATAAATAACATTCATTCCAGGGTGGGTCCTGCCACATTCCTCTACAGGCCATGAAATTACTGAATTATAAGCATGTTAATTATTTACTTTCAGATGCTTAACCAGTTGGAATAGTTACATAAAAGTTTTTGTTTTGTTTTTTCCCTTCAGCTCTGGAATAACAGTGTTTTCAAGAATTGAAAAGATGAGTGTGAACGACTGAAGACTAGCACCAGGATTTGTTTTGACTTCAGTCTTTAAAGAAATTTGTTAATATGAATGATAGAGCCAGGAGTTTCAAAAACTGACCTTTTGTCCCATTAGCTCCAGTAATCAGGTTCTACATCAGGAACCATCAGAAAAATACAAGGCACATTATCTTAAAGCCTCTCAGATCTAGTATCTTAGGATAATAACCATTTACTTCATTTCCCATTTTGAAATAATACCTATAAAGTATTCGAAACAGTACCAGGCACATAGTAACTAGTCGATAATATTAGCTATCATTATTATTACTGGAACAGTATTACATTGGAAGACATATGTGATCTTTAAGCTAATCATACTTTTTCAATAAATTTCTAATTGAACTCAAATGACACTATTTTTAGCTCCCTATTCATCTTAAACTTTCGTTATTTTATATATTATTTGTAGGTGCTTCCCTTAAATGTGCATATAATTTTAAAAGGTATTTTAAAAGGGCAGTCAAGTTTACAAATACAGTGCTGATTAAATGTTTAAAATGTTAGTTGATATATGAGTTATACGGCAAGACGAGATTTCCTCTCTTCTGTCCATTTTCTTCCTTTGACTTTCCCACTGCTGATAAATCAGTAGACAGTGTTATGGGTAAACCCAGACATATGCTCTGAGAGGTGGTCACTACTAGCAAGAAAGCTCCCTAAATGCTTTATGCTTATGTCTCTTGGATAACTGGAAAGATTTAAACCTCCTCGCAAGGACTAAAAAAATCTACTGCAGCACTTCCAGCTGTGACTAATGCCCCTAAGCTTCAACTAGATGGAGTTAGGACTTAGGGGTAAGGGCAGAAGCCCAGAGAGGACCAACTACAATGCTGGGGAGAGCAAGGAGAAAGAAGCAGACCAGAAAGCAAATGGGCTTCAAGATGCTTACCCAAGGCTGACACAACAAGAACCTCAAAGTGACTTGATAGGGCAAATGATAAAATATTTTCTGATATTATTGGATTGAGTATTCACAGCCAGATTATTTTCTTGTCATTGCACTGTATCTACACATTCTTCTAGATATTATGCACATAACTGAGGCTTAACAACCATAAAAAGTCATTGTTTCCAAAGCTGAAATTAATTTTTTTGTGTGGGTAATTTCTCTGATCCTAGAAATGAGAAAGCAGTCATTTTCTCCCTATAAGAGTTGTGTGTTTTTCCTCATGACAGGGATGCATTTCCTAAGTAAGCATAATTTGTTAAATTATCAAGTAATTGTTTGTAAAATAATAATAATTGTTTCTTCTTGCAAATGAAGCTCATGGAGATATCAAGTTCTTCCAAGATTGAATGAATTACTTCTGCTTTCCACTGAGTACAGCGACTAATAGATTATGCTTAGACGGCTGTTTCATGTAGTGTATTTATTCTACAAAAGCAAAACTGTGAAGGATACAATTTACCAGAATCAAACACTGCTCTCTTCATCTTTACTTTCCTTGTTGGCTGTAGCATTCACAATGTAATGGTTATATTGTCAAGATTCCACTAGATTGCAATTCATTTTCCCCCTGTTACCCAAGAGCCTAAAAGCAAATTCCCAACAATACATTAAGAGGCATAAAACAATTCTTGAAAAAAGAATTAGATTAGATATGAAGCAATACAGGAAAAGTTGGAGATTGGGAATTATACTTATCAAGTTGCATGTAAAGAAATGTCATTTGTGAGATCTCCAAGGAACCTGTTGTGGCTGTTTGATACACTGTGCCTAGGATTTGTCAGGTTGTAGCACAGTTCTTGGATTCAAAGAAACAAGTGTTCACTTATCTTGTAAAACTGGTCCCAAGATGGACCAATTTGTCCGCCAGTGTTTATCCTTCTTTCAAGGTAACTTCTCTAAGTGGATTTTTCCTGAATAAAAGCTGATGCTGAGCTGATATTTTTTTTTCCCTTTTTTTGTGTGTATTCAACTGAGTTCTTGGCTCATGAATATGCCTCACCTTTTTCCTAGGCTTTTCCACAAACTTATTGATGAATAATGAAGTAAGCCATAATTAAATTTGCATTGTCTGGATAAGGGGCATCCAGATCATTCAGATAATTGAAATCTACTCATAATCCATAACCCTCATGCTGTCTTTCCTTGATCCTGATCCTACCATGTGCTAAAAAGTAGTAAAATCGGTTTCATCTCTTCATTGTTTTAAGCCTGTCTGCTTTGTAGTAAAGCCTCTAACAAGCAGTGAAATTATCTAAGAGGCAAAAAGCAGAAGAGAAGGGGAAGAAATGCCAGTAATGTCTAAAAAAGGAACATTTAAAAAATTAAGAGGTGTCTGTAATTTAGGTTATTTTTTCCTTACCAGGCAAGGGGGGCTCATTTTCTGTTGTTCATGTGTTTATTTCCTTTATAAAGTTCACCTAGGACTTTTTTGGTGGGAAACCATGAAAGCATTGTTCTTCTATAAACACCAGAACATTCTAAGAATGTTAACACTTTTTGCTTACTAACCTGTCACCTAAAGGAATACCAATCTCAAAAGCAAAGACCTCCTTTAAAAATTTTTTCTTTTACCTTTTGACTTTCCTTTTTCTTTCTCTCACTCTCTCTCTCTCTCTCTTTTTTTTTTTTTTTTTTTTGGCTTCATCATACTTTAGTCTCTAAAGAAAAGGGGTGGGGATATCAATTAGTAATCTCAAAATGATACACTGCCATTTACTTGGAAACTAAAACATTTCCAAATACTTTTCACTCTAATAATGGAATGAGACAATTACAGTTTTAAGAGTTCTATAACTCTCATTGCTCTAGTGGTTTTCCAAATATTTTCATTATGTGATAGAAAATGGCTTTCTGCTCAGTATACCAGATAAATCTGACCATGAAGTTACTTACAGGGTAACTGAAAGGTGTTGGTCTGTGCTTTTATTGCTCTATTTATAGAATGATGGCTAAACCTAACATTACCTTATAACTCACGAATAGATTATACAATCAGTCTTCTAGTTCTTAAAACCTGAATTCTCGACAGTGTCAGAAATGAAATTATTCTACAGTTTAACGATTTGGTTTTATAATAATCTCACTTTAAAGAAAGAAAATGTTTACACTCAGTGACCGCCCAACTACAGACAATTATCTCTCGCATAAAATCTGATCAAAACCTCATAATTCGGAAATGACTGAGCTAGGGGTCCCCAGATCCGTACCTCTTGAAAATCAAGGGGCAGCTTTGTTCATCTTTGAATGGCTACTGTTGTGGGAGTGACCTGTGGCCAGAGGTATGTAGTAGATACAAGATGTCTTCTCTATTAAAAAAAATTTTCACTAATTACAGACACATTTAAGTCGAGCTCTTTGTTATAATGTGAGTTAAAAAAAAATCAGCCAAGAATTATTTGAACTGAATGTCATTGCTTCTAGTTGACATCAACCTAATAAAGAAGTAAGGAATGGGGCACCTGGCTGGCTTAGTAGGTAGAGCACATAACTCTTGATCTCAGGGTTGTGAGTTCAAGCCCCCCACTCGTTATAGAGATTACTCAAAAATAAAATATTTAAAAAAAAAGAATTAAGGAAAAAGGAGACAAAAAGAATGAGTTCAAAATTTTGTTCAGCTCCTTACAATTTCTGTGATCCAGACAAATTACCTTCTCTTTGTATACCATGCATATCCTACTTTGCAAAGTTGTTCCAAAGATTGAGCAAGATCCCATGTGCAAAATTCTTAGCACACAGTAGTCATGTCGTAAGTGGCTTTTATTCTAAGATCCACTAGTGGAGTTAGGCTGGAGTCATGAAGGGCACTCACTCATTAATGTAACAGACCAGCATGGTGGTCTTCAAATTCCCAGGAATACACAGAACCTCCAAGGAGTAGAATGCATGAATCATTTTAAAAGATTAATATAATACATATAATTTCTATATGTACTTTTTTCTAAATTTGACATTTTTAAAGAGAGTTTAGTTGAAATAATAAGGTATAGTAAAATACTTGGGTACATAAGTATAAAAACAATGTATCAGTTATAATTCTTACACATCCACAGATAAGAATGAGAAAACTTTTTTTTAAGTTGATACCTATTAAATACCAGAAAAGAAGACATCTATGATGAGATCTTACAAAAGATGTTTATATAAACTTGACCTGTTTAAGAATGTTCCTATGTCTGGTGAGGGTAGCAAGGTTCCTTTGCCTACAACTCTTTCTGAATTAGTTCCACCAACTTAACAAAAAATAAATAAATAAATAAATAAAAGGAAAGGAAAAAATCCATTCCTTTCATCTATCACAAATTTGCTATATTGCATTATTCGATAATTAAAGGCTCTGGGGTGTCAAATAGACATGTTGAAAAATTGTGCACAAACTCTCCTTCAATCAAGATACCATAACAACCCCATCAATCCTACTAAAAAGGTGCATTTCCAATACAAATTAACTTGTTACAGCTAATGAAAAGTTATCAAAATCTGTAATATATTTTTGTTGATTTCATCACTTAACTACTACTAATAACAACTCAATCAAAAGGAATCTTTAACACTCAGAGCTTTATAGTTATAAGAAACTATTTAAAATTCAATTTTAATTTATATTCATATTTTGATCCAGAAAGTATGAGAGGGTGATCAATAAAAGACTTTCAAGCATGAGAAATGTTATATTGTGATAACATTCTGGGGAAGTAATATAATAAAAGTACAATTGCAAGTAAAAAGGAAAGAACTATTCATGAATTTTTAAAATCAATGATTCTGGGTACCGTATCACCACGGCATTTAGAGTCCCTTGGAAACATTTAAAAGAGTGATCTAACAGTTACATTTTTAAATGATAATATTTACAATATGTGGGAAATTACATCCTTTTCATTCACTTATACTTATTATTAAAAATGTATAAGATGGCACGTAGCTAAAAAATAATTTCCCAGTATACGTAAGCAGATCAAGCTAAGTGTGCAGACCCCTGGCACAGACGTTAAGAGCATGGACTCTTCAGAGAGAAGTGACTCTGAAATCAGACTCCACCTCTTGGTTTTTAATGAACCATGTTCAACTAAATCTCTGGACCTCAGTTTTCTTATCCTGGAGATTTAAAAAAGTAAAAGATAAAACCTGACAGAATTTAAGCATGTAATATATTTAAAGTGATTAACACTGTGCCTGGCATTAGGCAGCTACTACCATTATCACCATTATAACTGCATATGAGGAAGACAGGGAAAGAGCAGCCTCCACGCAAAAAGAAAGGAGGAGGATTCTAAAGTCAAATGTAGGGTTTGAGTCCACATTTCTCCAAAGAAGATAAGATACACGAATGGCCAGGCGGGACATGCAAACATGCTTACGTCATTAGCCACTAGAGAAATGAAAATCAATACCACAATGAGATACCACTTTGTATGCATCAAAATAGCTAGAATTAAAAAAAAAAAAATTAAAGGGAAGGAAGAAAGAATAAGTGTTAGTGAAGATATGGAGAAACTGGAATCCCTCATATACTGCTGACGCAAACGTAAAATGGAGAAGCCATTGTGGAAAACAATCTGGAAGTTCCTCAAAAAGTTAAACATTGAGGGGGGCCTGGGTGGCTCAGTGGGTTAAGCCTCTGCTTTTGGCTCAGATAATGATCCCAGGATACTGGGATCGAGCCCCGCATCGGGCTCCCTGCTCAGCGGAGAGCCTGCTTCCCCCCTCTCTCTCTGCCTGCCTCTCTGCCTACTTGTGATCTCTCTCTGTGTCAAATAAATAAATAAAATCTTAAAAAAAAAAAGTTAAACGTTGAATTACCATAGGATCTAGCAACTCTGCTCTTAGATATACACCCAAATGTATAAGATGGAACTCAAAGTCTTGTACATAAACATTCAGAAAAGAACTACTCATAGCAGCCAAAGGTAGAAACAACCCTCATATCCATCAAGAGGTAAATGGATAAATTGTGGTATACCCAAATCATGGAATATTATTCAGCCATAAGGAATGAATTACTGATATATGCTACGACATGGATGAAAGTGGGGAACATTATGCTAAGTGAAAGAAAATCAGACACAGAAGGCCATAAATTATATGACTTCCTTAATATGAAATATCCAGAATAGTTAAGTCCAGAGAGACAGAAAACAGATGATTAGCTTCCAGGGATTTGGGGTAGAATGAATAGAATATGATTGCTTAATGGGTACAGGGACTCCCTGGGGAGTGACAAAAATGTTTTGGAATTGGACAGACGTGGTTGCACAACACTGTGAGCATACTGAACACTAGGCGGATCTGAAACACTGTCTTTCCTGTGCTGCATGTTTTATGGCAACAACTTCAATTACGGTAACAAAGACCATCACTTGTGCCCAGTGTTTCTCTCTGGAGTTCAGGTTATATAGCAACAAAGCTGAATCTCTCCCACTCTGAAAAATGCTAGCTATTAGCAGCATCCTTGAGGCTTCAGCAGCCAAAGCACAGCCTGTCTACAGCCTTGAAGCCACACAGGAGAGAGGATGAAAGATGACAGTACTTCCGGGTCACAGCTTTAACCTTCCTTCCACCCCTCCCCCCATATTGCAAATAGCCACACACCTGCACCAAACCCATCTTCAGGATTTTAAAGGGGCCATTCTGCCTTTTAAGAGGCAGATGGCATTTCTCCCTTCTTGGTCACAAGAAGAACTGAGGGAAAGGGAAAGGAAAAGGGCCAAAGGGCAGTAGTGGGGTGGAGGAGCACAGGACCCTCCCCAGAAGACAGGGCTTGGAAGTGTAAGAAAGGGAGACAAGGAACAAGGGTGTGAGTAACTGGTTGCTTTAGGCACTGGGCAGCCTGCACTGGGAGCTGACACTTCGGTGGAGGTCCCTGCACAGGGACCCCCGTTTCTCCACCCATTCTCTAGTTTCCTCATATGCATAAAATGGGGATGATGAGAAAATCGGCCTCCAAAACATTTTCCATAAGGATAAAATGAAAAAATGCAGTTTTACTACAAGCTTGCCTGATACTAACAATGACCTATGCTGTTTTATAAATAACATGTTCCTGGGCCCCAAAACAGACACAAATCATAGGGACCAGGGGAGAGGCCTGCGAATCGTATTTTGAATGCCTTTCTCAGATGAACTCCCTCAGAATTTCTTGTAATCTAACTAGAATGGGAACTAGCACAGCTCCTGGGTTATGAGTATTCAAAATGTTTAGCTATTATGAGTATTTTAGATGATTATTTTAGTGGTTAAGGCTAACTTTTATCCTAGACTTCCAGGAAGTCAAAATAATTAACCAAAAATGACAAAGACCATCTAAACATTCTGTTTTCCATGGTATACCAATCAACTTGACCATTTTCCCCTATTCAACAGACTAAAATTAAGAGTAAAAATTAGTAACAATGTAAGGTTCTGAAAAAGATGACTGTACTGTCAGCAATTAGGACAGCCATTTGAAGGCTGTTTCTATTTGGTAATAGAGGATGAGGTAGAAATGATAACATGAAAAATCTCTACTGGCTTCCTAATTAGATTTCTCATGAGTCAATGATTATTTAAGTACCTTCAAAGAAGAGTAATTGTTGGTCTGAGGGTGTGCTTATGGATTTACTTAACTGAAAGAGAGCCAAATGTTCTAATTGGATTCAGTTAATCTTATCACATTTGCTTCTCAATTTTTGACTATGGTACATAGTAACAAATACATTTTACATTCACTTTAAGGCAGATATCTAAAATCACACTTACCCTTATGTGCCCTTATACCATGTCATGTATTTGGATATTTATTCTATTCTATTTCCCTTTTTTTTCCTTCTTTAATGCTGTCTATAATTTACTCATTGCTTTGACAACTACTAGTTTGTTCCAAACCATTAATGGGTAGTAATCTAAAATTTGAGACCTAACACACACACACCAGAAGTTTAGTATTTTCACTGTGTCCTGAATTGTGAATAAAAAAACAAGTGGCTTGGATCAGAAATAAAGCAGACACTGATAATCTTGGTTTGCAAGTCACCAAAGGAAAGAGATGAATTGACAATTTGGACTCTTGCAGAACTTTATGGCCTCATCTGGGTCTTTCTTATTCCAGCAGGTAGACATAACTTGGAACTCTATGTAGTGAGTTATGAATATTTGCAGCTTTAAAGTTTGTTATTAATTATATACAAAACAACTGAAAAATTTCATCCATGTATGTAGGTATTGTTGAGTGTGAATTTAATTATTTATTATTTATTTTTTTTTTAGAGAAGGAGAGCGGGGGCAGGGGCCAAGAGAGAGGGAAAGAGAGAATCTGAAGCAGACTCCATACTGAGCCACTCTGTACAGACACCACCCTGAGATCATGACCTGAGCCGAAATCAAGACTTGGATGCTTAACCGACTGAGCCACCCAGGAGCCCCTCCTGAGTGTGAATTTAAATATCAGACTGAGCTTATGAAAATATGATGGGAGCAACATGTTCTTTGAGAGGAAATGGCAAAGGTGAGGAAAAGGTTGTGACTTTATTATTGCACTGATAAAAAGTTGGCTACTTTGTCTTATTATTTTATCTCTTTTACTTTTTCCCCTTATAAGCTGTTTGTCCTAGAATTTGGCACAAAAAATTTCCAACATGATATAAATGGCAATGTTATATTTTGCTACAGTTGAAGATTTTATTGCAGCTAATGCAATAATACTGACGGAGAGAATTGTGGGGAGGTTAAGTGGGTGGACTTTTAAATAAAACATAGCAGGGTTTGCATCCTACCTCTCCTTACTGGTTCTGTAAACATAAGTGATCCTTTAAACCTCCTTGATCTACAGTTTCCTCATCTGCAAAATAGTCAGAGTCCCTAATAAATAATACATGAAAATTATGGGAAAATTTGTGACAAATCTGCTTTTCCATATTCTGTACTTGATAATAAAAAGATTTATTTGGAGGGAAGCAAATTAGCTATCATCTACTACCTGATCAAGTGGTTCTCACTGACTCAGGTACTTGTATTACCTCCCTTTAGCTCACCTGGATTTTATAGCCAGAGTTTTTCCACTGTTAATCTAAAAGTAGATGACTGTGAGTTAGTTTGATTAGTATAGTTGCTATAGACAGAAGTACTCACTGTGCATATGTAGTCTGTAAAGAAGAGGAACACCAATGAACATGTCACTATCAGTGGCAAATCATGTAGTAAGAATATTCACCAAACCAATTTAATTATTGGGTCAAGACTTTAATGGGAGTAAATAGTAATTTTCATAGAGCAGAAAGGAGATCTCGGTTCTTAACTAGAATATCTTTGATGCACAGTATAAATATTAAGACACTATCAGGCAATCATTCATTTATTCTTTCATGGTATGAAAGTATTATGCAATGATTCACCCTTTCATTCATTCAGAGTAAGCCAACTTTTGAATTCCAAATTCAAAATATATTAGAATACCTTATAACATTTGGTGCTAGGGTCAGAATTATTACCCACTCTGGAGGTAAACTATAATGTCGCACTGAAACAGTTTACCATATCTGCTTGTTTCGATCCTACACTGGGTTTAGATACAAGGCAGATATCTACTTTGGAAGTGAAAGGTGAAGAAGACTTGTCAATATGGGCCAATCATTAAATCTGAAATAAAATTAGAAATAATCTTTTTCTTTCTTAAGTTATGACATATATAAGATAATAAACTCTCTGACTACACCCACTTTAACAAAACCTGACATTTAGCTGTATTTTCTTCAGACATTTTAAAAAATGTCATTTCACCTGAATCATTCTATGGGTTTCTCATCCACCATGTATTCCCTTTTTCTCTTTCAACAAGTAAGAGAGACAGAGGGAGAGAGAGACAGAAGCTAGCTCAATTTTGCATCTACAATTACATGAACATTTCCTTTAAGAATGTGTAAACTCTAAAGACCAAATGGGAGACCTGAAACCATAAAACTCCTAAAAGAAAATACAGGCAGTAATCTCTTAGACATCAGCCTTAGAAACATATTTATAAATATGTCTCCTCACACAAGAGAAACAAAAGCAAAAATAAACCATTGAGATTACACCAAAATAAAAGTTTTGCACAGTGAAGGAAACCATCAATCAAACAAAAAGGAAGCCTACTGAATGACAGAAGATATTTGCAAATGACATATATAATATAGGGTTAATATCTAACATGTATAAAAAACTGAATACAACTCAATACCAAAGAACAAACAATCCAATCACAGAATCGGCTAAAGACCTGAACAGACATTTGCTCCAACGAAGACTTACAGATGGCCAACAGACACATGGAAAGATGCTCCACATCACTAATCATTATCAGCAAAACACAAATCAAAACTGCAATGAGATATTGCCTCATCCCAGTCAGAATGGTTAGTATCAACATTAAAAATTTTAAAAAGATAGGAAATAACCAAGTGTTGGTGAGGATGTAGGGAAAAGAGAACACTTGTGCACTGCTGCTAGAAATGTAAACTGGTGCAACCACTGTGGAAAACAGTATGGTGATTCCTCAAAACATTACAAGTAGAAATACCATATGATCCTGTAGTTCTACTACTGGGTATTTACCCAAAGAAAACAGAAATATTAATCCAAAAATATATATGTACCCCAATGTTTATTGCAGTATTATTTATAATACCCAAGATATGGAGGTCACAGAAGTGGCTATGGGTAGATGAAGGGATAAAGAAGTGGCGTATATATACACCAGCCATAAAACAGCCATAAAACAGAATGAGATCTTGTCATTCATGACAACAGGGTTAAGTCTGGCAGAGAAAAGCAAATACCATATGATTTCACTTATATGTGGAATCTAAGAAACAAAACAAATGAACAAATAAACAAAAAGCAGAAACAGACCCATAAATACAGAGAGCAAATTGGTGGTTGCCAAAGGATGAGATAGGTGAGAGAGATGGGTAGAATAGATGAAGAGGGTTAAGAGGTACAAACTCTAGTTAAAAAAAAAAAAATAAATCTTGGAGATGAAAAGTACAGCATAGAGAATATAGTCAATAATAGTGTAATAAATTGTATGGTGACAAATGGTGACTGTACTTACCATGGTGAGTACTGAGTAATGTATAGAGTTGTCAAATCAATATGCTGTATGCTTGAAACTAATATAATATTGTATGTCAATTATACATCCCACTAACAAATTTTTAAACATTCAAAAAAATGTATCCATAAGCAGCCCACAGTACTGCATTTTATAAAACTTTACTAATTGTACTCTACAACATGTACCATTCCATAGTGTGTTTTTATATTTGCTGAACATTTTTCAATACTTTATCCATGTTCATATATATAGCTGTAATTTAATTAATTAATTTTCAACCTTCATATATTATTTCATATACAAATTACCATAATATACAAATACAACTAAGGCATTTAGGTTATTTTCAAATTTTTACTATTAAAATGGATGTTATGATAAATAATCTAGTACAGAGATATAGAAACATAGAGTCTGAGAATGTGTAAATCTTCACATTGACTGGATATTTCCAAATTCCTCTCCAAAATGGTTTGGGAGTTATTTACCCATATCTTGCACAACATTCAGTATTGTTGGATTTTATATTACTGCATTACCTATTGGGTATGAAATTACATTTCACTGGTGTTTAAATATGTATTTTCATAAAACATTTAGGTTTCTTTGAGAATTGCTAGGTTTTATTTTTTATTTAGTAATCTTTTGTTATATGTTACTTATAATATTTATAGATATTAAGGATATTAGATATTAAGGATATTCTTGCTCTTTATTTTATATCTCTATCCATCCATCCATCCATCCACCTATCTCTCTAAAATTAATGGTTGCAACCAAAATTAGAGGGAGAAGCATCAAGATGGCAACATGCAAGATGTTCTAGAACATCCAGGCTCAGAGCAACCTGTTTTATATTCAAGTTCATCCCTGCATGTTCACTTCCTTTCCTTACTTCACAAACTCATTCCACATGATATCTGAGACATCTGCCTCCATACCTGCCTGCTATTTATTTAATATGCCTGTGACCTTTACATATAATGTGACCATGTGAAGAAAAGAGTCATTTAACCAAGGCAACAATTAAACCAATAAGACTTAAGTCAACCTGTCCCATGCTGTCAATCTTTAAAGGCATTCAAGTTCATCTCATGACTCTTCCAGTGAAGAAAACTGTGATTATCTTCTTTAACTTGCCTGCGTCACTCCCATGACTTGGGAACCCATACATGCTTCTGTGAAATTGCTGGCTTCATGCTATCAAATCCCACTAACTCAGCTTGACATGTGTTCCACCTCGAATGTGGTACATTTCTCTTCTGATCAACACAACCCTATAATTCTACGTGAATTCTTACAGGGAAAAAAAAACCAACAACAACAAAACTAACAAACAAACAAACAAAACCCTTGCAACAAATGTTGCCTATTATCTCTGTAAGCATATATTCCTAGGAAAACTTGTTTGAATTTTTTTTTTCATACAAGAAGTTTTTGACAAGCCAGTAGAAAATATAAATGGGAACAGACACGAATGGTACCTTTAGAACAAACACATTTGGGGATGTATTTTAGTTTTGTCCCACCCAAGATGTCAACACATTAACTTTCTTTTCTATTATCTCTTTCAGCAAGGTCTATAATTTATCTTTTTTGAAAATAATTTATTTCTCTTTTTAAAAGAAAGTTTAGCTCTCTGTTAAAAAATCTATAAACGTCAGTTTGGGTTCCCGATTTTTCTGAACCAGTCAGTGTCCCCACAGATGTTCACTTAGTCTACCAACTTACTGGATATATCAGTAGTCTTCTTCATAAAATGGATATAAACATCACCGTGAAATAAAGAAACCACATTATTTTTACAGTGTAGAAGAATTGCTAAGCTTTTGCCTCTTTTTTTTGATTAATTTCATGCCTGACTCAGTCAGAGATTAGGCCTTGACACAGGTTATAATTAAATATTGAAATCATGAAGTGCAAGAATGTTTAATTTTTAAAATATGAGTTTTAATTTACCTCATACAGAGAATAGCTCTGGTCACCTGCAGAGACGCATTACACACTACATTGCCTAATGTAGGATGCCTGAATAAGGCTGAGCATACAGTTAAAGTAAACTAATGCAATTTACTGAACAGCAGTCAAATATTTATCCAGTTGATGAAGCAGACTTTATGTGAAACTCAGACAATAATTAAAGAGAAGCCTTGCTTAAAACATGCTTACTCTGGTTTTCACAAATACATTATATCCCCTCTGCATCTTCCATTTTTCTAAATATTTCTCTATTTCTAAAACACTCCACAATGAGCATTCTATAGCATTATATGGGAGGTATCTCCTGATATTTTACTGTATTTTAAAGCTCGGAAGGTAGGCTGCTTGCAGTAACATCCTCGGTTCTTTTCCTTCCTGCAGCATACTGTCGGCTATGTGACTCCTCATGGCCTTCCATTGAAGGTGGGGTCTGTTTTCCCCACCTTTCGAATCTGCCTGGCTTATGACTTGATTTGGCCAATAGAGTGTGGCAGCCATATTCGGCCAGTTCTGAACCTCTGCCCCATGAGACTACATGCTTCCGCTTATTCTCTAAGAACCTGCCATAGGCATGAGAAGAAGCCCAGACTGCCTCCTGAAGGATGAGAAACTACACAAAGGCCATCATACACTGGTCAGCTCCCAGTCACCCTGCGGTCTCACTACAGTGATTACAGTTAAGATTGGCCAAACGTAACTGAGGATGGCAGAACCACCTAGATGACTTGCAGACTCCTGAGAAATAATGAATGGTTGCTGTTGTAAGCCCCTATGTTTAAGATTGTTTGTTTGACCACAACAGTGAATTGAAGCAGGATTTAGAGATCTAAGTCACCTCCCCATCTTACAGATGAGACAACTGAGGCCCAGAGAGCTTAAATGCCTTACTTCCAGCTACACATCACCAGTGGCAGAACCAGGTTTAGAGAATGTATCCCCAGCTCCACAGCCAAAGCCCTTTCTATTATGCAATACTATCATTCTTTTTATTTGCTGGCAATAGAGATCAATGAAAGCTTGCCAAATGAATTGGAGTTCCAGTATAATAGCATTTGTTAAAAATAATTTTAAGGGCCTTATATGCATCTATGACACTCAGATTTTAGATATTATCTGACAGTATTTCTCAGATCTCTTTTTCTAAATTATGTGAAGAGAATTACAAATGACAGAATGAAGAATGTTTTCAAGTGGAGTAATCCCATAATTTTCAGTCATTGTGATATTACCATTAATCCTTACTCTTGGAACATTTCAAAGCTAAAGTTAACAGGCATCTTCTTTGAGCCTTGTTTAGCAGAACTCAAATTTTCACTGAGTTTCACTGCATCTAAAACTACCATCTGGAAAATTACTAAGAGCACATCGGCGTCATCCTGTATTAAATATCCCATAGGATGAACATTTAAGTAACTCTCAAATACTTGTATCATGTTGTATAAATGAATGAAAGGCTAAGTCTACCATGTCATGCGTGGGATGGCATGATATGAAAGCTTGTTCAGTCACATTTGCCCCAGTATAAGAATTTTTTACAAATTATAAAAAAAAGTTTCTACATGTATTCCCATTATATCTATAGCTCTTACGTCTTCCAGCACTTGCTCTCACATTGAGCACAACAAGTCACCTGGACAGCTGGTTAAACCACGAATTGGGAGCTCTACCTCCCAGAGCTTCAGATTTGATAAACCCAGGCTGGACACTGAGGTTCTGTATTTCTAACAAGTTCCCAGGTGATGCTAAAGCTGCTGGTTGGGGGACTGCACATTGAGAACCACCGCTCCACAGTTTTCAACGGTTGCTGAAATCATTTGTGTATAGTCCATCTTCAATTATACCTGACTACAATATTTTAGTGAGAGCTCAAGGAAGTACGTAAACTACCTTCACAATTTGCCTCAGTAACTGAATCACACAGTACAAAATCCTGCCAATCAAATCAATGAGACAGTCACTTCAATTAAGAGTTTGAACAGCCTTGACTTTGGGTTGAGACACGTCCAGAGTCTGTCCACAGACTAGGAGGGGAGCTTGTCAAAAATACAAAACAAAACAAAACCAAACCCTGCATACTGTCACAAGACCCATAATATTTGGAATGTAGGCAAATTAGCTCAAATGATCATCCTCCAAAGGGAAATAATTTTCCTGAGTTTTTATAAGGTAAAGAAATGCCTACTTCAAATTCACAGTCTTTTTTTTTTTTTTTTTTTTAATGAGAGTATTCACATAACACTTTCCATGACAGCTTCTGCTTTCCATCACTCAACTCTTTGTGAAAATAGTCCATTTTTGGCTTAGTAACTGTAGGTTTGGGCTTAGTCCAAAAGTGAACTTCTTGAAAGGTTTACAAAAAAAATTCAGTTGTTTTTAATTCTTGACTGTTTCAAATAAAGAAAACAAACTATGAAAAGGGTAGTGGGATTTTAATTGCATTTTTTTCTATTTAAATATCAGATAACTTCCTAATGGCCTTTTCCATATCTGTGTCCTCTACAGAAATCCCATACCTGCCTCAATTTGAAAACACAAGTGAGATTAGAAAAAGATTGGTGTCTGCAAATGTCCTCTGAGAAAACACACACAAAAGCACATGTGTGTCCCAAACTCCTGAGTAGGCACATTTAAGAGGCGCCAGCCGACTCCATCTTTCTTCTTCTGGTAAACATGCCTCACTGGGTATTCAGAGAGCCCACTTTGTGAAGGGCCCGCGCAGTATTGTTTATAATTTTTATCGGTGTGGTTTTCTCCCACCACCCACTTAAAAGCTCATTTTTCTCAGTTTCTGTACTTCTTTGGATATCCTTCTCTTATATGAAAAAAAAAAAAACTGAGCTAACCTGAGGTATTGAGCAGAGGAGACTTTCTTAACCTTTCTATTCTTACCATTGAACATTGCCTTACTGTACACTTTCCTCGTCTTTTCAGCTGATGCTATATAAAAGGTGAAAGTTCCTGGGCACCTAACACACAGGGGTTCTCCTGAAGTGACAGATCCCAGGCAAGGAAGGATTTCTCAGGGAGGGTTAGCCTGATTCTAAACAGAGCTTTCCTGTTCCCAAGGTAAATGGATTCTTTAACAGCTGATTCTATTAGCATCTTTTTTGATGTTTAGGGACTTTTTTTTTTTTTTAAGATTTTATTTATTTATTTTAGAGAGAGAGAGAGAGAGAGCACGAGTTAGGGGAAGAACAGAGGTAGAGGGAAAAGTAGACTATCCCTACTTGGGGCTTGATCCCAGGACTCTGAGATCATGACCTGAGCTGAAGTCAGACGCTTAACCCACTGAGCCACTCAGGCGCCCCTAGGGACATCTTATTTATAACTTATAGACAGTGTCTCTCTACTTGTGTCAGTATTACATATAATTAAATGTATTCTGCTGCTGAGGAGATATTTTCATTTTTCATAGACATAAAATTTCTAGTTGCAAATGTTTTCAATACTTTTATGAATATTTCCCAATTAACTCCAACTTCCAGTAATCCTTTGAACTTATGTGACTTCTTCTATTTTTGCTATTATTCCTTTCATATTTATTTTATATGACCTTGTGATGTTGCCAGCTAACTTTTTATGGACATGGGTTCTATGTACCTAATTAAATTTTAAGTGCCCTGAGGACAGAAACTTCACGAGGATTTGACGTCACCAGGCCTTGCACATGGAGGACACCCTATGAGAATGTGCTAATGAAGCTTGGGTCAAGGATGGTTGAGTCAATCCTTTTGTTTGAGGGTGGGGATGGCTGGAATGGGTGAGAATGAAATCAAAACACCTAAAGAACGGTTTCCCACCCTAGTACAGGATTTTTTGACCAAAAGCAACCTCAGGACAGGAGGCTGGTTCTCACTGGGAAGAGCAACTAATCCATGATCTATACTAATTATTTCTGGCTGAAGAAATGACATGTTGAAAGAAATGGTTGTTGGAAGATAACCACAGACAAGTAACTAACATGTAACAGGTAAAGTCACAGTCTAACCAACGGGTTCAGTGGCCTTTAGTGAATCATACTGGTCTGTAAGGTGGGGAAAGGTAGACATTAGAAGGAGAGGCTTATTCTGAGACCAGGAATGCACAAACACATGCTCAGTCTGTGCATGAAGGAAGCCGAAAATAGACCAGAACCTTAATTTATACCAAGTCATCATCCCCACCAAGGGACTTGTCTGCACAAGGCACTGAATATACTTGATGTCAGGAAGAGCACCTGGCCTTGTGTGGTCAGATGTCCAAATGGCTCCTCAAATTTCTCTTTTTTGTTTGCTACATATTGAGAGAATTTTCCCCTTTTATTTTTTTTAGATTTTTAAAAAAGATTTTATTTATTAATTTGACAGAGAGCAAGAGAGTGCATAAGCAGAGGGAGTAGCAGAGGAAGAGGGAGAAGAAGGCCCTCCACTGAGCAGGGAGCCCAATGTGGGACTCGATCCCAGGACCCTGGCATCATGACCTGAGCCAAAGGCAGACGCACAACCGACTGATCCACCCAGACACCCCGAATTTTCCTCTTTTAGAATCAAACAATTATGGTTAAGGCAGAAGCTGCAGGCAAATAGCACTAGTCATTTCTGCACAAAAGATCGAACTCTCCTATGCTGAAACATTCTTCAATGAATAAATTAGTGCATTACTACAGTGTGCATTAATGATTATACTTAAAATAATCTTTCAAAAATTTATCTTGATTTTCAAGTTTACTCCTCTCCACTTTCCTAAGCCCCCTCCTGCCACACACACACACAAACACACACACACACACACACACACACACACACAACTATCTGCATATGACTATGACTTAGTTCTTCTACTATTACATATGTGTGTTGGGCAATAATGCAGGTAACATACCTGGAATTGGATCATGCAGGTCCAAGATTCAGTTCCACCATTTACCACTCAGAAATAAATGTGGGTTTGTTTGTGTACATATATATGTTTACTCCTTATTTTGTATCTATGTCTCCTATGTATTAATTTGCTTTCCTGTGTGTACTTCCAGAAGTACACCTGACTGTAATATGAAATACACATGAGTTCATACTTTCAAAAATGGCATATATCGAAACAGAAATCTACACGGAAGCATGCCAACTGTTCAACTATGCATACAAATGCCACAAAACAATTTAGAACCCTGAATGAAGAATGTTCTATACAAGTGAAACAACTGCAGAACAGAGGTCAACAGAAAATAATCACACTCAGGAGAATTTGGACAGGACATCAACAAGAGCAGGGACCATGAAATCTCCAGTGACCCAAACGGTTACAAAATTGCAACCAAGAGCTGTAACTTTCATCCAGGGAGAGATGCTTTTGTCAAGCTCGATAATTTTCTAATCCTCACATTCTGGCATGCCTTAACCCAGGTGCTGGAATGGGCAAAGCTGACTGACCTCCCTACTGGTTAGATAAAAGGAAATGTGGAAGTATCAGCTATTCTTTCTAGATGCATGAGTATTTAAAGATTTATGCAGCAAGTGGGGGTAAGAATAACAGGCATGGGATCACCTATCTCAGTCAGGACCACCATACACTCAAACTCCAGGGAGTGGTATTTCTACCACCTTAGACCTATGTCCTCCTCCCTTATCAAGTTGGCCATGAAGAGCAACAAGCCTACACCAAAAGGCTTGACTTGGCATCTAGGTCTACAACTGCCATTTACCAGTTACACAAACTGGTTAGATCATCACACCTCCCCAGATATCTTTACCAAAATTTCTTGGTTTATTCTATGTGCTACGGATCCCTTTGATAATCGGGTGAAAGTCAAAGTCGGACTGAGGCTCTTACTTGCATAAAATGACACAGAGGATTTTAAAGAATTATTATTTTTTTTCTGATGTAGTAATAAATATGTTTCCTTATTATCATATTAAATATCAGTATCAAGAGACAGGTCTTGATAAATACAAAATAATTTTGACAAGACAGGTCTTGTTAAATACGAAATAATTTTGCTGATTAAAGTAGATAATATTTTGAGATATCTGCAACCACTGTAATGTGACCTGAAACTATCTGGCCTTCCTACTGATGACAAAATGGCAGGTACTTATAATATTATTGCTGTCTATTGCTTACATTTACTAAAGAAGTAAATGCTGAATTTCTGTTAGGGGTTAGTGAAAATGAGATTAATTCCCCCCCCCCCCCCATTCACGTTCAAGGATTCCCTGAATTTCATCAATTGATTCCTGGTTAAGAACCATTGCTTCTTACTCTCTTATACAAAAAAGGGAAGTAACACTTGCCCTCCAGAACTCACTGGGCTTTGCCCAGATAAAATTACATAAAGTTAATCAACAACAATTTAATGGGTAATTTCTATGTGCCAGGCACTGTTTTAGGGTCTGAGGATATATCAGTGAACAAAAGAGATACTGTCTAGTGGAGGAAGTTTTATTTGTGGATGACAGATTTTAAGTATATGTCTAATAGTATATATATGTTAAACATATGTAATGTCAGGGGATGGTACAGGAAGACCATAAGGAAGATAAAACACAGTAAGGTACACAGGTGACACAGACAGGATGCCACTGTGTTAAGGTGCCACGTAGCAGAGACTCAAAAGAAGTGAGCAACAGGGAACCAGAAAACACCAGGAAAGTACATCTATAAATAATAAAGTTTCCAGTATAACCTTTAATATAGTCATAATCAATTAACAGGTACTAATTTGAAATACAACCCAGCATGAGTAAGTAGGAAAATAATATGCAGACTTCCTGTTAGAATTATGAATTTATATCAGGATTAGCATATACCTTGTTTTATAACCCTATTCGAAAACTTTGTTTTTTTAGTTTTATATATATACAATTTCTTTTTAGCACATCTTATTTTGCAACAGGTACTATATTTTAGCAAATTAACTAATTTATTATTAACAAGAACCCAACAAGATGGGACATATCATGATCCTACTTGAGATAAGGAAATGGAGGCTCAGAGAGAGTCCATTAATTGCCCGCATTTACCAAGTAAATACAAGTAGGTTGCAGGACCAGGATTTCCAGGCAGCAAATAGCATATATAAATCTATCTGCCTACCTACCAGGTCACTCCGCTCCTTGAAAATGTTACTGTTCTTTGACAGGACAGCAATCCATCTCAAATACCATATTTTCAAAGTTGCTAAAGTATTTCAGGAACCTGCATTAAATGAGACAAGTCTGCATTTCATCCATTAGGTAAAGTGTTCAAAGATCAAGAAGCTGAGCCACAAAGGGGTCAGGAAAAGAAAAATAAATTCCTAATTAGGGAAAAGAGTCATCTGAGAATCCCATTGAAGAATTAGAGTCTCCATAATCTTTCTCTTTTTAATAACTCTTATGACTACCAAAAAAAAATGAATTAAAAACAATTCAGAAAGCTAATCAGAGGTCCAAAAAAGACACTCTAACACTTTTTCTACAACTCAAGGAAAGTAATCCTGGACTCTTAGCTGCAGGACAAACTTTAAGTGCAGTGTGTTGAACCCAGGTTAATCTCTGAAAAGGCCAGAGCTTTCGTAAAGTAGGTAAGAGTAAGTGAATGAGAAGATCGCAGTGGTATCTTTTAAGTCAAAGCTGGCAAATTTTGGAGGGAGAGAGAGAGAAACGGGCAATTAAAAAAAATTTAGAGTCAACCTCTATATTATTTTTCTTTCTGAATTTGTTTTCTTGCTTCTAGATTACTCCTCTCCTCAGAAGTGCACTACAATAGCTCCAGTGAGAGATGACAGGAGCCTGAGGAAAACAGGAATAGTGGAGATGGCTGGGGAATAACAGAAAGAATTTATGGGATATCCAATGATGGGAGCAGGGCGGACAGGAGAAGGTCAATGGCAAAGGGAAAAGTCCAGATTGGTTTTGGTTTCCATCATGAATGCCAATTGGATGGTATGTTATAAATAAGATAATGAGTATAAGAGAGAACCAGAAGGAAGGCAGTGAGCACAAATGTAGATGTGGTGATTTTTTTTTTTATATTTTACTTATTTATTTAGGAATGATGCGTATATCCCAACTAAAACATCAACTCCAGAAACATCTCTCTATGGATTTACCTATTCCAGATATTTCATATAAAGAGAATCATGGAATATATGATCTTTTGCACCTGGTTAATTTCTCTTAGCATAATGCTAACTGTATTTCTTGTTGACCATGTGAATTTATGAAATTATGACCAATTCTTGGTAAATATCTGAACAAATTTAAATTCATTTTCCTTTGAATTACACAGTAATTGTATTCCTGGACAATCTATATGTATTAAGGCCATTCAGGGGAACTTGAATCTATATAGCTTTCCTAGCCAAGGGCTAGAGCTAAACTGAGCTTACTAGTTGGATTCTAGAGACAGAGGCCATTGAACGCAGTGGAAATTTTCTAAAAATAAAATCAGATTAGAAATTGGCTTTGAAAGGGAAAAGAACAGGCTGAAGGATGGGTGTGTTACATACAAAGACAAGGCTTAGTATCATCTACCAGGTCCTCCAAAAGGAAGAAAGGAGTTACTGGCTGAAGATTCTATTAGAAGACACAGGTCAAAGTGCCTTCCATCATTTCAGAAATAAAATGATACTCAGCTATTGCCACATGCTAGGCACAGAGCCATGCCAGCTGCAGCGCTGAGGCCTGGGGACAGAAAGATGAATGAAATACTTCAAGTCCTCAGAGCAGTGCTTGGCCTTGTGAGAGAGAGCAAACAATTAAAAGCAGGAAGTGAATACCAATGCTAGACTTGAAATACTCCAAGGCCTTTACTACTACTCAGTGTGGTCTGAGGACCAGCAACACCAGCATTCCTGGGAGCTGTTAAAAACACAGAATCTCAGGCTGCAGACTACAAACCAGAACCTGCCTTTTATTTTAACAGCACTTCCAAATGACTCATATGTACCTTAAGCTTGAGAAGTGCAACAGTGGAGGCAGGGGTAAGCTTTGGACTGGTCTGTAAGAAAAGGTCCAAACTGTGACCATTGCGTTTCTTGTCTGCTCATAAAAGTACCTTGGTATATCCTTAAAGACTACCTGCTATATTTAGTCACCTCATGACCATATCAAACACTGTTTTCTAGGAGGTTGTGGCCATTTATTAGCATTATGAAATTTTCTGGTCAATGGGTGATGACTTTGACATCAGAAGGACTGATTAATTAAAGGCTGGTTTGATTCTCTTGACTGGACTCTGAACCCCACTTCCCAAATGTGAACTCAACACTGGGGAGACAAACATGCATTAGATGGTCCTTGCCTTCACGAGTTAATTTTTTCTTAAGGACCTGTTGTGAGTTACTATTTGGTCCAGGCAAGAAAGTCTGGTCACTTCCATGATGAATAAATACTTGCAAATTCTTTACCACATTGTAGCGTATAGTTCGGATAAATATACATTGTGCTCTGCCAGTGCAGTCCCAATTTATTCTTACTGCACCCAAGTAGTTACCCCTTTTCACTCTCAAAAGTGTTCCATTTGAATGATAGATTTTATGGTCACTCTATCTATAGCTAAGTAAAGGTCACAGAGGAACACACAGGCTACTGCTTTGAAGCTGAGCAAGAGAAGGAAAAGAAGTGTGGTTCTGTTAGTGGGGAGGTTGTCACCAACACAGCGGGGTCAAGGAGGAGACCAAGGGAAGTAGCCATATTGATTTAAAGTCAGGCCAAGAGAGATCCATGTATTTTACATATACACACACACACCAAAAGATCAGCAATTGAATTGGAAAAACACTAGAGAACTAAATTCACCAACATCTTAAGTGTATATTTATTGTAAGGCCATTAGAACATGAGAGAGTGCCCCCAAAAAAGGCTGTATTAAGTAAAATCTGGGATCACATCATGAGTCTACACACAATAGTACCATTCACCTTTCCAGGTTATCAATATATTTGAACTTGCCTTCTCATTCTACTAACTTAGTGAATTTTAACTCTATCAGAACCAACACCCTCCCCTTTAAAAAATTCTTTATTCAAATTCAATTTAGTTAACATACACTGTACTATTAGGTACCGGGATAGAATTTAGTGATTCAGCAGTAGCATATAATACCCAGTGCTCGTTATATCAAGTGCCCTCCTTTATGTCCATCACCCAATTATCCCTTCCCCACCACCCCTCCAGCAACCCTCAGTTGGCTTCCTAGAGTTCAGTATCTCTTATGGTTTGCTTCCCTCTCTATTTTCATCTTATTTTATTTTTCCTTCCCTTCCCCTATGTTCATTTGCTTTGTTTCTTAAATTCCACATATGAGTGAAGCCTACATCTCCTTTTATAATACAGTTTTTGCAGCACTTGCATTAATATACTGATTAAAAAACTCATAGACATTGTAACTCACCTATAAGCATAATTTTAAAAATCAAAATAATGTCCTAATACTAATATAAGAAATAAAGTAATATGTAAAGAAACATGTATTGCAATATGTAAATTCTCAAGTGTGTTCTCATGAACACAAATACTTGTTGATCTTGGACAAATCAGTGTAAGTGGGAGAGCTACTAAAACAGAGAGATGGGTGTGTGCTGTTTGTCAGTTACCTTCCATACCCTCTGCCCTGACCCTTCATTCCCAGGGACCAAATTTTGTCCCTTCTTCCCTCTAAAGATCTCTTTTTTTTACGACCAATGCCTCTACCTTAATTCAGTCTCCACGATCTTGCTCCTGATTTAGAAACCATTCCTTAACTAGCTTCTTGAAACTACTCCCTCCCACTTTTTCCTCTCATCACACAACTTCCAGAGTTACCCTCCTAATTACTACACTCTACTTCCTAAAAATTTTAAATGATCATCTGGTCCTGAACACCACATTCAACCTCTTCTACTGTTGTAATCGTACTAGTAGACATTCAGGACATTCCTCTGCTTTCTGTTCTCGGTGCCTTGCCTATCCTGTTCCTTCCCCCAGTTTCAATATCCCACTTATCCATTATTTGAAATCTTCCCCTGGGAAGAATTAACCATTCCATTCCTCCTGCTTACACAAGGATTTACACACACCTATATTTTGACACCTATCACTTTTATCTTATAGTTCCTTTTTCTTCTTCTTCTTCTTCTTTTTTTTTTTAATCAACCTGGCTCCTTCTCACCCTCCCAGAGTTAAGCTCCTTGAAGGCATGAGTTAATTTCAATTATTTACCTGTATAATATGAGGAATAAACCAGTGGTCTGGTACAGAGTTGAGCTGGATTAACTGTCAAGTGAATGACTAAATTAACAAATAGGTGAATGAATTAGAAAAGATGTCTCTGAACTACTGAATTGTTAAATAAATGAAGTCCACCTGTGGGGGATGTAGAATCAGCATCCTTACCAGTCTCTGATTCGGCTGGCTTCAAAGTCCAGACATTCTAATAAATGAGGCCCAGAAAAAGTGAAGGAAGTTGCCCTAGGTAGCCCAGCCACTGCAAGAAAAAGAATACAAATGTAAGTCATACCTTCTTGCTCTTTACAATGCAGGCCATTTACCTCTGGAAAGTGGCAAGCGAGAATAAGTATCTGACAGATACACTTCTTATAGATGAAAAACTTTTCTATAAAATCCTCATGAACTTCTTTTCTTAATGCTATACTAGTACATAAAAGATTCAGGTGCACTGGGGAGATGATGTAGGGTGCAGGAAGTTTAGAAGACCGGAAGAGAAAACCCTAACCAGAAGAGGTTTATTCTGTAAACACTCCCCTTCACTGCTGGTCTGCAAAAGAAAGGCTTTCGAGAGTCACCTTTAGTAACAGGCATCATGTTAATAATCCAATCCATGGATCAATAAAGCTTGAGATCTTTGCCCAGGGGCATTAATGATATCCCTTCGGTCCTGAGGGGGGCACAGTGTTCGCAGCTAGCTCTTAGCTGAGTTCTAGAGACAGTAAGTCTTGTGGTTAAAGAGGTGGTCAGCTACTAGCAGCTTTGCCTAATGATGACAAATAGGAGGCGAAAATGTTCAGGGGAGTAGGAGTATTCCTGAGGGGAGGCTCAGCACCTTCGTATTTTCAGAGTCAGCTAATCACTAGTTCCGTGTGGGAATCACCTGTTCCGTACGGTATATGCTTCTGTGTTAACCAGGCATTCCCATACGGAAGTCCTTACTGCACACAATTAAAATCTCTGTGACCACTCAGAAACATTCACATTTACATATTCCCTCTGAGCTCCGCTCCTCTCAGCTCCGCCGCACTATGTATTCATCAAGCAGCCGTAGTTCTGGGTACTGACGTGTGTGTTGTATTTATGAATCACATATTATGCAACAGGCTATTTCAATTGATTATCTGACTTAACATGCACAACAGTCTTATAAGGCAGGTGTCATAGATACCTCCATGTAAAAGAGGATCGAATGGAAACTCTGTAGGTAGAGCCCTCCCGACACAACACAGACAAGTAGGGGGGTGGACGCTTGACCCCAGCTCCAAAGTGAAGCGGGGAGCTGATTTATAGATTTTCCCACCATCCCACCCTAGAGCACATAGTAGGGGCTCAACAAATATTGGTTGGATGGATGGCTGGATCTCACAGTTTTCTAACCCATCTCTGCCTACAGCTGCCCCCACTGAAGGGCAGAATGCCTCTGCCCTCCAGGGCTAAGAGGGCCTTTACCAACTGTAAGCAGTAGTTAAAGACGTAGGAACGCGAGAGTGGTTTTACTAAGGCCACTTGGAGAAAAGAAAGCACCTGATAAGGAGTTTAGTTTTCACTCCTAACTCCTTGAAGCCTTAGAGGTACTGTGTCTTCTCACTGGGAAAGCTGACCACTGCTGAGGGCACACTGTGGGTACTGGGCAAACGCAGGCCCAGAGAGTAGTTTCAGGGTGCCACAGTCAGACAGAAAACATACTTTCAATTCACTTCCACCTTTTAGAAACCTTCTCACGAACATCTGTGAAATTATAACTAATATGTGAAGCCCTCAAGAAGGGTTGAGGCTAAGCGATGTTTTCCCTTATTCCATTCATGCGTATAATTTAGTGAGCATGGAAGCCAAGTTGATCTGAATTAAAATTCCAGCTTCAAAGAAAACAAGCTGTGTGGCCTTGGGCAAGGTGCTTAACTTCTCTGAGCTTTAGTTCCTTTAAATGTAAAATTGCCTGATGTGGCTTGTCCCACACAATTAGTATAAAGGTGATCACATGATGTAATTGAGAGACTTGGCAGAATTTGCAAGTGCCTGGATTCAGGCCAAGTGCCAGCTCTGTGACTTTGAGCAAGCTTGTTTCCTTTTCTCATCTGTAACAACAGCAATAATAATATTGTTAAATAAGAGACAATATGTCCAAAATGTAGTCTCTTGTGCTAAGCCCACATGACCAAACTGAGACTTAAGACCTGACTTAAATATACTTTCAACCTCTCCCAGGAGTGGAATCTTAAACCCGTCAAGCTGGAATTATCTGGTCAGCACTAGTGAGGTAATCTGCCTGGTAGGACCCCCGCCATCCCTGAAAGGAAGGTGACCACAAGCAGCCCCCTCTTTCCTCTAACTTCCTTGTCCTTCTCCCTTCTGTCCCTAAAAGTCTTTCATTTCCTACAGCTCTTTGGAGCTCCTTTCTATTTGTTGGACAAGATGCTGCCTGATTCATGAATCATCAAATAAAGCCAATATAACCTTTAAAATTTACTCAGTTTAGTTTTGTTTTTAAGCAAGTCATCCAGTTGTTTTCATCTCTCCTGAGTTCTGACATCTTAACTGCGATGGCTCTCCACTTACAGACCTAAGATCATTAAAGAAGTAACGGCAACATATTCAGACATGACATCTCCCACAGAGAGAAAGGGGAACATTCCTTCCTTGTCGCTTTTTAAAAACAAGAAACCCTTGCTCCTGACTCCCCAGGGATCTCCTAGAATGCTGGCCGCACTTCCTACTGTTCCCCTTCGCCACCCAGATTCCAATCACAGGTAAAGGGAATGGGACACCCTTGATGGTCTAGAACAGTAAAAACTTAACTGGGGCCACCCTTTCCTGTGTGAAGTATGGTTTTGCCAGCAAAAAAGAAGTGGGATATCAACACTGGGGAGAAACCCCTGTGATTTTTACCCCCAGTATTCCAGGGGAATTCCGGACATGCAGGCCAAGGCTCTTGGTCATTTGCCATGTGACCTTCACCTGGGGAAAAAGTATGCTTGAAACTTAAAAGTTACATTGCTGTCAGGGGATATAGTTCTACAAAGCTTGGGAGATTCCATCTCCAAAGGGAACAATAGCAGGGGGGGCTTTCATAACCGCCAGTATGAGATTGCAGGAGGCATACTGACCTTGGCGATAAAGGTACCTTGGCCTGAATCACAGTTCTAGCACTTACCAGTAGGTTCACTGGCCAGGGCAAGTGCTCCTTAGGACATCAGTCCCCATACCTGTAAAAAATGGACAATAATGCCTGCTTTATGGGGTTGTCATGAAGATTCAGATGATGTATATGAAAGTATTTTGTAAACTGTAAAGCTCAATACTGTGTAATTGAAAGGTATGATTATCTAATGAACCAGTCCGTTTTACCTCTGCATGTCACACTTCTCCAGCCGTTTAAGTCTTGTTTTCCTGCTGGCTCACCAAAGTAGCTTCCTGCTGTCTCATTACCACCTCATGTTTAACATGGCAAAGATCAAGATTTTAATTTTTTACCGGAACACACTCTTCTCTTTTCAACTCTGCAGTCCCTGTAGGGAATATTACTCCAATGCCAATCACACAAGCCCGAGTCGGAGCCTGTTTTAGAACCTGCTCTTTCAATCTCCCCCTTTACAACCATGAGTTCATTAAATCTTGCCACTTCCTACACAGCTTCTCTAATTTTCAGCCTTGTGCCCCCCTAAAAAACAAGTATCTAGTTCAGATTCCTGTCATTTAACACATAAACCTTCTGCAACCTTTTCATTAGCTTCGCTTCTTCAACTTTATGTGAAATCTCCCCAGACAAAATTTAAAAATGAGAATTCCTGCAACATGACATCTCTTCCGACATGCTCCACAACCCTAACCTGGCTGTTTCCCAACAGTGTAGAATGCAACTAAAGGTAGAAGCCTGATGCCCCCATCGGACACTTGGGAAGCAGGGCCATTATGCAAATCTGGGTCAGGGAGGTCTTTGAGAACTTTCTTCTCCCCTCCGTTTTGCATTAGGGAGGATGATGGGTAGGAGACCTAACAAATGTAGGACTTCTAGGGAAAATCAGAACATTTTGCCCATTCTTTTTGTCCCAAGCCTCTCAGTATCAATTATAAACTCTAGGAAACCCACCAATCTACAAACCCTAGTCCCAGGGTCCCTTTGGAAAGACAGATTGAAAGAGGTGGGTGGGATCGAGGATAATGTTTGCTTTGAGGAAAGGAAAGGGATTACAATGATAGAGACACATTTGGCCTTCAGTTTGGATGAAGGGAAGAGCCTTGGAGATGGTAAGGAATTGATCCTAACTTATAACAGAATGCCTTGGTGAGTATAATGGCAAAAAAAGCTCATGAGGAGGGAAGCACAGTTTGGCCAAAGCACTGAGATATGTGACTGAGAAAGAGGCAGGGCACCTGGAAAGTACTAAGACATAGTGACATAATGTGTGAAGTTATAGGTTGTTAAGTTATGGGAAAATGTTAGCTGCAGAATAGACCACAGACACATGATGGTGGTTCAGAATGTGGCATGCAGAGTGAAGGGCTGTGAGGAGATAAACTCAGATTTCAGAAGTAGAAGGGAGAGATGCGGAAAGCTTTGGAATAAAAGTGTTGAACACAAACTATGCATTAGGCACCCTACTATGTTCTTCAAGTACATCATCTAATTAAGTCTTCATAGCAATTCTATATGAGTTAGGCATTATTCAAAAAGACAACAGGTCTGAAATGGAGTCACTTGTGCTAAACCCACATCACCAAACTGAGACTTAAAACCTAACGTAATTATACTTTCACCTCTCCCAAGAGTGGAATCTTAAACCAGTCAACCTGGAATTACCTGGTGAGCACTAGTGAGGTAATCTGCCTGGTAGAACCCCCCACCCCAATCCCTGAAAGGAAGGTGACCACAAGCAGTCCCTTCTTTCCTCATGACTTCCTTGTCCTGCTCCCTTCTGTTCCTGAAAGTCTTTCATTTCCTATAGCTCTTTGGAGCTCCTTTCTATTTGCTAGACAAGATGCTACCCGATTCACGAATCATTGAAAAAAGCCAATAAGATCTCAGTTGAATTTCGTCTTTTAACAACTTGAGGATTATTTTGAAACTTCTTCCTTGAAAAATCTTAAAACCTTTTCTACATCTTGTCTTACCATTAGGTGAAATAATACATTTCCATTGTTTAAGATCATTTGAGCTATCAACCAGGTGATAGTTTCCTAAGTGATAACATCAGCTTGAGCCATTATTCTTGCAAATTAATTCCCAGACCTTTGACACATTAAAAACCTAAATGCTGTGCTTTTCTCACAAATGTTCAACATGACACATTATTTCAATTGCTCCTTCAATAAAATCAAATGTATATATTTTTGTCAACAATGACCACACAAAAGTAGGTATAACTTGTTTCCTCCCTCTTTTGTTAAGCAAAGTACAACTCGGAAGGCAGGTTTCCATCTTATTTCTCATCTTCCTGAACACACCTGCATGAAAATATATATGCCAAGATAAGAATTTATTTATTTATTTATTTGTGGATTGATGTATATAGTCTCTGATCCATTCTCATGGATTTGTAGAAACTATAAAATTTTATAACCTTCTCCATATGAATGACTGTGATCATTTTCCCTTCAGCTGTGATATAAAATTTTTGTCCCAGGAGAACCTGATTTTTCTTTCTTCATTCCTAACTCTTTGTCTCTCTCTGTTTTATTAACACCCTCTTAGCAAATGTTAATGAATCTAGAACTGTGAGCACAGATAAATGCTGTCATGGGGGAACCGATGAACTATGGATTGCTGAGAAACTGCCTAAAATAAAGGGTAGCACTTCTCCCAGGGGCCTTAGGAAAAGAATTTCACTCCAAGAAAGCGCTTATACATTAGAAGTGCCCTTACAGAGGCCAAAGTTTCCAAACACTCCATTTTATTTAATAAACATTAGCAAATTGTCTCTATTCACACTTGCTAAGATAATATTAAACTGCATAAAGGAAAAAAGAATAGAAAGAAAATCATATTCTACGCACTGTCCAAGTGACTTTTGGTAAAGTTTAGTAATAGCTGGTGGCTATTTGTACTAATTCCATTGTTAAATCTAATAATGTGCCAATTTTATATTGTGTAGATTAAATTGTATTAAAGGTAAACAGTGCCTGTGAGTGATGTGAATGCATTAGCATGGTGTAAATGATATTCATTATATATGAACATGCCAGCTCGGCTCTAGGACCCTTATGATAATGAGATGTTGCCTCTCCTGAAGCTTTCCCAGTGAGTAATCATTTTTAATAAATAAAATAAAATATGGATCCCTAGAAGATTTCATAGTTCATTGAGAGGAATATATATATATATATATATATATATATATATGTATGTGTATATATATATACATATATATATGTATATATATATACACATACATATATATATATTTTTTTTTTTAAGAAAAGAATGTATCTCAAAAGTAGAGTCCTTCAAATTGCTTAATCTAGAAGCTATTTCTGTCCTGTTCTTTGGAGATTTTTTTTTCATTACAGCTGCCCATCATGGTCCCTTTACTGGACAAAGTTGGAAGCTGAATAGCTAGATTACATTGTTGCGATTTCTCAGCTGTTGGATTTCCCTTGTTGGTTTGAAAGAAAAAAAAAGATTTTATTTCATTTTGAAATGTATAAATGATGCCAAATTCCTATTTGAAGTTGTCAGACTGTGATTACCAGTAGAACTATAACCTTACTTATGCAAATCACTAGAGTTCATGGTAAGTCTGACATTTACAGAATTAATGAACTAAATAATTAAGTGACCTAGTAAGTGAATTGGTAAACCAGAACTATTAATCTTTTAATGAATTCTTTACTATCACTTAAATAATAAATTTTTTGCATAATTTTAAAGGATTACAGTAAAGAAACATTAGAATAGGAAACCCATTATGTGAAGGAACGTTACTTTTATAAATCCGTCATTATGTCTCTTTTTATTGAATTCATTTCTATTCAGGTTTAGAAAAGTGGCAATTCCTATACTGGTGACTAACAGTCCCCGACTTCGAAGTTTTTTTTTCCCCCTCACTGAGACAGAGGGCTTAGGATCATTTACTGCCTCAAAAAACGAGAGCCTAAAATGAGTAATTAGCATACAACTATAATTTCAGAAATCCCCTATTTGATGGTGTGCATCACATGTGTTTCAGAATTTTTAAGCTCTTGTAGGTTAACTAGCACATAAAATAAGGCCTTTGCACTGGTTGTCTTCCAAAAGCATTTCTCTTCACAAATGACTATCTTTACCTTTCTCTTCAAACACCTCTTTTTAAAAAGTCAGATCAGAGCTACTAAAATAACTAAACTGGGCTAAACACAACCAAAATTTAGAACATTGAAACGTCCAGGGTTATATCAGTCAATAATGAGAGAGAAGTAAAAAATTAGATTGGGTCTTCAGTATCCATACTAATTACCTGAAAAGGGACTGGCCTCAGTAGGATCAGGAATTACTGAATCATAAGTATTCAGTAACTTCCACTAGAAGGAAGAAAAATTCAAATGCTTTAATGAAAAGAAGAGACAGCAAAAGTGACAGCTACAATGGTTTTTTCCCAACCCGGGTGAAGGAAAAGCCTGATGATTGTTTAAACCAAGGAAGAACTATTTATTGAACAACTATCATGTACTTGATATTATCCTAGGCCCAATGGGAAATACAGGAAAAAAAGAAGAAGAAGAAGATGTAAACTACAAGCCTGAAGAGTTAATAATCTAAGTGAAGAGGTTCAACTAACACACACAATCTCATATCGAGCTACACGGGATAATTAATAAAGCTTCCACGATTGCACACAAAAAATCATGTGATACAGATTCTACGTCCTGTAGCTTTCTAGGCTGAGAGGTACACTTGCGTAATTTTAGTTAAAAAATCTTCTAAGCATCTGTGAACCTCTATTTCTGGCAATATGGCAGGCTACATATCCTAAAAACCTTCCTGATGGGGAGCATCTAGAAATGATGCATAAAATATAATGATATATATTTCAAGGCAGAATTGAGCCTGCAAGAAATTAAAGGAAATTCCCAGGGTCTCAAGATGAAGAATTTCTAACCAGAGTCATAAATGAAAGCTGACTCAATGACTACTCTTGAGAACTTGCCAGTTTTGATCATCAATAGCCTCAGAAGGACAGAACAGTGTCTTGGGCTTTCACATAGAGCACCAGTTGGAGCCAAGACCCGCACATAAAGTTGGGACCTTCAAAGGGCTAGACAGTCAATGCAACTGTAGATTAAGAAAAAATCCTCCCACTGGCAAATGGAGGTAGAGATGAGGCCCACGTCTTGGGTAAAGTCTTGCCTGAGAATTTGTAAATTTAGGACTGCCTTTATTCAGATTTGGGGATCAAATTTACACTTCTTTCCAAGTTTGGTAAATCCCAAGCCAAGAAGTAACATAAATTATCCCCAGATTGATATCATTCCAGTACATCCAGCAGAAGCACCACAAATCCTCCTATGAGAGACTTATTTACCTTTAATCCAGGTCCTGAAAGATGCCCAGAAATAAGATTCTGCTGGATTTGGCCCACAATGGAAAATTACAAAATGTATAAAGAAATAAAGTTCTTTGGATGCAGTGAAACTTGAGCCAGAGAAGATTTATTTAGCAGAAAAGATGATGAGGCCTCAAAGTGGGAAGATCACGTGATCCTGGTCCCGAAATGATGAGGAAAACAAGCATAGCAGAGAGTGAATGATGGAGAAGCCTGCCCTTTTTTTTTTGTTTGTGGTAGACTCTGCATTTTAAAAGAACTTACTCCATTTGTAGATGACATGATACTCCATGTAGAAAACCTGTGAGGACAAAAATACAGATTCAAAGGGGTACAGGTACCCCCATGTTTATAGCAGCATTATCAGCAACAGCCAAACTGTGGAGAGAACACAACCGTCCATCACACACACACACACACACACACACACACACACACTGGAATACTCCTCAGCCATCACAAAGAATGAAATCTTGCCATTTACAAAGATATGGATGGAATGAGAGTATATTATGCTAAGTGAAGTCAGTCAGTAAAAGACAAATACCATATGCTTTCACTCATATGTGGAATTTAAGAGACAAAACAATTGGGGAGGGTATGTGCTACGATGAGTGCTGTGAAATGTATAAACCTGGCGAGTCACAGACCTGTACCCCTGGGGATAAAAACACATTGTATGTTTATTAAAAATTTAAAAAAAAAAGAAAGAAAGAAACAAAACAGATGAATACACGTGAAGGGAAAAAAAAGAGCAGGGAAGCTAAGCATAAGAGACTTTTAATGATAGAGAAAAAAACTGAGGGTTGATGGGGGGACCTGGATAAGGGATGGACTAAATGGGTGATGGGGATTAAGGAGGACACTTGCTATGATAAGCACCATAAGTGAATTCTACTCCTGAAATTAATACTACACTATGTGTTAGCTAACTGGAATTTAAATAAAAATTTGAAAAGAAAAAACAATTAAAGAAGTTAATACAACAAATCAGTGGAAAAAACACTCAGACCAAGAGGCATGTCTAAAAACGGCCTTAGTTTTCTTGACCAACTGAACTGTTCATATTAAAGAAATGACTGGTGGTCTGGCAAGTGGATTAAAAAAAACATACTTTGATAAAATTATTCTCCTCTGGCTACTTTTAAAACAGCCCACTTGATTTGAATGCTTTGTTACCTTTTAAGTTTGCTCCTTACTGAGTCAGTAGTTGGTTGGTCGGACCAAAAGGCATACAAATATAAGGATAACCCTTTGTAAAGAAAATTAAGAGCCAGGTAAATGTATCTTCCTGAGGTCCCAGCTCTCAAGCTTCAGTATCTTCACATTTTTGCCCTTAACTACCCAACTTCCTCAGGACAGGGCGTGGGATCATTAAATACATTCTTGTCCTTTAGATTGCTCTTACTGTTTCTATGCAAGTGTGAGAAAAAGAAAAAAAAACACCACCTCTTAGTGTTTTGCACGGAGAAAGCAGCTAATACATATCATATTAACCAACTGTTGTTATAAACTCTCTCTCAAGGACTAAAGAAAAGCCAGGCCCTTTCATGTATGGAAGAAGGAAGTACATGAACCCAGATCAAGCAAGGCCACCGAGAGCCTGCCAGGAGCAAGGCCCCCAACTGGATCTTGTCCTGCTGTGACTAGCATGAACTAGATGGTCCATAAAGCTGTATTATATTCAAAGGGCATTTTCTAGAATATGGCCAACTATTTGTTCCTCAGAATACAACCAACAAGGCATCATACGAAAAAGTCACCACAGGCTCTACTGTTAGACTCAGGTTTGGTGAGAGAACCCATGTGCTGCCCAGCTTCAGGGCAGGCAGGGTTCAGAGTGGGGTTCAGGGATCCCCAGGGCAATTTCACCCTCTCACAGGTTCAACGGAACTTCAACTTTGCAAGATGTCCTGTGATACTGTGTTTTCCCATAAAGTACTTTTTTCTTACAATACTTTACTCAAATTAGGAAACTTCTCAAAGAGACTCTGTTTCACTTAATTTAGTCATTTACTTGAATTCATTGAGAAGTTAGCATTTTTAAGTCACTGATGTTATGTCACCGTAGCCACAAATGTCGTCATACTTCATAACTGTCCGTCCAGACTCAAACTGTACAGCGGGACAATCCAGTTGTTTTTAATGATTATTGTGCTGGTAGGCATGAAGGTCACCTAACAGAGATACATGGCCAGGCAAAGACTCAACCAAGAACTATCAGCAGGTGAGGGCAGACATCAATCACTTCTCCCAGATGAAAATAAATATTTTTCATTTCACTGGACTCAGTATAGAGTAGGCATCACAGGAAGAGCTGTGCAGAAATCTTAACATCAGAAAGTCTACAGACTTGAGAAAAACTGTCTTTAGAAACTTATCAGTCCCATATTTAAAATGCACGCTTTGTCAAAAATAGGTGAAACGCAGAAGTAATCAAACAGACCAAGTATGTTTGCACAAGTGTGTATGCATGTTTAATAGATGTTTACACCCTCAACTACTTTAACCGAACCAGAAGAAGGAAACAAATCTGTCAGGTCATTTTGAAGATTTAATTTTTCAGCCACCACTTTGGATGGCTTTTTAAGAAGCTGAACTACCTACTCTCAAGTTCAAATTGGTCCTTATCTAGGTATGATGTCATAAACACAGTGTTGCTTATGAGGTTCTTCCCCCGACCCCCTGCTTATGACGTTCTAAGACTTGGACAGTATTTGCAGCTGTACCAACAAAAGGAAGAACAAAAAGGAGAAACCTGAGACCCAGGCCTGTGAAAAGAATCCTTGGCATAAGACTACATCTTTTGTGGGCACTACATCTGACCACAGTCTAGGAAGCGTCTTTATGATTAATTTCAAACTCTGCAGCTAAATCGATCATGCAGTGATCTGCATTGATTATTAAGGTGACTAAAATAACTGAATCAGACATGGCTTACCAGTGCAAATTAGTTAATTTATCAACACATAAAGATTTCAGGAGGAATGTTAGTGACTGTCACATACCACCAGGAAAGGACTCACCCTGTACTTATGAAATCTGCTAGGCCTGTTTTTACTGACATACAGTGTCAAACAGTTAAAAACAAACACATTTTACCTTGGAACTTGAACTTGGAACTTGATGTCCTTCACAATAGTAAAGATCTGTATTTAATCCTGAATCACTTAGGTGTAAACCAAAGAGCTGGCCTTTGGGCAGCTGAATTGTCTCTCAGAAAAATCACTGGCATGATCTACTCTTTTTTTTTTTTTTTTAAGATTTTATTTATTTATTTGACAGACAGATCACAAGCAGGCAGAGAGGCAGGCAGAGAGAGAGGAGGGAGCAGGCTCCCCGCTGAGCAGAGAGCCCGATGCGGGGCTCGATCCCAGGACGCTGGGATCATGACCTGAGCCGAAGGCAGCGGCTTTAACCCACTGAGCCACCCAGGCACCCCATGATCTACTCTTTTAATATGACCTGCTAGTTAGCTACCAGAAGGTTGCAACTTTAGGTCACTCTAATTGCAGTGGACATCGATAATCAACTTCCTGAAACTAGGAGCCTAATATAAGTCAAAATTAACTTAGTACTTGTACTTGTACTTCTACCCATTGCCCAAAAAACCTTCTAGTGCTTACCATTACTCTTTAACTAGATACATTAAAAATGATCATTTGGATGTTAAAATAAAATTTGGTCCCAATATGATAATCAGAAAGCCGAGTTCTGAGCCCAAAGAAAAATTACTAAGAAAAAGAAGCGATTGTAACAATGAAGATTTAAATGCTTCCTCCCACTCTGTGCTACCTTAAGGCACATAATGTGTCTATAAATGTGTCCTGACATGTAATTTAGAACAAAGGAAAAAATGCTGGAAAACGATGATAATTTAACAAATTCAAAATTAACTAGAAAGCCACCCGAATGTTGTAGTTGTCTTGTGGGTTGCTGGTAAATACAAAGATTTGGGTTTTGAGGATGTGAGTCCACCAGGAGTTAGACCAGTCGAAGCTAAAGGACTCATGGGAATTCTCCTTTGCCCTCGGCACCCTGGCCCACGAGCTTCCCACTTTGTGAGATATCTCTCAGTCCCCAATTATGCCACCTCACACAAGCCTCAAAGTTTACTGTATAGAAATACTTAAAGATAAATGGAAATTTTTGACATAGGGATACACGAAGAGACTCCAAAGATCATTGTTTGGAGAAGAGCTACTGACACATGTTTTACTTGTTTTTGCAAAGCAAATAGAGTCTGATTCAAAATTACTTCCGATAGAGGCGACTGCCAACCATTTAGAGTGGCTCCATTCAGCAGATGCTGGGACTCCCCATGCTGCTCCTGTCTTCAAAAAGAAGCTCTTCAGATTGGCAGTGAGGGAATATCGCCTTTGAACATTTAAGTAACATGTAAAGATAGGGGAAAAGATATAAATGCTAGTAATTAAAGAGTAAATGAAAAATACCCAAAGCAGAATACTTGAAAAGGCATGGCAGATTTTCACATTCCCAGAAAGTGGCAGCCAGATGCATTCAGCTTCCTTCAACATCCTCAGGTTTGCTAATATTAACAGTGGGAAGTGTGTAATTGAGGACAAATATCAGAACTTCCAGTAAACATAAATTCGCACAATTCACAGAAAAAGAGCTGCTTGATTATTCCAGAATATCAGCTTCCCTTCTCTAATTTAGGTTATAGTTGTAGACAGACTTAAAGAGAGGAAAGCAGGAAGGGGAACAGGGCAGGGCAGGGGAGCAGAAGGGAGGACATCGAGATTACTTTTTCTTTAAAGGGTGTATTAGAATTTAGAAACAGTTTAATCAACTATTATGATTTAATACTTGAGTTTTGAATGGGGATAGCAGTATAACATACATTATTCTAACGATGATAGCAAAGAAACAAATAGTCCTTTACGATTATCTCTTAAGACCCATAAATTTGAAATCCTATAGTTTCTGCTTGTTAGTTTACCAGTAACAGTGATAAATACAAATATCTTCTCCCAGCATTTTTATACACTAAATATGTTTTATTTGATTCCAGAGTTGAAAATGTTCCTCTGATTTCATAATGTATCTAATCCTTACACCAAAATCTCTACATAATCTGATCTAAAATAATAAAACCAAATTAAGAACTGAAATGTTTAACCTTCAAAACTTCACTGAGCATGATGACTGTGTGAGATAAGTTTGATTTATGAGCTTGCTGCCTGGTTATGTCAGAGATCCTTGCTTGGGAGATTCTGGGACAGTTTCTTCTCTAACTAGTCAGCTTCCTGAGTGTTTCTGAACAACAACCATTCCTATCAATGAAGAACCTTCATTGTGAGCTCACTTACAGCTTTAATTACCTTTAAAAGGCAGCAAGACAACATACGAATGTTCACTTCTTATTAAACGACTCTCCAGATGTAAGGCTTTTAATCTTTTTAGAAGGAGCCCGACTTCATTGCCATCAAGAATTCTTATTCAGGTATAGGCATGACCTGCATAAAAATTTCCCTTTGCTCTTTTGGCTACCCAATAAATATCCTCAGGATGGAAGTACAGATAAATTAGGAAAATCAAATCAGGAAGGACTGAAAAGCTCTGCTGCTGTAAATAATGAGGGAAAAAAAAAAAGATGTCTGGGGAAGCCAACAAGTGAAGCTGTGAAGGTCAGACCCCAAGAAACACCTTCAGTATCATCGAAAACCATCTTGAACAGAAGGCTGATTACTCAGTATGTGTTCTGATTCAAGTCATGATGCATCCATTCATTTGTCCTTTTATTCTAGAAAAATGCTTCTACCATTTACCAAGAACTAGATACTGTCTATGTAAGATAAATAAGACCCTGGAGGCATACATAAACTTGCGAGTGTAAGGCCAGATAAAAAGATAATGAGACGAGGGGGAAGGCTGGTGGCAGGAGAGGGGCACCGGGCCGTAAGTAAGCAGAGGGGGAGCACCTAGCCCAGCTTACAGATGAGGGGGACGGGGTTGGACAGACTGCTGGGGAAACGACTGAAAGCTGAGTGGAATTAACCAGGCCGGAGAAGAACAGAGTTAAACTATTTGCACATCTGGGGAAGGTGAAGAGAAGAACGAGTGTGCAAACATTTCCCAGTTGTTGGGAGGTGATAGGTCTGTTGGTGGCCAGGGAAAACCGTTTCCTGAAAACACTGGAAAGCCAAGGACTGACATTTTAACAAGAAAATAAGACCTTCAGGATTTGTTTTAGAAAACAACCTGGCTGTTGTGGGAAAGGATGAACTTGATACCAAGATTAGAATCCTGGTATGAATGGAATGAACAGCACACGTCCCGGAGCCAATGGAGTCCTGAACTGAGTGGCTGGGGGCTGAGATGGTCAAGAGGTAGAAAGCTGGGGTGGACCTCAGGGAGCGAATGACTGGCTTGGTGATGGCCCTCAGAAGCCTTGATGATGACCCCTGACGCCCGGCCCCTGTCTTTGCTAGGGCATCTGGAAGGATGACCTTTCAAACCCTTGAGCACTACACGTCACTCACTCACAGTTACCCTGTTGTTGGGACCACATTCAGGTCCTTTCTAATATCTCCCCCCATTTCTTGGACCTGGAGTTCTCTCCTTTCCACCCAGGATACCACAGCCTTTCTGAACACACCTCTGTCTTGATAGGAAAAGGTCCCTACTTCTCCCCAGAAGAATTGTAAATCTCATCCTCTGAGAGAACTTCCTCACATACCCCTTCTCCTCTCCCTTGGGCTGCTTCTTTATAAAAGACTTCTGGCCCTGTATAATTCTCCTTTCCAAATTCCCAGTGCTGCTGTAATCTCTCAACTAAGCATGTCCATCCCATGGAATGGGAGTTATAGTTGGAGAGACTTTGGTCAGCCTGGCTTTGGGGCTGCATCCCCCCCCACCCCACTGCTCTTTTGAGGAAGACCCATAACCAGATGGTGGATCATACCTGAGAAGTAGCAGCCCCTACAGTTCACAAGACGTCCTGATATCACAATACTCCTCAACTTGATTCTTGGTCCAGAATTTCTTTAGAGTCCCAGAGAAATCAAAAGAAAGTTGTCATACCTGAAATGTTGTGACAATTTATAAGGTACCAGGTATTATGTTAAACACATCAAATATTTCATTTAACCTTATAATAATTCTACGAGGTATCTACCTCTACTGAGGCTTAGAACTTGCCCAAAGTCATGCAGAGTAACAATTTACAGTGCTTCATTTCCTGTAATTATCCTTATTTTTTATTGAGAAAACCTCATCCAAAATATTCATTTCTTCTACCAACCCATACAGATTTTGGGTGTGTTTACATAGCCCTTAGTTAAGTTAAATATAATTCAAAAGTTTCATTGCCTACTCATTCATTCATTCGACAAACTCTTAGCGCGTACTTGGTACAGGGCTAAGCAGCAGAATTCAAAGAGGAGTAACAATGCCTGCAGTCAAGGAGCTTTCAGCTTTCCCACTGGGGATGAAGATGGACCCACAAGCATAACAAACCACCATTTCCAAACCTCAACAATAAATCCAGAGACTTCTATACGCGGCATTGAATGGAATCTCAATAACGGATAGATCATTGGAGTCTCTTTCCTCTGCCTTCTCAAGCATATGCTTTCCCATATACCTTGTCTCTTCATTCACTGCCTGGCTTTGCCAAAATATCCAGTCAATCTGGTCATATTGGCAGCTTAATATTCAGTTAAGAGCTGACAGCTAAGGAGTTTGACTAGATATTTGATGTAACTGAACAAACCTGACTCTTAGAAAAATATCCAAGAGCCCAAGGGAAAACTCCAGCAGAGCCCAATTCCATTGGTTGTACACAGCCGGTACATGGAATTTCTACAAAGGAATTATTATTCTCCCTGCGATTTTGAAGCACCCTCTGTACATTTATTTTAGAGTAGAAGCCCGTCATCAGGGTCCCGGCTGTGTTCTTTACAGAGCTGTGACATGTTGAAGGTCTTCAATAAATGCCATTATTTTTAATATTAATGGCATCAGCAATAATGAGAAATAGTCATGACTGTACATGCTGCCTAAGGAGAAGAAACTATGCTGAATATCCAAGAAAGTAATTATAAGAGTGTAGTTTACTTTAAATGAATTTATTCATGTTGTCATGTATTTGCTTTGCTTGTGTTTGCACACTGCAGCAGGCTATAGTCCCAAAGTCCAATACTAATAATAAAAAAAAAATACAACTCAGCCTTTGACTGATCTGCAGATAAGGTGAGGGAAATGTCTGGGAGAATCAGAGATGGGCAATTAGTAGAGAGAAAATCAAAATGGCTCCAAGGCCAGGAAACGTGCCTGGTAGACAGCCACATTTACACAGCTCCCCTCCCTCTCCATCTGTAGAGACCCAGCCTCGAGGCTCAGAGGATGCTCAAATCCCAAGTGTTTCTGACTCTGTTGACGGACCTACCACACTGTCAACTGGCACTGGAAATCCTCTCCTTTCACATACCTGCACTGAACTGACTCTCCTCTTTCAAAGGAGGCATTAAGAAGTAGGAAATTAAGAGTGAAGGAAAAATAGGGGGTACCCCAGTGGCTAGTCACTTAAGCATCTGACTCTTGGTTTTTGGCTCAGGTCGTGATCTCATGGGTCGTGAGACCGAGCCCCATGTCAGGCTCTGTGCTCAGCTTGGAGTCTGCTTAAAGATCCTCTCCCTCTGTGCTCCCCTTCTCATAAATAAAATAAATCGTAAAAAAAAAAAAAAAAAAGTGAAGGAAAAAGAGAAAACAGTTGTCCAAATGTGTCTATATGTTTTTCTGAAATGAATAAGAACTGACAGTCACTGCTAACCGCATGAGCATTGTCAGTTTCCCCTATTCCTTCTTGACTCACCAAACACAGGTGGACGGTGAGAGGAAGAAGGGCAGAAAAGCACAGAGTTAAAATACTCTTTCAGTGTATCCTAGGGGTAGCTACAATGACATAGTTACGGCCATTGTTTCCACATCAGAAAACACTTGTTACGGATTTCTGGGAGAGTTTTTGCTTTATCAATACAAAATCTTCCTTCCTGCTTTTTCTTTCTGCCTGGAATGCAGAAATGAGGCTGAAGCTGTAGCAGCCTTCCCGTGACCAAGAGGCAACAAACACAAGAATGAAAGCAATATGCTAAAGGAAGGGGAACAGAAAGACAGGCCACTGGGTGTTGACATCTGACTTATTGCTAAGGGAGAAAAATAAACCCCTCTTTGGTCAAGCCAATATTATTGAGTTTCCAATACATTTAGCTGAATCCTAAATGATGCATAGGATAAAAACAAGAAAGAAAACAGACAAAACACATCTGTATATTCACAGTGAAACTGCCTCTAGCATTTCTATCAGGTGTGGTTCGAATAAAGTTTAGGAATATTTTAACTGTGCTCATCGAAGGGGTGTGTGTGTGTGTGTGTGTGTTGTCACTGTTGTTCTGATCTCTATCTTTAACTCAAGGTAGAGAAGCCACATGTGGTCACATAAATAGCACAGTGTGCTTTAGTTGAGAAATTGAACATACATGGAGATCTTAACCTGCCAAAACCCAGGAGTGGTGGGTCAGATTCTTGGCGTATAGGTAGAGAAGCCTGAAGAAGTGAACATGCTTCTTCACTAAGGCAACTGGGACTCCTTCCCTCTCCCTCAGGGAGTAATTAGTCACTCCATAATGTGAGCAAGGTTGTGTCCTTCCCTGGCAGCTGAGCAGACTTGGAGTAAGGGCAAGCTCCTTCCTGAGTCCTTGGGGGTGTGGGGGATGGGGTGCTGAAAGTGCCCTCCTAGACATCTCTGCTGAAGGAGTTCTTACAAAAGCAACTCCCTGACTCCTGTCACCCAAAGCATTCTTACTAAAAAGCTTGAACAGAGCTAGGAAACCTGTAGAGAGGTGAACATAAAGGCTTCAGCGATGGCATCAGAAATGGATGAGGCCCTTATCACTGTCTGGGGCCAAGAACAGCACTCAGAAAACCTCTGCCTATAATCCACAGGCAGCTTCCTTTGACAGGTCAGCCGGAAGGGACCAAGGGTGAACGTGTTGGGAGAATGTGGTTCATTTGGTGCCAACTGTCACTCCAATTTAAACACGACCTCGTGCTCTTGTCTTCCTGACAGCAGCAAGGTACAGCACGATAAGCGCTCTGAGGAAAGACCGTGCAGACCATCCGGCTGCTGAAGAGGCTGGGCACGAGCCCACAGGCCTGCAGCCTGACAGAGGCCTCAAAGGATGGCCCTGACCATGGCCATGGCTAAGCCAGGCTCTGTACACTCGAGTGCCCACAGGGCAGGCCCACCTAGAAACTTATCAGTCTTCTTAAAACATGTGGTCCCTTCAATCTGTCTTTTCTATCCTACTTTTATTAGGGTCTTATGGACAAAAAATATTTTCCCACTACATGAATAACAGCAGCACAAGTAAGATGACAAATAGTAATAACATGTGACCTGGGTAACAGTGAGGTGTAAAGGACTCGTAGAGACTGTAGTGACGTGGGGAATTCTTACTCCATCTGAAGGTCACAGGTGCTACACAGCTCTGGCCAATGGCTACCATGCATGTCTAGTATCGCAAGAGAATCTGGTTCTTTCAAGAAATGCCAGCAATTTCTCAGGAAATCACTAAACTTTTAAACTTATTTTTGCTCAGACAAAGCCTATCTGTGGGCTGGATTCAGCACGTGGACTGCCAATTGGAGATTTCATATTTAAAAAATCCAAACACATTAATAATTATGATGAATGCAGAGTACAGACAAAGTTTGTCTTTACATCTCAATCTCTTTACTCCTTTCCTGGTTCCTTGCATTTCTAAGTTGTAGTCTCTCCTTTTGTCATCTCCTCCCTCTCAACTCAGCCTTAATTAATAAGATTGAAGTGTTACTGCCCCAGGATTATTTATATCTAAAAAGACTGCTGCAATTAAAAAAAAAAAAAAGTTTTGGGGCACCTGGATGGCTCAGTCAGTTAAGTGTCTGCCTTTGGCTCAGGTCATGATCTCAGTCAGGGACCTCAGATTGAACCCCGCATCAGGTTTCCCTGCTCAGCAGGGAGCCTGCTTCTCCATCTTCCTCTGCCTCTGTCCTCCCCCTGCTCATGCTCTCACCCTCTCTCAAATAAATAAAAATATTTTTCAAAAAAAGTCCTGCAAGAACCAAGGAAGGACTGTGGAAGCAGCATTTCAGAGAGATTTGGACAGGGAGGCTCGGTGCAGCATGTCTTGTATCACACAAAATATCTTTAGCAACTCCTGCTGGGGCTTTATCAAGTGAGGCTCACACAGTACCCACTTCATAGCCAAACCTGGCCACACATATTTATACAAACCTGCAATAACTTGATTTCCCAAATAGCAACATAAAAGATAAAATGACACCCCCAGAAGTGGCAGATAAGACTCAGTGAATATAACCTAGTTGACATATTTTATGTTTGTTTCCTGGATTGGGTTTCAGTTCAGTTTGTTTCCACAGGAAATGTTATGATGGAAAATTCCACAACTGGCCCACAACTCACATTCCAACTTGGATCCAAGAACCAACTTCAGCAAATCAAATAGGAAATATAATACCAAACATTTTTGGCTATATCTTCACACACACAAAAATAATAATAATAAAACCTTATAGTTGTGTATTTCCTTAGAGTTTGCAAAGCACTTTCATATACATAATTTCATTTGACCTACCAGGCTAGTAGATGCACATAAAATAGACACAGACATAGACACAGACATAGACATAGGCATCATTTAAAAAATTACCTTGCCATAAGCTGTCAGAAGCAATTCATCATTAATTATAGAAATTAGCTCAATCTCCATGGGGATTAAGTATATGATTTTAAAAAAAGGCATCTCAAGTAAACAGATTGTGGTAGTTTCAAAAATTTGTCCACAAATTCTTTGATACTCCTCCTTTCAAGAGATGAAGCTCAACTCTCTTGCTCATGAGTGAATGCTGGACTTAGCGATTCACTTCTAATGAATAAATAGGGCATTGCTTGAGTGATCAAATGTCACTTCTAAGATCATGCTATAAAAAAGAACCCTCCAATATCTGTGTTGGATGCTCTCTGTCGTCTTGCATCACTCACTCTGGGGAAGGTGATACCAAATAATGAGTGCACTCAAGTACCTGAAGGAAAGGCCCATATGGTGAGGAACACGGGCTTCCAGCCGACAGGCCAAGGAGAAACTAAAGCCTGCCAAAGTCCAAAGGAATAATCTGGAAGCTGGTCTTTGAGCCTCCAAATGACCGTATTCCTTGCCAAGAGCTTCACAGGAACCTCATGAGGAGCCCTGAGCCAAACCACCCAGAGAAGTGACTCCCCAGACAGGTCACTCTCATATTCCTGACCCTCAGAAATCCTGTGACACGATAAACATTTGTGTTTCAAACCGCTAAGTTTTGGGCATTTTGTTACACAGCAATAGATAATACATGGAGTAATCACTGATGTTGATACAACTGGGAACCCCTCTGGAAAAAGATAAAACTTGATTCCATACTTTTTCTTGTTGATCACAATGTATTTTAAATGGATCAAAGGTTTAAACGGAAAATATAAAATGTTGTAAATTATTACCAAAAGCCATGAACTGATTCCTTTAAATCAATGTTTCTTCAAGTCGGCACGATGGATGTTTCAGGCTGGATAATTCCTTACTGTAGGACATTTTCTTGTACACCGTAGGGCAGTTAGCAGCCTCTCTGGCCTCTGACCACCAGATATGTGGGAACCCCAGCCTGTCTAGTTGTGACAGTTAAAAATGTCTTTAGACCCCAGAGTGGGAGGACAAATGGGGCTTTCTGATTATGATAAAAAGACAACACAAGCTGTGTGTGTGTGGGGGGGGAAATTCCTGCAACTCATATCATAGGCAAACAACAAGAGAAATAGGCAAAAAAAATAAAATAAAAATAAAAATAAAAATAACAACAACCCAATTTTTACAAAGAAAAAAAAATACAAATGGCCCTTAAACATATGAAATGATACTCAATCTCATTCAAAATAAGAGAAATTCAAATCAAAACTAAACTGAGATACCTTTTTAAAAACCTTCAAATTGGCAAAAAGAACCCAAGTCTGACAATACAATTCTTATCGTACTGGGAAGACAAGAGACATACTCTCATATATTGCTGGTGGGAGTACTGAATGGTTCAGCTTCTATGGAATGCAATTTAGAATTCTACACATTACAAATATATTTATCCTTTGGCCCAAGCATTCTATTTCTAGGAATTTATCTTGAGATATGCCTACTCTCACCTTCTACCATGATGGTAGAATTGTGGCTAGCTCATGGCTGCCCAGTCAGACGCTGCATTTCCCATCCTCCTTTGCAGCTAGTGGCAGCCATGTCACTGAGTCTTTGTCAATGGAACATGACTGAATGAGACGTTCACCATTTTTTGGTCTGGGTCCTCACATATTGGGCTGCAGATCTCCATGATCTCTCTTCTCCTTTCTATGACATGAAATATGGGTGTGTCCATGATCCAGTTTCAATTATGCAGAATAAGACATTGAGCCAAGCCAGAAGAATGAGATGGAAGGAACCTAGCCCCTCATTATGGACAGTTGGCATTCCCTCAAAATTCATAGGTTGAAATCCTAACTCCCGATGTCACGGTATTAAGAGGTGGGACTTTGGGGGTGATTAGGTCATGAGGTTACGGTCCTCATGAATGGGATTCATGCTCTTATAAAAGGGACCTCTGACAGATCCCTCATTCCCTCTGCCATGTGAGGACACAGCATGAAGATTTCTGTCCATGAGGCAGGAAATGGGTTCTCACCAGAAGCTGATTCTACATGTGCACTGATCTTGGACTCTCCAAACTTCAAGAAATAGATGTTTATTGTTAACGCCTCCCAGTCTATGGCAGTTTGTCACAACAGCCCCAATGGACTAAGATACCCTTAAATGATCACAAGGACTAGACCCTCACCAAACTGGACTGCCCCTACACTACTTTCAAGACTGCTCCGTGAAGGAAATAACCTTAAGACACTGTATATCTGGATCTTTTTTTTAGGGTTCCTTAACCTTTACCTTGCTATTCCCCCACCCACATATGAAATGATACATGGATAATACTATTTATTTCAACACTGTTTGACATTATAAAAGACTGGACATATCCCATGTCTCCATTAATAAAGGGCTGGTTATAAAAGCTACAGCACAGCCACATGATGAAGTATCATGCAAGTATTTACGAAGTGAAGAAGCCCTCTCTATATTCAGATCAGTAGATCTACAGGCCACACTGCAAAGTGAAAAACACACGGTGCAAAGCATTGCTCTCCAATAAGATTATACATCCCTGATACTGGGCTTGGCCATGTGATATGCTACAGCCACTGAAATAATGTGACACACGCATGCCTGAGCTTCCTGAGGCAGCATGCATTTCCACCAGCTTCTCACTCCGGCCCTCTCCCATAAGAAGAGCACGTCTCAGGGGTGCCTGGGTGGCTCTGTTGGTTAATCAACTGCCTTCAGCTCAGGTCATGATCCCATAGTCCCAGGATCGAGTCCTGCATCGGGCTCCCAGCTCCATGGAGAGTCTGCTTCTCCCTCTGACCTTCTCCTTGCTCATGTTCTCTCTCACTGTCTCTCTCAAATAAATAAATAAAATATTAAAAAGAAGAAGAAGAAGAAGAAGAAGAAGAAGAAGACGACGACGTCTCAGACAGCTGCTGCTCCTTTGGCTTGGGTTCCAGAAAAAGAAGACCTAGGAAGTCTGCAAATAGGCCAGGAGCAGGGCTGCAGGTGGAGCAGAGCAGTCTGTAAACCAAGTGAGGGAGAAAGGAGAATGTGTTCTGAGAGCCCCTAAAGTTCAGGGACTGTTTGTATTTATGCAGAATAACTTAGTACAAATATCTTCTGTGGAAAGATGTCTTTTGTGTAAAAAAGGGGGATTAACAAGAAAATATATCATATTTGCATTTATTTTCATAGAAAAGCACCAGAAGGATCTAGAAGGAACTAATGACGATTTTAATATCATCGTAATGACACCAGCCAAAGCTGTTATAAACATTTCGCTGTATCTATTTCTAGTCTTTTATTCTATACTTTTAAATATAAATGGAATTGTCCAGCAATTGTGTTTTGTAACCCTGCTTTACCATTAGTAGCAGATGAAGGCAAGTTGCCACATTCATAGTAACCATTTTAATACACAATGCCCAGTTTACTGATTTTGTTGTGTTCCGATATATGGGAGGAAGTTCGAGCAGAGGGTTTGTGCAGAGCCACTCAGCACCCACGCTATGGGGTCAGTCTTCAATGTCTGCAGGTCACCGTTTAAGCCTTGCTCTGCTAGGACACATGTGCGAGGGACCACGTGAGCTCTAGCCAACAAAGCCTGTGAGGCTCTAGCAGGGGGAAAGGATTCTAGTCATGTTTAATACTTGGGCAGTGTCTTCCTTCAAAGTTTTGATAAGTCCACAGGCTAGTGTTTTCTTCCTAAAGATGATTTCTTTGTTACTATTAGATCAGAAATGTTTATCCTGAGCTAAACTGTAAGTTGCAGGGGGAAAAAAAAGGTTTAACCAGAAGACCCTGAGAAAATTTCTGCTTTCCCAAGAGAAGAATGTCTTAAGAAGGTATGCTAAGAATCGGAGGAAACTGAGATTTGGATTAAAGTTACTGTATCTCAGGGCAAGGCACAAGGTCACGGAGCTAAGGGCAGGGCTTCTGGCACGAAACCACAGTGTCTCTGTGGTTGGCACGAAACCACAGTGTCTCTGTCCCAACAGCATCTTACTGAACCGTATTTGTAGTTTAACTGCTATTACACAAATCACTTTTAATTTAACACATATCACCTTTGCACCAACAGTGAAAAGAAGGACATTCTGATTGCATGGATTTATATGTTTTAAATAATATAAACTAAAATCCACATGTAACATTCATTTGTCGGAATGCAGCATCGGTGTACCCAATGGAGGGAATTACTGTCAGGGTGCGTTTCTTATTCCTCGAAAGATCCAGGGAATCGACTCAACTGGCCTGGAGGAGAGGGGTCCCTGCAGACTTTTCAGTGCTTCAGAAGCCCCAAGGCAGAATTTTCAATGCCAGAAGGTGATTTCGAGGGCTATATTAGCCCATAAGCATGCCCATGAGGACTAATGAGAACACTGTAAGATAAAAAAAATATATATTATAAAAGACAAGGTGAAGATGAAACAGATTCAGACTTCTCTGGCAGGTCTAAATAATTTAAAAAGCACAAAGCACGGGCTTCTAGGACGGGTTAAGCACATCCAGCTGTGAATCAGAAGACCCATGTTTTATGAGTTTAACATTTTGGATGGTAACAAAGAAGGAGGGGTTGCAAGCTATTCAAGAAGGGCAGATAAGAGAATGCTGGATTCCCGCTCTTTACAGCAGAGGAGGCCATGATTCCGAGGATGGCTGATAAAGCTAGAAGTAGCTACTCAACTAAACAAAGAAGGGAAAGAAGGAAAAAGGACCACTCCAAAGAGGCTTTACCACCTCTCCTCCTCTGTAAGGAGGGTCACAGTGAATCAGCCTAACACGCGTGCACCTTAAATTTGCTGTATTAGAGCGATACTGTGATGTGTCACTGTGGGCCCATGGTTTAACTATAAACAGGACACTAGCGAGAACTGTGTAATTGGATTTTATGGCGCCAAGATTTCCAAATTTAACTTTTGTTTTTATTGTTCAAGATTATTCTAGGAGATATGAAACTCATGTGGGAATAATATTATAGGGTAAGAGTAACAGAAATTGGAGGCACCATTGCTGCCATCCCTTGGCAGGGCCAGATGCCCTAGAGTGGGGGCAAGGGAGCTGGGAAGAGGTAAAGCAGGAGGAGGGACAGCCTGAACTCAGGCTGAGAGATCCCTGCCTTAGATGAAAATGATGGAGAGGAGGGGGAAATGCTCATGACAAGAGTGAGGAAGATACACGAATCAGATTTTCCTAGTCCCCATCCAGCAATTTCAGCACTATTGGTCCAGGATGGCAGATAGTCAAGATTCTTTTTTGGCACTTTTAGGACTGTACCACTAAAGAGGGGAAGCTGCGAAATGTGCTCCCAATATTGGCCAGTCAAATTTCTGATGTCAATCTTCCAATGCCCCACGTCCAATATCATCATGTCTGAATGATTGCTCTGAACCCCTTTGCCAGTGCTGTCAGTTCTACGTCAACATATTTCGGAGCTGGCATCCTCAGTACTCGTGCATGTTGGCGGTTTGTAGTATGGTTTTTTCCCCCGTCAAGTCATCCTGTCCTTGACAACTTTCTAAAGCTCTTGCAGGGAGAGAATGCTGTCCCTGCAAGTGTTCAGTATTTATGAGCCCAGGGCCCCCTCTGGCTAAGAGTAATATTGACTCCACGATAAAGCCAAAAGGGGGAAAATTCATTTTTCTTGAGGAAGACCTATCTCCTAAAGCTGTTAGGAGTTACTGGCTAATGTGGGGGCCATCAGAATGAAAAGTCAAATTAAGTAGTAAAAGGGTATTATTTCACTGCCATATATTTTAATTATCTCAATCAATACTGTTGACCAGGTGTTTTTACTATTTCTCCTCATTTTGTTTGTCTGCATTGGATGATGATGATGATTAGTTTTTACTGATTGAGCCATATTGCATGCATACATTGCCGATTATACTCTGGAGATAGAAACCTAATGATGTGACAATCATATAGAAGCACTACCTTCTGGGGGCACCTGGGTGGCTCAGTGGGTTAAAGCCTCTGCCTTCTGCTCGGGTCATGGTCTCAGGGTCCTGGGATCGAGCCCCGCATCGGGCTCTCTGCTCGGCGGGGAGCCTGCTTCCTCCTCTCTGCCTTCTTCTCTGCCTACTTGTGATCTCCATCTGTCAAATAAATAAATAAAATCTTAAAAAAAAAAAAAGAAGCACTACCTTCTGGGTTGTTTTAAGACCTGTTTGACAACAAACCTGTTTGCTGTTGTCAAACCAAATACTTAATTCATTAATGCTTCAATGTGACAGGGGCTCTAGGTGCTAACACTACACAGAGTGTGAGATCAGAAGCGATCACCAGAGGAACTCATGAGTCCCCTGCCTTCTAGCCTGAAACTGACCAAACCGTGTTAAGAAACCCCTTTTGTTGCACAGACAGCTGTTATGGCTGTTTTTATTCAGTTTCAGTGAATTCTTTTTAAAATGAGGTTCACTGCACAAGGTAGCACAGGCGCCATTGTTAAAACTGAACGTTGGGGCGCCTGGGTGGCTCAGTAGTTAGGCGTCTGCCTTTGGCTCAGGTCATGATCCAAGGATCCTGGGACTGAGCTCCACATCAGGCTCCCTGCTCAGCAGGGAGCCTGCTTCTCTGTTTCCCTCTGCTACTCCCACTGCTTGTCTCTCACTTTATCTCTGTCAAATAAATAAATAAAATCTTAAAAAAAAAACAAACCCTGAATATTGTGTTATCTATTTTAAGAGATCACAAAAATGTGAAAGAATTCCTAACTCTGCCTAAAATATATGAACACTCAAACTGGCGCTTTAAATGATCCCTCTCCTTTAATGATTGGTTAAACACCAGGACTGGAGGAAGATTTTCGGTCAACTATCAAAATCCTTTGTATTGGGCTTCTTTTCCTCATAACAATATTAATCTTATTTTGTTGTCTTTTCCGGTATCTCCCTGCCTGCTGCTGAGAGCCCTTCACTGCCATACTTCCAGCCGACATACGATCCTTTCTATTCAAGGAGACGCATCTATGTTGTCTACCTTGGATTTAGTTGCCTCTTCCTTTCATAACTTCTATATATAAATTCCCCAGCTGACCAATGTTGACCCATAAGTGGGGACATCTCCAGTATACCTCTATTCAGCAGGAAGAAGTTACAGAAGATAAGACCCTCCACCCTCAGCTTTAAGATTTAAGGATCAAAATTGTTCAGCGTAGTTGGGGGGAGAGGGATGGGGTGGAGAATGGTGAGAACAAAGGCAAGAGAAATGTAGATAAAATTAAATTTTCTTACAACTTGCAGCCCATTGATAAATACCCCAGACAAGCAGACTGTGACATTCCTCCAGGAACTCTTGGCTGCCTTAATGTGGATGTTTTGCTAGAGACTAAAAGGCAACCTTAGCTTGACAAGAGCCAGACGTCCAGGATCCTGAAAGTCTTCTCTAATATACGGAAATCCCTTTAGAGACTTCTGTTATCTCTACCCCACCCCTCAACTTAAAAGTGTATCATCAACCCCTTCTCACAGTGTAGCTCTTTCTGCCCATGGTCCTGTTCCCGTGCTATAATGAAAGCACCTTCCAAAAAAAAAAAAAAAAAAAAAAGGTGTGTGTGTGTGTGCGCGCGCACGCGTGTGTGTGTAAAAATAAGGTTCCTACACTGGAGTGTTACAGGTACTACCTATTGCCAAAGTGTCCATTTTCCTCAGGTCATATTCAATCAAATGCAAATTGTTTCCTTAAATATTTCTGATGGGAGGGGGTTCCTTTGGTCATTTCAACTTGGACTCCTTTGGGGGGTCACTTGTTTTCTGTTAGTTCCTCTGTGCTCACTTGTTGTAAGCATTTGCTGCATCATTTCCTCCTGTGACATTTCCACTTTGCAACTGCTGTCCTTTTCGTATGAGCAGCTGCTGAGTTTTTGACTACCTAGCACCTGCCATCCATGGATGTCAACCATGCTTTTAAACTTTTCAGAGAACTTACTATATATTATACATCACCATATTGTTATACAATATACAATGTATCTATTGTATATAATATGTATGTAATATACAATAATGTATAATATATAAGTTCTGTGTATATATACATATTATATATTATTATAATATATATACACATAAAATTTTTGTTGTAAAATAACATAACATTTACCATTTTACTAATTTTTAGGTGTTCAGCAGCATCAAGTACGTGCACCATCTTGTGCCACTGTCCCCCCTATCCACTTCCAGAACTTTTTTATCATCCCAAAAAGAAACTCCACATCCATTAAACAGTAACTCCCCATTCCCCACTCTCTGCAGCCCCTGGAAACTCCTCTTTTATTTTCTATTTGAACCACTTTCTGTGTATTTACTTATAGAAAGAAAGAGGAACTGCTTCTCATTCATGGAAGAATTGGCTGCCATGACCGAGCACCAGGCTGGGAGAGACGGTGACACAGGGTTACTTGTCCTCAGACCCAGACTTCCTCCTCATGCTCCTCTCTCCATGCCCCTCTATTCAGAAAGTTGGGCCCCTGGTACCGCCCTCTGTCTGCTCCAGACCAAGCCTAGGAAGTTCTATTCACACCCCTGGTTCCTCTGCCAGCTCCCTCTCCTCCAGGTCCCTCTCCATTGTCACTCGGGTTTCCATTTCTACTGACAGAAGAATGGGATGAACTACCTCACCCACAATGTGGACAGCTTACTATGTGAGCAGGTGAGAGCCTATCTGAAGCACATGAATCATCCAGAGTGTTTGTGTTTTGAGGAAGAATGTTTAGGAGCACCAAGCAAAGTGCTCTACCCTCAGGACATATACTAGGAGCTAAGCAAGTGTTTAGAGCCCTTCAAATCAAGCACAAATAAATCATTTCTGGGTCGGTATCTTTGGAGTGCTATTTATACTAGCAATGCTAGTATATGGGGGAGGCTGAAGGTGCAGGAATAGCAAAAAATCTGAATCCCTACTGTGGGTGGGGTGAGGGAGGAGTTCACAGGTGTTCTTTGAAACTTCTTTCCTGACAGCTGTGGGATTCTCTTACATCCTCTTGCCAGGGGGCCATGCTTCCATCTTCCAGTCACACTGCATTTTAAAGAGAAAAATGCAAATTATAAAAATCTGATTAAGTAAAAATAAGAATAACACCTATGCAATAAGGACAGTATTTCTCTTGCAGTGTTGTAGGGTGTATACATGATGTATATAAGAATTTAAAATTGACACATCAACATGATGTGCACATAATATTGATATACATATCAATATGATTAAGAATATCGTATTGACATAGGTATTGAGGATGGGGGGTTCCCACACATAACAGCCAAGGATAGGATTTTGGTGCTTCAGAGGTAGGACAGATGTGAGGTAGAAGACCAAGCTACTGCAAAGCTCTGACTGTCAAAGACAAAACTTTAAAGCCAGGTTTGGGGGGGAAGGAAAAGGAAAAATAATTTTCTCCATTCTTCTGGCATATTAGGGATCAAGCCTAAACTTAAATCATAGTTTTTTCCATTAATTTGGAGAAGAGGATTCTTTTGCCCAGAATAAGCCCTGGCCACACTACCTACCCTAAGGGGAAGAAAAGGCTCTCAAAAGGAAGGAGAGCCCAAAGTTGGCCCTATCCTGTCCGAAGTATCATCTGAGCGAGAAGAGTGAGGGAGAGCTTGGAAGCTGGGGCCAGGGTGCTAGTTCCCCCTCTGCCAGTGGTGGGTGCAGGGAACTTTAGAAAGTGCCCCTCGACAGAAACTTCACACGAAACACAAATGCCAGCCCCGTCCTATATGCTCAAATCTTCCAGTCACCACAGGAAAAGGTGAAAAGAAGCACATGGAATTAATAACATATTTTACTCAAACCAATAAAACCATAATATTATTTTGACATATAATCAATGTAAAATTACTAGAGAGACATTTTACATTTTTATTACTGTCCTTGAAATCAACTATGTATTCTTCCCATACAGACCAGCCATGTCTCAAGTATAGTTGTTCCTTGAGCAACTTGGGTTTCAACTACATGGGTCCACTTATACATGGATATTTTTTTACAGTACTGTCTTTTTTCTTATTTATGACGTGTTCAATGATACTTTCTTTTCTCTAGCTTACTCTCTTGTAAGAACACAGTATATATAATACATTAGCATATAAAATAGGTGTTGATTAACTGTACACGTTATCATTAAGGCTTGTGATCAACAGTAGGCTGTTAGTAGTGAAGTTTGGGGGAAGTTAAAAGTTATACTCAGATTTCCACTGTGTGATGTATCAGACCTCACCTTCCTGTTGTCCAAAGGTCAACTGTACTCAGTAGGTGCCTGAGTGAGGTGCTGGGGTGGCTCTGTTGGTTAAGTGCTGCCTCTTGATTTTGGTCTCAGGGTCCTGAGATCAAAGCTCGAGCTGGGCTCCTCACTCAGTGGGGAGATCGCTTGAGATTCTCTCTCCCTCTGACCTTCCCCTCTTCTCTAAAATAAATAAGTAAATCTTATTAAAAAAAAAAAAATAGGTGCAGACGGCCAGTGGCCACAGTATTGGACAGCACAGCTTTAGGATATCTTAGGAGACATATGAAAGCACTGCAAAGCACCAGTCCTCAGTTTGATCCCATGACCTAAATGACACAGCACTGGGAGTAGGAAGGTCGCCTGTGGAGGAGGAGATAAAATGAGACTGAGGCAATGCTATGGGCCCTCCTGCCATCTTCACTAGGGCTTTCTGGTGGCTTCTAGAGGATCTAGAAGTTTCCCTGTCCCAGTTACCAAATACAGAATACCCAGTTATGAGGGAGAGTCAAAGAGCCTTGGCCAGGAACAAGAGGGCATTTCGAGTTGTGGTTTCAAGGTCAGGACAGATGGCCAAGATCATGGGCCAAAAAGAGCAGTCCCACTTCAGCAGAAAAGACCACACAAGGTCCAGAAGACAGACAGTTGCAGCCTCTTTTTCTTGTATAAGCCAAATCTCCACTAGCACTTCACTTGCTCATTTATTCAACAAACAGATTTGGGGCCTGCCCGGTAAAGGCCACTATCTTGGTATTGGGCACTTAGGAGTAAAAAAAAAAATTCACAAAAGTCCTTCCCTTATGGAAATTACATACTAGCTGAGGAAAAAAAAATTGAAAAGGAAGCAATAGGCAAAATATAGAGGGTGTTAGATAATAGTAAGAACCATGGAAAAAGATCAGAAATAAAGCTGGATAGGAGGACGGCAATGGGGAGATATGTAATTTTAAATAAGTTGATCAGGGAAGGAGCTGAGCAGAGGAATAGGAAATCTTAGAGACAGAATGTTTGAATTATTTTTTTCCTTTTCTTGATACCCAAGGTGGGGGCAAGGTCAGAAGAGGGCTAAAAACGGGGATCAGAACACTTAGGAGAAATAAATTGCCTTATATTTGGTGCATCTGTGTATAGTGTGATTAAATTGGCTTTTAAAGTCATGTATTTATATGGAGAAGACTGATAATATGTATTACAAACTATTAACTGTGCTCATCTCTGGAGATTATGATGAACTTATTATGATTGTACTTTTCTCCATTTTCCAGATTTTGTACAATCAACATAACCTACTTTAATCGGGGGGGGGGAGGTGGAAGCCCTCAATAACATTGTTTATGAAGAAAAGAAATAAAAATAAAGCCAGCTCCCTTTGCCATCTGCTAATATTTTTATAATTGAAGAATCTTACCATAATATGAAATTCTGAATTCAGTACAACTTCTTGTGTTCTCTCAGGAACTGCCACTCTAGCAATCCTTTCTTTAGATTTTTATCTAAAGAGTTTTTGTCTAATGAGTTTTATTTTTTTAATCCAAATGTGTTGAGCTTGTATCTCCCCATTGCATTTTTCTGATATCAGCATCGAGCACCTTATTGTGCTGACAGTGTCTTTTCAGAAATGCTGACAGATTTCCATTGTGGAGCACATTCAGTGCCCCATACACAGCCTCAGTTGTGACACCTATCCCCGTCTGCCCCACCACCACTTGGTGTGCTTTCTTCTGGAAACTTCTTGTGTGGATAAACTCCCCAAAGACACTCCAAAGAACTGCCATCTGGAACATTTAACATTGTCAGCACAATGCCTCATATGGATTGGTTTGCAAGTTCTGTCAATGGCACCAAAGAAACAGAGCCCACTAAGAACCCACCCCTGAAGGTTTTGTGTTTTTTTTAACTTTTTGAAAGAGGAGTCATTTACAAACAGAAATAACCAGAAATGCCACTCCTTTGAAATGATACCATTGCATGCTAACAGAACATCGTGTTCTCCAATAAACCTCTGAGAACAATATAAATATTCTGACGAATGTGTAAGCTCAGACTGATATCCCATTAACCGTTCATCTTTACATTAAGTTGTGTTAGTACACAAGCTTTTCAATTTTGTTATCCATGTTGAAAATATGGAAGATAAAATGTAGCTGAGATTTTAATCAGAACTGTACTATATAAGGCATCGATAGTCCGTACTTTAAAAATAATTACGAATACTTGGTAAAGTGCTCATCTGTTTTCTGCCTTTGCCTTCTTTTTAACTGAGATACAATTTACGTATAACATTATTTTGGGGGCGCTCGGATGGCTCAGTTGGTTGAGTGTCCAACTCTTGATTTCAATTCAGGTCATGATCTCAGGGTCTTGGGATCAAGCCAGGGGTGGGGACTCTTCGCTCAGCAGGGAGTCTGCTTGAGATTCTTTCCCTCTGCCCCTCCCCACCAACTCACTCTCTCTCTCTCTCCAAATACATAAATGGATCTTAAAAAAAACAAACACTAGTTTCAAGTGTACAACATGATTTTATATTTGTATATACTGAAAAATGTTCCCCACAATAAGTCTGGTTAATGTCCATCTCCATATATACTTAAATTTTTTTTTCTTGTTTTGAGAAATTTTAGGATTTATTCTCTTAGAAACTTTCAAACGTTTAATATGGTATTATAATTGACTATAGTCCACCACGATGTACACCCATCGCCAGAACTTACTCATTTTTATAACTAGAAGTTTGTACTTTTTGACCCCCTTTACCCATTTCACCCACCCAGCCCTAGCAATGTGTCCTTTTTTAAAAGTTTTTTTTTTTCAAGTGAGAAATCTACTAGGAAATATACAAACAAGAGTGACATATTTTGGACAACTGAGGAATGTTTCTTGTAAATATAATGTTAGGGGTTCAAAGGGTTGGGAATCTTGAATGTTCCCACTAATCCTTTTCCCTTTCAGGGCTTCATACAAGGAGATTGTAGGGAAACAAATTATCATTTCAGCAAATAAGGACCTAATGCAAGGGAGACTGGCCAAAATCATTCAAAATATCCTCTCCCCACAATAGAATTACATTAGAAACATATGGTAAAACATAACTAGAAAAATCCCCAATTATGGAAAATTAAGCTTTTAACAAAATTAAATAACCAATCATGATTAAATACTGAACTAAAATTTTAAAAAAATTTAAAGCTAGAAATAGGAAGAAATTTTCTACAACTTTATGATAAAGGATATCTATAAAACACCTAGTAGAAGCATCATAACTTATTATTGAAAGCTTTCCTTCTGAGGTTGGGAATGAGACAAAGATGTCTATTGTCAATATTGTCTTGGCACTCCTAGCCAGTTCATATCTTTAAAAAAAAGTTCTCAAGGAAGAACTAAAACCATCAATACACAAAAATAAATTCCTATATGCCAGCAAATGCCATATTTCTATATGCCAGCAAAAAACAAACTGTAGACTTTTAAAATAATGCCATTTGAAATAGTGACAAAAAGCACTGCATTTCTGGGAGTAGATCTAACAAAAACATCAAGACATCTGCAAAGAAAACCACAGGACACTATGGAGTAAAATAAAAGGAAATCTAAATTAATGTTATCATATGAATTTTCATGTTAGAAGACTATTATAAAAATTTTAATTTTGCTGCAGCTGCTATATAGATTCCATCTCATCCCATAAAAATATGAGCAATTTTTTGCGTGCTAATGAGGTGATTTAAAAATTTATATGGAGGGTGCCTGGGTGGCTCAGTTGGTTAAGCGACTGCCTTCAGCTCAGGTGAGGATCCTGGAGTCCTGGGATGGAGTCCCACATCGGGCTCTCTGCTCAGCAGGGAGTCTGCTTCTCCCTCTGACCCTCCCCTTCTCGTGCTCTCTGTCTCATTCTCTCTCTCAAATAAATAAATAAAATCTTAAAAAAAAATTTATACGGAAATGGAAAGGACCTAGGATGATCAAAACAATTATAAACAACAAACAATAATGAAGTCAGAGGGCTCATAATACCAAAAATCAAGACTTCTTAAGTTTCAGTAATAAGAGCAGTATGATACAGGTGAAAGCTTACACAAATTGACCATGGAACAACTGATAAACTCCAACAGTAGATCTGTCTAAATACAGTCACTGATTTATGGTGCTGCAACTTGTGAGAGAAAGAATGGTCTTTCCAATAAACGATCCTAGGTCACCTTTGGATATCTATATGGACAAAGGAATGAATCTTGATTCCTACAAAGAATAAATTATAGGTGAATTTTTAAGCTGTAAACATAAGAAGTAAAACAATGAAATTTCTAGAAGACAACAAAAGAGCTTATCTTTCTAAACGTGGAGCCACAGTTTTCCTCAACCACACACCAAAAAAAAAAAAAAATCACAAGCTATAAATTAAAAAATGGATACACTAGACAATATTAAAATGAACAGTTTCTATTTATCAAAAGAAACTATTGGAAGAAAAATGCAAGGCACAAAGTGGAGACAAAGCGGCATGTGATATCAGTATTCAAAAAAACGGGCAGAAAGAAAAAATGGAACTCTCCTGCGTTGCTGGTGGGAAAGCAAATTGCTCCAACCACTTTGGAAAACTGTTCAGCAGCCTCTACTTCAAACTAAACATTCAAATTCACCCAAACACCCAAGAGAAATGTATATTTGTGTGCAGAGATGTGTAAACTCATGCTTGGGATAAAATACTTTGCTGTTTCTGCAAATCCATCCTTCTTCTTAGGTCCAGTTTAAGTCATCTTTAGTGTCTTGGCCTCCCAGATGCAAGATGGCTGAAGAAGAGATTTTATCTTAGGCCAATGTCCAGAGGTAGCAAAGGCAGTAAAAGGACTTTCTCTTTTCTGTGTTTCTTCAAGATTAAGGAAAATCTTTCGCAGAAACATCAGTCCCACCTCAATCCACCCCTTCTTCAAGCCAATTGGCCGTGTGCCTTGCTGACCCTAATTGCTTTGTATTCTCATGCCTCAGTAACCAAGGGAAGACGGCAGACTTCAGAGGCTAGGGATATTTCATGCCTTCCCTGAAAGGCATGTCTGTAAGGAGGAGTGTGGATCTTCCACAAATGCGAGTCCTCCTAGGAAGGAAGGAGGATCCATGACTGTGCACACCAGCCTGGTCTACTGCACTTTTCAACAAAGTCAGTGGATATGTCAGCACATCTCTCTTTGTGTTCCTTTTGTACTCCTATCCCTGCCCCAGTCTGTCACCACCCTCAGCAGCTAGGGCATTGCTATGTCCATGGCATACCACTAGAATCAGCCTTTAACACCTACCTGCTGAATTGAATGGCAAGTTACTGTTTATCATTATACTTCTCAGGAGTGAGAAAAGAGTCTTTCCAGGGTTAATTAACCCACACAAACCCGTAATGGGCTAGCAGTAGATTTATTAGCAAGAATGCACCACTCTAGACTCCTTTTCTTCTGATCTATGCTTTGATTATTAATCTGGGATCCCGAAAAGGACACATATGGCTCCTCTTAGCATATCAATTCTGTGATAGTGAATTGGCTTTTAGATTCATTTCTGTAGCCAAAGCACACCATGAAACAAATTTTTCATTTTTCATAACATTCAGCTCAACGCAATTGTTCTAGTTACAATATTCCTAATTTTTATCTAGCTGATTAACTAGAGAATAATCCAAATACATTTCAAATTATAAATCTTTCATGATTTGGGAGATTTTATACAAATGTACATTTGACAGTGCTAATTTAAAGCAAATACCAAAGATGATTAAACATTCTCAAGATAAGAGGGATAAACCATTGGATTATTTTATAGATTTAACTACCAATCGTCAAAAACTGCTATAAACGGAAATATTTTGATGTTCATCTTTTCTTAAAAATAATTATTTGGGAAATGTTGAAGAAGGACTATGGAAGTGGGTCACGAATGTGTGCATAAAACATTTGTATTCTTTACTATGTAAACACTAATTTATTTATTGAAATAATACACTATTAAATATTTATTAAATAAATTAGCATTTTGCTGAGCTTCCCTCCCAAATCATTAATATGGTTTGTGGCTATTGATATAGCCAGGGCTATGACTGTTTCTCATGTCTGTCTTCCAATTGTTTGCTAAGTATTTATTCACCAAACACCATCCCCCAGAGTTTAAACTATCTGTGCAGTTATTCTTTGGAAAGCTCGGGAAGTAAAAGGTTTTTGGAAATCATTGAACTTTCACTGAACCACGGGCGTATGTTGTCCAGTTCCCTTATTTTACAGATGAATCTGAAAACAGGTTTAGTGACTTGCCCAAGACCTTGGAACTAGCACTATCTTTTACGTAAGTAGAAAAAAGAGTTGGTTTTTAATGTGGAGAACAGTTACACACTAGGATTTAACTTCTGTGGAAAGAATTTGGGGGTCTAAGGACAGGTTTCATAAAACTAAGGGGAAAAAAAAAAAACCTGATATCCTTTACATTTTGTTTAAATATGCATGGTCCTTTAGAAAATGTCATCAAATTGAGGTAAAGTGATAAAAAGAAATGAAATCTCCATATAGGCCCTGTATAAAAACTGAAAAGAGGGAGAGATTTATTTGTAAAGATTATGGCCTGCATAGGTATTGTCTACTCGCCCTACAATTCTCAGAACCACTTGCAGGGCAAGCTAAATGCAAACAGTAAATAAGCAAGAAGACAGGTAAACAAACAGCACAAGTGAAAAGGTACACATTGCCGGAAAGCATTAAACTGGTCCTCCCCGCTGGAAAATGAGCAGAACACATTCAACAGCTCAGAATATGCAGCCGCACGACACTCTCCCAGGTAATGTGTAAATGAGAGGCAGCAACCAGGGATGACATCCTCAGAAAATCTCAATTGGTCTCTCTATGTCTCAGATTTAAAATCTAAAGCATACATTTTCTCTCTTACTTCTCTACTTTGGTTAATACTGGATAACATAATTCTTTCTCTAGTAATCTCATACAATACATAAATGAAAGCGTTTTCCATATGTAATTTAATATTATTTTCATATTCATCAAATTTATGCTGAAAATAATCATGTATTTCTCTGGTCCCACTGGCCAATATACCCCCAATTTTTCGTGTTTTATTACAGGAACTCTTGGTGAAACACACCTTTCTTCTGCAGAACTCAATAAACAAATAATATGTGAATGGAGCAGAAGTGTTTCCAGGCAGAAATGTTTTCACCAAATTTCGAAAGAATTACGGGTTGTGATTTCTAAAAATGTAACTGAACACTTCTACGGCAAGCATAAATAACAAGTAAAATTGCTGGCTTGACACTATCTGTCATAAATCGAAGCCCTAATCAATTTGAAAAGAGTCATCTACACTTTTCTTTCTTAAGATTGGTTAGTTTATTTTTTTTTTTCAAAATAAATATAACAACCAGGAGCTTTTCTACCCATCTTTACCTTCCACAATAAGTCAATTGTCAAATAGGAGCAATCTTACTTGGTCATGATTGGATTTCATAATAGTAAGTAGGTATTTCGTGATAATAGATGCCTTAATATTTATGCCAACGACAGAATTTTTTTCGTTCTTAAAAAACACTATAAAAATAGATTTTAACTATGAGAAAAAAATATTTCCCCCCAATCTTTATCTTCTCTCATTTTGGGTATCTGCTGATATGATTTTTGTATAAATTCAGAATGCATGTATTCCTTTTTGTTGCCTGCTTTTTTTTCTTTTGCTTAGCATAATTTTGTAAATTTTTCTACCTATGTACATAATTATTAAATAAATCAATTCTAGCCGAGTATCAGAGGTTTCAGCCACATTGTCTTTACATCTTCATAATTATTGTCTTAATGGCTGCATAATATTCTAACACAGTTTTATACCATAACTTAATTAGCCATCTTGTGATCAGTAAACATTTGCACTGATATCCATTTCTAGCGTAAGTAACCCTGTAGTAAACATATACATATGTAATAGTCCTTTTCATCTCTGGATTATTTCCTTAGGGTAGATGTCCAAAAATAGGATATTGCTTGACCAAGGAACATTTTGTCTCTGAAAACATACTGACAAACTGCTTTCCATTTTAAATTGTTGGCAGCAATTCCTGAGTTTGCTAATTTTCCCACATCTTCATCAAAACTGGGGATTGTCACTTTTAATTTTTGCTAACATATTTAAAATACCTCCTTGTTGTTTTATGTTTTATATTATTTACTTAGAAATTAGTGAAAGTAATTTTTTTCATGTCCCGGATAATTATGGCCCAGGGTAATTTCATATAAGCTTATTGAACACTTACTGTATACTGAGTGCTGTGCTGGGTGGGGCCTGAGAGGTACAATGATAAAGCAAGCAGGATGTTTGACCTTCAAGAGGTCATTAACTAGCGTATGTTTCAACGTCCTTTATTAATTTTAATGGCAAGTTATTTCTTTCCCTTCTTGATAGTATTTGCATACTACCTATCATTTTTTGGAAGAGTATCTTTTTTAAACATTAGTTTACATACACACATCTTGGGAAATGTTTAAAACACAGAAACAGAGAAATATACAGTAAAGGACTATGTACTCATCGCCAAGGAATGTCAAATACTAACCTTATTTATATAATTGTGTCAAGCCTTTTTATTTTAATCAAAAAATAAATTTAAAGTCCTATTTTGTCTTTTTCCTTCCGATTGCTGACTCTCCTTTTTCCTAAACTACCATTGTCATGCATGTAGTCTGTATCACTCCAGCTCACTGAATAAATTAAATTTCAAAATTTCAAAATTATTTGTGATAATATATAGTATAGTTCTGTGGGGTTCTTTATTTACATAAATCATTCTGCAACATGTATCATTTTACAGGTTGCCTTTTCACCATTTTTGAAACAGACCCATGTCACAGTATAGAGAGCTAGTTCATTTCCCTTAACTGTGATACAGTAGTCCATAATATAGATTTATCATATTTATCTAGTCTCTTATTCATGGACATACATACGATTTCCTCTTCTTCTTAAAAAAAGCATGTGCTATAATAAATATCCTTGCACATAACTGCTCATGCTTATGTGAGAGTTTTCTGTAGTATATATATGCCATGAAGCAGAAACACTGGATTGCAAATTATGAGCATCTGCAATTTTTTTGGATACTGCAAAGTGACTGCCCCACTTGGCACTCTCACCAGCAGTATATGAGAATTCCTGTTTTCTGAAATCCTCTGATATCGTCACACTTAAATTATCACCAGTTGGATGCATGACAAATGGTATTATAATTTTATATATTTATGTCCCTGATTATTAGAAGTGGGGATAGCTCTTTTTTCAAATGTTTACTCTTGAGTTCCCCAGTCTAGTTATATAACTGGACTAATATGTCTGTCACTCTCTTTACATAATGTTGATGAGGATATTTATTGACTTTTACTATATAGACCAACTGTACTTAGCACATAACACATAGTAACCTCAATGAATCCTCAGGGCAGCATAGGAGACAGGTTCTACAATTATCCTATTTTTACAGATTGGGAAACTAAGGCCCAAAGAGACTGAATAATTGATCCCAGGTTACAGAGCCAGTATGCAGTGGCAGAATTTAATCTTAAACAGTCTGGTTCCAGATTGTGACACCTACTGTCTGTCTGACTACTTGAAATAGTCTCCTAGAATAGGAGACCAGAACTAACCCTCAGCTCATATAATTTACATATACTGGCTAATCCTTCTCAGTGTATCTTCTTGTTTTATAAAACAAAAACATGAATGGGTCAGGTAGACATGAAAATAATTATATTTTATTAGATTTTTATTAAATATTTTAAATTTTTATTAAATATTAATTAATTAAATATTTTATTTAATAATTTATTATATTTTTATGTTAATGAGCTCAAGGTCTTTTTTTTAAATAAAGATTTTATTTATTTATTTGACAGAGAGAGAGAGAGATCACAAGTAGGCAGAAAGGCAGGCAGAGAGAGAGGAGGAAGCAGGCTCTCTGCTAAGCAGAGAGCCTGATGCAGGGCTTGATCCCAGGACTCTGGGATCATGACCTGAGCTGAAGGCAGAGGCTTAACCCACTGAGCCACCCAGGCACCCCACACAAGGTCTTTTTCGTAGAAAGAAAAATACATACAAAAGCATCTAAGAAGTATAAAAATTACTCTGTGTCTCAACACCTAGTTGTTACATTTTAATCCTGTCTTTTAAAATAAAATAATTATTTCATTTTTAATGGTTGAGAGTTTTCCTTCCTTTTAAACTATATCCAGGGTTAAAATGTTCAGAATAAAAATTATTTTAACTATACTTTAGGGAGTCAGTAATGTACCCATTTAAAATGTACACCAATATGGAATTAGCATATCTAATTAAACCAAACTGGGGAAAGAAAACAGCTCAGCTCTACTGGTACTAATAGAACAGACCACTGCACACTTGAGGAGAAGACAAGCCAGTAAAAAAACAAAAGAGTAATATGTTTTTGCTGAAATGGACATGACTCTAAATTTCCAGCTACAGGCAGAATGAAGAGTGATTTTTCATGGTTGGCAAAAATAAACAAAACTATTCGCAGATGAATTCTGTCAGCCAAACAACCCTGACGGAAAGCTTATGAAAGAAAGATTTCTACACATGTGTAGAAAGCAATTTTTTCCTGCTGGGTATGCCCATTAAGGTACAGATCTCGCAACTATTAGTTGTTAAAGGGAAGGTAGATAAAAAGGTAAGAGGTGGGTATTAGGATGATGTAACAGCATTGTTACTCAAGTTCATGTTTCTTACTGTTTTCCACACCAAGTACACTCATTTGGCTTTACAGGGAACCCAAGCCAGGTTCCAGGGTCTTTACTGTTTGGCACTTTAACTGACTGAACCTTCTTCCCCTACCCCACCACAGCACACATTTCTCTTCTTCCAGCACAGTGCCTAAGCTTATACTAGTCATTTTCAGGTTAGTCTTGATAATTCCTGTCAAGGGGCAAATCTTCAAGCCAGAAGTGAGTACAGCACATGAGGCCCTTACCATCCATGAATTATCATTTGTTGGTGGGATTTCCAGGCAGTCACTTAACAGAACTGGAAGGAATGGTACAGTTGAATGTTAAGCTTTCAAAAAGATAACCAAGAAAACAGAAGTCTAGAATGGAGTTTTCCCAAATGTGTTTTCTCCAGAAATTTCTAAATGCTGTTAACTGGACTGTACTGGGAATTACAGTGCACATAGCTTGCCCTTTAAAGTCACCAGATGCACTGCCATTTTAAAAGCTATGAGAAGTGTTCTACTAAAAAAATGTTATCAATTTTGCCGGAATTACCACAAATGAAAACCATAATAACAGAGTGTCTACCAACAAACAAGAAGAAACTTCATTTTTGGTGGAAAGAACTGTGTGTGAGAGGGGTGTGTGCTCTTTGATGGGATGATTGGCAAGTCATGAGATCAGAAGGGTTGAGACCCACTGACAAGAGTAGATCAGAATGCATATGCAACTAATTATTTCTAATTAGAAAAACTCTCCAAAGTATAAGACACAGCTTTAAAAATGTTAAAAATTAAATACACTTTGTCATAAGTAATCATGTTGAGTGTTGCTTTTCCTGATGAGGTGTAATCAGGATGTGATGGGGGAACACACTAAAGTTAGCATCAGAAGTCCTGCATTTGAGTTCCTGCTTTGCCACTTACTAGCTATGTGATGTATGTGAAATTTGTAATTTTAAATTTCTATATAGATGTAGGACATTATTAGAATCTAGGACACTTGCGGGATAGCAGAATGCTTCTATGTCCTCCCAAATAATAAAATGTGCAGAATATGTTAAAGATTGTTGATATTTTTTTCCCTGTTTGGGGTTATAATGAATAAAGCTGCTAAGAACACCTCTGTACACTTTTTTTTTATGGACACATTTTTTGTTAGGTACATTACCAAATTTAATGAGTTTTCCATTTCATTAGCTTTTCATGTTTTTCTATCTCTGACAGGGTGCTAACTTCTGGCCCAGTGTTCAGTTAGGATTCTCATCTATTTCTTCTGTAACAGCTAATGGTATTCTGATTTCTTATTGCTTTTTAAGAATTGAAAAGATATTTCTGAACATCATAAGAACACAGGTTGACTGAATTTTTTCATAACAAAGAGGGAAAAAACAAGTGCTCTTTTAACAATTTATGTCACAGAAAGACCTGTATAAGAGAGCTCATTGCATCTTTTTCAGTATAGCTCCAAACTGGGGGGGGGGGCGAACCCCACAAATATTCATCAGTAGGAAAGCAAATAACTGTATCATGGTATATTTACACACTGCAGCACAATAAAACAATGAAAAGCTACATATGACATGGATGAATGTCACAGCACACTGAATGGGAGAAAACAGGCACAAAAGAGTACATACTAAATAGTTTGTAGTTATATGAAATTTAAGAACAGGCAAAAACTAAGTGATGATGATATGAGTCAGAATGGTGGTTCCCTCTGGGAATGGAGTGATAGGAACGAACATGAGGGAAAGATACGGGGTGCTAAAAGTATATTATACTTCATGTGGATGGAGGCTAACAAAATGTACACAAATGGAAACAGGCATCAAGTTGTGCACTTAAAATCAGTACATTTGCATATTTCACTGGATGTCATGTTTCAATTTCATAAGCTTTTCTCTAATAAGAAAATTTTCATCATTCCTACCTGCCTCTAATCAATATTATATCTAAATTCAAATGTATTTAATCATGTCATATTTATTCCATAAAAAATAACTGATTAATTCCACTGGAGCCCACATTGTGCCAGGATGAGGAGCTGATGGCTTAGCACTAAATGGGGCATCCATGGTTGCTGCCCTCAGACACTTCTCAACCCAGGAGGAGAGGCAGCTGTGAACAAAATCATTATAAAACAAGTGTGCCAAAGGAAGTGTGAAACCCAGGGTACCAGCCTAATCTGCGAGGTCAGGGAAGGAAGTACCATTTAACTGGCACATGAAGAATGAGCGGAATCTAATTAGATGAGGGAAACATGCTAGAGGGAAAAGCATGTGCAAAAGCCCTGAGGCAAGAAAAGTGTTCCCAGCATTGAAACAGATGCTTCTGGAGCAGGGAGAGTCAGGGGAGAGGTAAGCAGGGGCCAGAGAGATATTAAGTCGGTCGATGAGAATAATGCAGCTGTTCTGATACCCATGACAATTTCAAATTAGAGATTATTTCAAATTTGCTTGGAGCTGCTGCAGCCTTATATCACTGTCAACACCCAATTGATTATTTTATTGTGGTTGTCTGGTATTGAAAAAATCCAGATTAACATGGACAAATGGTTACAAATGCTTTTTAACAGACTGGCTAGCAATCTCAGGAGACCTCATGATGAACTAGAGATGGAAGAAGATGCTTTACTCCAAGTCTGAAAAACAACAGTGACAAAAACTGAGTTAACTGACAGCACAGGCTAACCCGGTTTGTATGATAGGGACTGCATTGTGTCGACTTCTGATACATGAGAAAACTACATGTGTACTGTAGCTTTAATCACATTTCAAACACATGGCTAAAATAGTTTTAAAATGATATTCTAATAAAATTTCTGTAGAAACCCTGAGGCACTCGTTTTGAAAACCTCTGGTAGAGCCAAAGGATTCTGACTGGAATTCTCATCCTGATCCTGTCTACACAAATTTGGGCAAGTCACCAACTTCCTTTCAGTCATTTATAAAATGGTGTCTGCTCTGCATCCCAGATGTGTTGGTCTCAGGAGCTTGTGGAGGGCAGACTCTACCGGTTACCTACTTTGCTCAAAGACCATCAGGTGTCCTTCTGGTGGCATGGTGGCCAGCCCTGGGGCCAGAAGCTTGATTGGTTAAAGTCCACCAAGCGAATCCCATTTCCTCTGACCATGTGTTCACTTCCATCAGCCTCCCTTGCAGCTCAGGGTGTCCATGTGACTCCGTTCTAGGCAATGAATTACAAAGGAGAAATCTGGGTGTTTCTGGGGAATATTTTCCTCTCTTACATAAAAAGAACACCTTACATAAAAAGGAACCTCTTTTCTCCCTTCCTCCTTTATTTGCTGTCATGCAAGGAGATTTATATATATATATATATATATATATATATATATATATATACACACACACACACACACACACACACACACACATAATAGTAATATAATATATATAATGATATATAATGATATAATATATATATTTGGTGCCAACGCAGTCATCATGTGAGCATAAGGAGAAAGGAAAGAATTACCTACCCAGCACTCTGGTGTCATAGAGCTGGTGAACTGTCATTGCTATCGGCTACATCCAGCATTCTTGTTATGTGACAAAAACAATGAAATGCTCCTAGTGTCTAAGTTACTGTTGGGCATTCAATTCATTGCAGCCAGAGCCATCTCAAATGAAATACGGTGACATGAAGCTTTTCCACAGTGAGTGGCTGAGTGAAACCTAACTAGCCAGTCCCAAAGGATCGTGCTATATTCTCCTCCTCTGGATCCATGTAGTAACTCATCTTCTAGATGACATTGCCTTATAATAAAGAATTTGAGTCACTAAACTTCTTTGGGGATAAACGTGATGTAACAGAAAGCACAGGGACCTTGGCGCCTGACTAATGTGAACTTAAATCCAACTTCTACTACGGAGTAATTGTATGATTTCAGACAAGTACCTTGGTCTTCCCAACCTCAGTTTCCTCATCTGAAAAATGGGGATAACAACAGACCCTACCTCAGAGGATTGTTTGTGGTATTAAAACATCTAAGACATTTGAAGTGCTTAGAACACCACCCTGTGCATTGAAAATGTTGTAAAATGTTTGCTATGCTCTGTCTCCTACTCAACATCACTTCTTTCTCTTCCACTCACAGAATTTCAAGACAGACTTCACTATGTCAAATGTCATTCTATATCAACTTTTCTGATTCATTAGAAAGAGAGGAGATGGGAGCTAAAATCATTCAATATATACTATCTAATAAGCAGAACTATTATTTTATTAGATAATGCTTTTAAAGAGTCTCAAAGTCATCAGAAGGAGCATATGTAAAAATACAAGTTCTAACACATTAAATTGTATTTCCTAAGAGAGTTTATTTTTTGATAGTATGAGCAGAATCTTCAGAGGTATTTTCCTTTTTTAGTTATTATCATTAAAAAACTGATTGTTTTTCAAAATACTTGTAAGTAAATTCTTATCACTGTATTTCTTTATGCATGATTAAGAAGCAAGAGTGATAGGAGTTACTTCTAGATTTATTTTAAATTAATGAGCTTATGAAGTATCAAATACTAGAATTATCACAACTCCCTGCTACAACACAAAATACAGACTTTTCTAAATAAATGTCCATGTGTCTACTTTAATTGCAGCCTGTCACCAAAAGTTATCAACAGTTATAAACTTTGGTAAGTAAATGGCCACAATGGAGAGTTCCTTTATATCGCCCGAATACAAACTTTAAAAATAACAAATTAATTCTTAGCACTCAATTAACTAAAAATGGCTTGGCCCATGTACACAAGGTTGATTGACTATATTAACAGTTGCTGGATTGAATGATTTCGTCCAAGGCTTAGTCTAGGATGTTATTCAAAGGAATCATCTTTTGTGGTCTGAAATTAGCTGACAATAATATCCAGACACACTTTCCTCTTCTTACACCAGAGGGCTAACACAGGCAAACTCCTTGATTCATACATTTATTCAATAAGTACTTTTTTGAGAATGTGCTATGAGACAGGTATCGTATGAAGCCCAAGGGACAGAGAGATCAATTAAAGGTACAGGATAATTGTTCTCACAGAGCTTACGTCAGGCCTGTGGGGAGAGGGAAAGGAAACGAACAGTTTCCAAACATCCGACTGTGATAGGGCCCCGGCGGGCAGTATAGTATACTGTGGAGTGCTTCACAGTGATCCTTAAGCACACGTTGGGGATGGAGGCCCATGGAAGCTAAGGTCTGTAGAGTGGACAGCGATGAATCTAGTTGGAGGATGACGGGGAGGGAGAGAGTGGGGAGGGCAGTGTTTCAAGCAAATGAAGCATAAAGTTTTGGGAGTGCAGTAAGCACTACGTATGAACCTTACGGGGGGTGACAGTATAGAGTTTCTTACTGATTTTACAAGAACTAGAAACTTCCCTCTTAGACATCAGACCAAGGATGATGCATAAAAGAATCTCTCCCTTTTAATTTCCCCCAAACGACTGAACTGTATCATCACAACAGAGAAAAAGATATGGTACTGCTAACTGAACACAGTACCCCACCTGTGTGGTAAACATAATTAAACATAACTAAGCATTTATGCGCTAATAAGGGAAACGATAAGCAACCTTATCAAAATCTTACAAACAAAAGGGATAAGTAATTGGCACATGGATAAGGGTGACCGTACCTCCCAGTTTTCCCATGACAGTCCGAGTGCATGCCTCCTTTCACTCTCCAAAGTAACCTGGGTTGGGTAATAAATTATAGCCAATGGTTCTGAAAAGGGGATGGTGTCTATAGACTTGGCTATTGGGAGACGCTTCCCAGAACCAGTGGGATTTGCAATGTGACTTGATGGCAGGGTAGGAGCCGGAAGAAGAGCCAGTTACAGCCGAAGATCAAATGCAAGCCCAGAGATGCCTGCTGAGTACTCACCATTTCTATGAATGAGAAAGCTACTCATTCATTCCCTTCTTCACTCATTCAACAAATATCTACGGACCACACACTCCACACCAGGCATGATCTTCCTTGTAGGGGGTGGGGGAGAGAAGCAGAATTTTTTTTTTAATTAACAAATAAAAAAGCTGGATGTTTCCAGATAGTAAGAAGTGCTCTGAAGACAACCCCAAAGGGTGATACATGAGTGAATAACTGGAAGGTGACTCCTCAAGACAAGGCTCGGATCTCTGAAGAGCTGGTCTGTGAGTTCTGACCTGGAGGAAAAGAAGCAGTCACCCATGAAATGACCTGAGGAAGTATGACGGGCATGCAGGACAATGAAGGCAAAGGCCCAAGGACAGGGCTGACCTTGGGCTGTGGCTCGTGGTGATGATCAAGAAGAAGAGTGATGCTTAGTCACAGGATTAGGCACAACAAGTAAGGTAGGAATTTGAAGCTGGGGAGGCGGGTGCAAGGGCAAGGCATGTGGACAATAAACCAGGTAATTAACTGATCAGGAACACAGGGGAGCAAAGAAGGAGCAGGGAGACCATTAGGGACAAAAAGAGGGTCGTTGGTTCGGCCAGGCGATCACAGCGGAAATAAGTAGTTGGATTCAAAATACGTTTTGGAAGTAAGCTACTAGGGTTTGCTGCAAGTTTTGTGGTTGAGAAAGTAGGGAGTGAACTCTAGAGAAAAATGAGGAATAATCCCTGGATTTGGCCTAAAATTGGGTACACAGTACTATTACTGTAATTACTGAAATGTAAGCACCATTCTATGTTCAAGTGCCCATCGTACTTTGATCCAAGAGCAACTAACCTTGACAATGGGAAATGCTGATTCCTACAACGAACGCTTAGAACAAAGCCCATGTCAAAATCATCTTTTCATCTCCTGTGGTGTCTAAGTGTGTCACTGCACAGTCAATGCTCAGAAAATAATAATGAATGAACGAAAGCCTTTTATGTGAATTATTCTCAATATTTCAGGAAAACATTAAGAGGAATATACGGTAACTTTATTAAGCAACTAGTTCATTTGTTCTTTCATTTACTGTTGTTCATTTACACCTTTAACACATATTTGTTTAGTGGTTACTTTGGGCCATGCACTGAGTTACATGGTGCCAGGGTTAGGGCAGAAAAAATGTGATGACAGTGAATGACAAAGGACTCTGATGGCGACTGAAAGTCAAGGACGGTTTCCCTGAGGAAGAAATTCTGCAGCAAAGTGCCAAAGGCATGAGTCTGGCAGGAGTAAGTTCACGTAAAGGGAGGACCCACAAGAGGCCCTTGAGGCTGGAGTGGAAGAACCCCTGAGAGGAGCCCGAAACAGGCTCTGCAGAGCTTGTAGGCAGGGATCGCTGAAGGGTTCAGAGCAGGTGACACGTGACCAGACTGCATCTCCAAGAGACCAACCTGACTCTTGGTGGCAAACGACTAGACCGAAGGAGGCCAGCCAAAAGATGACACCCGATCACATTCTTTTTGTAGCTAATTAGCATTCTTTACCCAATCTAGAAATGTAACAGAGTCTGAATAACTGTCTTTGGAGAGCTTTGGATGAGCAAAAAAGGAGGAGGAGGAGGAGGAGGAGGAGAAAAAGCAATACAGGCAAGCTCAAATATTTGGCATGTAATTCCAAATACCTAGGTAATATATTCGAGGCTTCTCAAGATATCCAACCCCAGGATACACTTTTCGCAATTTCACTATCAAAGAAACAGCTAAGAAAATACCATTACTTTTAATTTTAAACTAATGGTCTTTTCCCCCATTTTAAGTGTAATGCATGTTCATTATAAAAAATTAAGGAAATGAGGGATGATACCTTTCAGTATCTCTCCAAAACAGCTGCTGTTACTATTGTATTCTATTTCTTGGCATACTTTTTACTAAGCTTTCTTCTTCTTCTTCTTCCAGGTTTGTTATCACACTGTTTATACGATTCTGTTTATTTGTCTTTCATGACTATAACACAATCATGAGAAATAAAAACTGTCTCTTCCTGAATTTACCTAAGATCTTAGTAACCCTATTTCTCCCCTCCAAGCAAGTATGTGGCCTCTAGGTGACAGAGGAGGAAGGGCTGGTCTCCCGGGAATCCTAGCATCGGCAAACCTTCTGAATATTTATTGATTTTCATCATTGACAGAAACGTCCGATTCCCCGGTACCTTCATAAGGGATTGCTATCCCATTGAGGGAGGGATGTCAAAAGCTACTGAAAATTTCAGAGGCCAACTTCTTTTACATCACTGAGCTGGCTCTAGGTGTCACTCAAACAGCTACACTGTGATCTTCCAAGGACAGAGTCTAAGTTGTGTCGTCCTTTCCAAATGCTGGAACATGAACGAATCCATAAAGTAACATATACCTCATTGTATTTACTAAAAGTGTTCCAGTTTTTAACAAATTATTGTCAACCAAATGCAAGGCATCCTAGAAGTCCTTTTCCTCATTCAGGTTTGGGAAGTGGGATGCTCTGAGGAACACATCATTTCCTCTGCCTGAGAAATAAATGAAATCACAGTATGCTAAGTTGCACATATTTTTCATTAGCACTTAGCTACCGTGTCTATACTAAGATCCATTTATCTCATACATTTTTTTTCTTTTCAGATAAAACTTCCAAATGCTTACATTTCACTGCATATTGGTTGATTGGATAATTTGAACATCAAAGGAAACTTTCATTTAATATAAGCCGTAAAGTTGTCTTTTGCTTTATTAACTCTCGATCAATAAACAAGCAATTTGGAAATGTAATCAGGAAATGCTTCCGATTGGCTGACAATGTATCAAAGCCAGGCTTCAAGGCAACAGCAGGCTGTAACAAGCAGTTTATTACCAGTAGCTGTTACTGACATTAGTCAAAACCAAGAAAGATAAAATGGAATAAGAAATGTAATGCTGGAGGAGCCTTGGGCGCTGTGTTCTCTTCTTCCTTTTGAAAACTGCAAGCCTGTCTTTGATATGATAACAAATATAAACTGTTTAAAAACACCAAATGCAGAAAAACTGAGCCTAGCCTGTCATGGAGTTAATCCATTCCAGAGTGACACACAAATAGTGTAACATCCAGCAGATATATGTTATGGAAATATTTTGAATTGGATTTACATGTAGTGAGCAAATTGGAACTTTTGATTTTTACCAGATATTGTAATATGCATGTTCTCATATTAACAGAATGTAATCCTATTTGAAGATAATGAGTTTTCAACAGGCTCTGCAATTGGAAGCTACGTGAAAAAAATTGTTTGGTTTTTAACTAGAGGTGGGAGAAGAGAATTCCACCCTAAATTCGCAAGGTAGCCTCACTTTATATCACTCAGCAGCATGTTATTTTGCCCTCAGTTACTGCTTACCAAGAGATTTCTGGGATTGATGCATTTTAGGCTTTTCCCCCCTCTTTATCTCTGCCCTGTCCATCGCCATAGGCAAATAGCAGAGAGGGGAGCACTTGACAGGGATTTTTCTTTGCACACATCACTTCTTATGGTCATTCTCAATAGCCTGTGCATATCTTTCAGACAATTAAAACAGGAGAGAGGGGAAAATATCCTTTACCTTTGTTGGTTTGAAAACTCCTTGAGATATTGAACACAGATTCACAGAATTATTTTTCATTGCACCCAGACCATTATAAGCCACACTGATAGCAAAATCAAATAGACTTAACACAAGCGAGATAAAAAGAACCAAGAAGGGATTCTATTTTTTATTGCTTTTGGAGGCATCCCTGCCTTGGCACGTTGGGCCTGCTGAGCCCGGGTGCCTTTTCATCATCACGTGAGGAGTTTCTCCTCAAAGAGCAGTTAGAGATCTCCATATTTCAAAATAAATAAGATATATACTGTTTGATGAAGCTTTCCTTTAGGGGCCTATATACTGAAATGAGTCTATGAGAGCTGGGTGGTAGACTATACTGACCACAATTTCCATCTACTTTTTTCTTTTCCCCCAGGGGTGAGACACATTAGATAGTCCTTTTCTCTGAATGACTAGCTGGCCCCCTACCCAATTTGCCTTCAACATACAAACACACTGAAGCATTATAAAAACTCCTCTGATGTAAATAGTCCTTAATTGGGTGTATGGGTATTGAAGACTTGGTTTGATTACCTCACTAACGAGCCACATGACATGCACTTTGAAACATTCTTATAGTTTGCTTTTTGCTTATAGGTTGGGCTGTATGCATATGCAGAGCTGTAAAATTTTCTACTTCTATTTTGACTCCTATAATGATGAAAACAAAACCTCTGAGCTGATTTGGTCACTTGGTTTCAGTGACAGCTGCTTTTGAATTGATTTAGATCAGCTAAAATTTTTTACTCATCTGGAATACCACGAAGGTTAGGAAAAAACAGTTTACTTAATGGTTGTAATTCAAGATTCTCAATAGGTTCAACCAAGCAATTCCAAAGTATCTTTAGTTATAGTAACCTTATAACCCCTCCCCCAAAACGGTACTTCCTAGACTTTCGAAAATTACATTTTAAAAAACTAACAAGATATTTTATTTGGTACTGATGTCATCAAATGTCACACATCTGTTAAATATCACTACAGGGTATTATTTATATTCTCTAATCCTAACGATAGTTGGATTTTTTTAAAAATCAGCTTCCAATTCACACAGAAGGGGCATATTTTATCAGTATTCTTACGAACTCACCAAAATGTAAAATGTTTGTTCCTTCAGAAGTAACAATAATAGGGGCACCTGGGTGGCTCAGTGGGTTAAGCCTCTGCCTTAGGCTAGGGTCATGATCTCAGGGTCCTGGGATCGAGTCCCGCATCAGGTTCTCTGCTCAGTGGGGAGCCTGCTTCCCCCTCTCTCTCTGCCTGCCTCTGCCTGCTTGTGATCTCTCTCTCTCTCTCTCTCTGTCAAATAAATAAATAAATAAATCTTTTAAAAAAAAGAAGTAGCAATAATAAAAGTCTCCTCAGCTTTGTAATGAAAGACTGAACAAGCAGTGCAGACTTAGAGACATTATGAGAAAAAAGTATGTGCCACCAATGATTAATACACTCAGAAATACAGATAACGCCAACATGCATTTAGCTCATCCTTGTTTTTCATGCTCATTGTGCATATAACTTAACATCACCTAGTATCAGTGGGAATACGCATAAATCAATAATTATTTTTAAGTAGACTTATCACTCACCTATTAACACCTGAAGACTAAATAACTCAGCAGTTTAACACTGTTGGGTTTCTTTTGAGATTGATGCAAAAAATCTATGTGAAGTTATTCATATCACCTGCAGCTTTGTGCCCCTAAAACAAAGTGTGGGAATTTCAATGTTGGGACAAAACTTTAGAGAGGAAACATTAGATATTGTGAAAAGAATAAAGAATGTCAATTGCTTCAAGACCAAGGGCAGTGCAGTGCTGGAGAGAGAGAGAAGGAGCACAAATGGTGTCATTTATTAGTTCTAGAAGATAACGTGATGTTTCACTGCTTTCACTATGCTTAACAGAGAGTGAAGCAATTTGTTAGCAAAGTGGTTTGTCTGGGATAAGTAGGAGTGTTGAGGCAGTGGTGATGAAGATTACTTTGTAATGTTCTCCCTTGTATGTGTAAGAAATAAAGGAACAACAGGAACATTGGGAAAAGTATCAAAAAAGTATCACAGTATTCTGTTTTATTTCTTACTTATGAATATATATAGTATAGTATAAACAGTATAGTATATATAGTGTATATATAGTATATATATGTATAAATAGTATAGTATATATAGCATATATAATAGATATACAGGGATATATAATATATCCTACTGTGTGTGTATATATATAATATATATATACAATGGCACTATCAGTTCATTTGAAGGTGAAGTCTAGAAGACGGCCTCTGTACGAGAAGGCTATATACCTCCATCTCTGGCTCCGTGAATTACGATGTAAAGGTGCCAAGGGGTGATGGGGCTACATGTGTTAATGCACATACAAAGTCGCAGGGGTCTAGCAGAGAAACATACAAAGACACATGTGAGGAGGATTTACAACTAGATAATAACTGAATATGCAAAATTTAAAAATACTGAAGGTCTGGACCTGAGGTTGAAAAAGAGGAATGCAGGATGAAGCCCAAGTGTCTGGCTGGAATCATGTATATAAGATGGTGCCACTCATTTCAATGAAGAAGATGGGAAGGAACATAGGTTAGGGGAGAAGAAATACAAGAATTACATTTTGGATGGACATGATATTTAAGAGACCTAAAAGTCATTGAGGTCCTAATGGCAATGTCATTAAGGTTTTGGAAAACATGGGAAAGGTCAAAGGAAAAGGCTGGGAGAGATATATAAATATGGGATGATCAGAAAAGAGTTAAAGGAGGTCATCTAAGGAGAGAGAGCAGAGAGAGAAAGAACTCAGAACCAGGCCTCAAAGGACCCCATATTTAGAGGGTGAGAGGGAAGAAGAGCCAGCAAAGGAGGATGAAGAATAAAGCCGCAAAAGAATGAGGCTGCTAGATTCAAAAGAAGTACCAGGGAAAAGAATATATTGTAGACCTGCTGAGTGACTCTAAGAGCTCAGGAAGAATGACGACAGAAAGGTGTTCACCGGCTTTCACAGCATAGAAGTCTCTGGTGCCTTGACTAGAGTGATTTCAGCGGCGAGCCAGAGTGAGTAATACACGAGAGCCAAGTGACCAGAGTCTCAAGGATGAGGAATTTGGATTGCTGAGAAACTGGTGAGAAGGTACAGTTCTCCTTCCATTTTTTTTTTTTTTTTTTCATTTTAAGGTAGGCAATAGAAGAGAATGTTCCTATGTTGGTAGAAATGATCCTGTGTACACAGATCTATGCCACAAGAATAAGAAAATTACAGAAAAGAGAAATAACCAAAAAAGTGAGAAAAATGGGATTGGGCTTGACATTGCTGGGAGTAGTACTTGCTTCAGACTTGATATAGATAGGGGACCATTTGCCTCATTGTCACAAGAGGGAAGAAGATCATGATTGATGCAAGGAACACTGACAACCCTTATTTTTTTAAATCAAGATCAGCATTTTATTGAAATAGGGCTTCTTACCATTCTCTCAATCTTGAGCACCTGCTATTACACAAACCAGTGATTCCCAAAGTGTAGCCACAGATGCCTTTTCGACACTCTGTCAGGAGTTTCCAAAGGTGAGGTCAAAACTATTGTTATAATGACTTTTTTTTTTTTGGTCTTTTTCACAGGATGGACATTTTACACTGGTGATGAGTGAAACTGCCACCACCTTATCACAAATCAAGGTAGTGGCCGAACTGTACCCATATTCATTGTGTCTTTTACTACCACACATTCCCAGTAGATCACACAAACACAAAGACAGGTTCACTTGAGAATGCTCTTGATGAAGCAATAACAATTATTAATTTAATCAAATCTTTATTAAATTATGAATTTTTAAAATTAATAACTTGAGTGGATGGCTTTTTTAATATTCTGTGTGATGAAATGAGAAATACACATAAAATGCTTTTGCTGCATACTGAAGTATGATGGTGATCTCAAGTAAAAGCACTTGTGTTATTATTGTGAGCTTAACTCAATGCCTTTTCACAGAACATCATTTTTTACTTGAAAGAACAATGGTCAGACTAAGTATGGTTATTCGATGTGGATATTTGGCAGGTATTTTCTCAACAATGTCCAAAATGAACCTATCACTACAGGGAAAACATTTGACAGGATTTGTTGCCAATGATAAAATTCAAGCCTTCAAGTAAAAATTGGAATTTTGGAAAATTTTCATTCATTACTGTAAGCCTGACAGTTTCCTGATATTTAAAGTCTTTTCTGAACAGATTGGTGACAATATTAATATCAATTAAAAATACCGATGATGGGTTTTTAAAAATAAATCCTATAATGAAAAGTGTTACTATTTGGAAGATCTACATAACTCAGTGATTCAAAGTTTCCCAGATGACCAAAGTGTGATGATATTACAAAATTACGTATGATTAAAAGGTCCACTTTAAGTATAAGACTAATGATTTCAATGTAACAGAGTACAAAACTTTCATTGATGTATTTCCAGGTTGCATATTGCAATTCATGCCTAGTTTCCTTAAGAAACCACCACTTGCCAAGTTTTAGTGCAGTATCAAAGAATATTCATAATTATTTGACAAGACTAATAAAACACTTCACTCTTCTTTAACTACTTATCTGGGCAAAGCTGAATTTTCTTCATTCAATATAACTTATTGCAAGAGACTGAATGCAGAAGCAGATATGAGGTCTTCTACTTAGCTAGACTTGAGATTTGCAAAAAAAAAAAAAGAGAAATGATGCTATTCTCACTATTTTTTGTTTAGTTTTACAAAATACAGTTGTTTTTCATAGCAACTATTAATCATATCTACATGGTGAGTGCTATGAAGTGTGTAAACCTGACCATTCACAGAATTATTATTTTTAAGTGAACCAATAATAGACATTTAAAAGATGTCAGCTTTTAACTTGTTTTATGGTAAATGTTGATAGGTATAACTCAAATTTTAAAAAAGTTCTTTGGGGTCCTCAAAACTTTTTAGAGTCTAAAGGAATAGTAAAACCCAAAGTTTGAGATCCATGGCTATTAACAAAAATATTTAAACAGTGTATCTGGGTGGTTCATGAAAGACTTTTTTCTTACTTTTCAGTTTTTTAATGTTTGGCCCCCTATGCAAACTGTAGTCCCTGATTAACATGTCCAGTTTTCAATTTGATCACATTCGAGACAAAGGCCTGCTGTAATAGAGTTGATAGGCAGATGGGTGAACACTTCAATTTTTACTTTCATACGTTAAACTATATATATGTATGCATGTTAAACTGAAAAGTACAGTCCTTCAGAAGAGCCAGGATATCTGTATATCAGTGTTTTGGCTGACATTCCACAAGGTTATTAAGCCAATGATAATGGTGGTGAAGCACGGTACAAGGGCTTGGTTTCTACTCCCAGATCTGCTCTTAACTTTGATCAAATCTCTTGAATCCTTTGTACCTGCAATTTCTTATATTTATAATATGGAAATGTGACTATTTTTTTTTTCATTTCCTTTCAGCAATTCATGGAACTCAGATAAAGATGTCAACATACAATCTAGTCTAAAAGAGTTGTCCCAACAGAAGAGTTGAGTCATCAAAAGCAATATCAAGATAACTAAAGTTCTTGGGAAGCCTGGGTGGCTCAGTTGGTTAAGCCACTGCCTTTGGCTCAGGTCATGATCCCAGGGTCCTGGGATCGAGTCCCGCATCGGGTTCCTTGCTCGGCAGGGAACCTGCTTCTCTTGCTGCCTCTGCCTGCCTCTCTGCCTGCTTGTGTGTTCTCTCTCTCTGGCAAATAAATAAAATCTTAAAAAAAAAAAAAAAAGATAACTAAAGTTCTTAACCTTCACTTCTTGAATATCACAAAGACCACAGTAATAATGCTTACAATCGCCTTTTCTCCCTCATCTGATTCTATCTGCAGGCTCCCCGCCATCTTGTGTACACCCTCATTTTCTTTATAATTCTGTATCAAAGAAGACAAAGAACAGGTCTAGCAAAGCAGGATCCTCCTGCTCTCCATAACCCCACCTTGAAGAAACACCATTCATAATTTTGTAGAACCTTCATAATATCCCACTTCATAGGTGTTCTATAATATTTTAGTCATTTCCCTATCAAAGGGTATAGAGAATATCTTCAGATTTTGTTATCAATATAAAAGGACCTTTACATAACTTTTTAACACATGTAAATGTAAAGATTTTTGCAAGTATAGCTTTGTAATAAATTCTTTATGTATTTTTTTTTCAAGTTGTCCTACCAGAAGGCTGGGTGGATTTTTTTTATTAATTATTTTTATTAACATATAATGTATTATTTGCCCCAGGGGTGCAGGTCTGTGAATCATTAGGCTTACACACTTCACAACACTCATCATAGCACATACCCTCCCCAATGTCCATAACCCAACCACCCTCTCCATATCCCCCTCCCCTCAGCAACCCTCAGTTTATTTTGTGAGATTAAGAGTCTCTTATGGTTTGTCTCCCTCCCGATCCCAATTTGTTTTATTTTTTCCTTCCCTATCACCCAAACACCCCACTCTACCTCTCAAATTCCTCATATTAGGGAGATCATATGATAATTGTCTTTCTCTGTTTAACTTATTTCGCTCAGCACAATACCCTCTAGTTCCATTCACATCATTGCAAATGGCAAGATTTCATTTCTTTTGATGGCTGCATAGTATTCCATGTATATATATACCAAATCTTTATCCATTCATCTATTGATGGACATCTAGGTTCTTGCCATAGTTTGGCTATTGTGGACATTTCTGCCATAAACATTTGGGTGCACATGCCCCTTCAGATCACTACATTTGTATCTTTAGGGTAAATACTCTGTAGTGTGATTGCTGAGTCATAGGGTAGCTCTAGTTTCAACTTTTTAAGGAACCTCCATACTGTTTTCCAGAGTGGCTGCACCAGCTTGCATTCCCACCAGCAGTGTGGGAGGGTTCCCCTTTCTCCACATCCTTGCCAGCATCTGTTGTTTCCTGACTTGTTAATTTTAACCATTCCGATTGGTATGAGGTGGTAGCTCACTGTGGTTTTGATTTGTATTTCCCTGATGCCAAGTGATGTTGAGCATTTTTTCATGTGTCTGTTGGCCATCTGGATGTTTTCTTTGCAGAAATGTCTGTTCATGTCCTCTGCCCATTTCTTGACTGGATTATTTGTTCTTTGGCTGGGTGGATTTTTATTTCCACCAACATGTAGATCAATGCCAGCTTTCCCAAACCTTCATCAATACCAGATCTGTTTGAACTTTAAAAATTTTTCCCAGACTGACAGATTTTAAAGTTACCATTATCATATTAATTTGATTTTCTGTAACTGTTACTTTTTATTAATAAAGAAGCATGCTTTGTATATGCTTATTGCTTATTCAGATTTTTTTCTGTAAATTACCTATTCATGATCGCTTCCTAATGGATTAGTAGTCTTTCCCTAAATGACTTACAGAAATTATTGTCTCTACTCTGTGACTTATAAATATGTTTCCCAGTCTTTTGTTTCTCTTTTTACTTTATTTAAAATGTTTTGTCTAGGAAGATTTATTTTTTATTTAATTTAATCTACCAACAAATTACCTTTGGCTTCCAGTTTTATCATGCCTAAGGGCCCTGAACTTACTTTCTTTATTCATGAGCTTATTTCAGATCTTTAATGATTTCATTTTTATGCTCAGATTTTTGAACCAACTAGAATTCATTTTGAGTAAGGAGTGAGATAAAGCTCCCATTTCATCTTTTTTTTCCAAATGGCTAGCCAGTTGTCCCAATACTCTTTATTGAATAATCCATCTTTTCCACAATATTTTGAAAGGCCACCTTTATCATATCCTAAATTTCTACATTTTCCTCTATCTTTGACCTCTCAAACAGGGAGTTAGTTATAAGTGAAGGGTAAGAAACTAAGGAGGAAAAAATATGAAATAGAAAACATAGTGGTTAGAGGAAATCAGGAAAAAAACAAAATGGTTTTAGAGCGACAGTAAGAGCATCACATTAGTCTGCTTTCATGGCGCCAAGAGAATATTCTGCAGTTGTCAACTAAGTCATAGAACGTTGGCAGTACTGCCATCCTACTCAGGAGACTTGGATTCTTATTATAAACAGTGTATGGTAAAGAGATAAGCATTATCTGTCATTTTTCTTAACCTAGGATCATTAGTTATTTGGTGGCATTGAGAGAATAATGTGTCTTTAAAAGACCTTTTACCTTGCAGGTAAACAGTATATAAAACAGCACCCCATCACTAGTGTATACAACACCATCCATCCACCCCCCCCCAAGGACTACCACTCCCATTCTGCGCATTTGTCTCTATTTTCATGGGAACGGACTATCTTTAATTGTAAAAGGAAAGAATGAAATATTTTATGGTGGGTATGATGAGAAGTAAAAGTAGAGAGAGACACAAAGGTTTTATCTCTTTCTGAGCACCTATGGACTACTTTTGACCTCCCTTGAGGGATAGGTTTACGATTCAGAAGTGGATGGGAGGGGCACCTGGGTGGCTCAGTGGGTTAAAGCCTCTGCTTTCGGCTCAGGTCATGATCCCAGGGTCCTGGGATCAAGCCCCACATCGGGCTCTCTGCTCTGCGGAGAGCCTGCTTCCTCCTCTCTCTCCCTGCCTGCCTCTCTTGCCTACTTGTAACCTCTGTCTGTCAAATAAATAAATAAAATCTTTAAAAAAAAAAAAGAAGTGGATGGGAGTCTGCAAGTAAGGACAGCTGCCTCTGGGGAGCCGGAGACCAAAGAAGGTTGAGAACGTAGAGGAAAACATTCTCAGCTCAGCAGAAAGCCTGGTACCCCGCAGGTACTGCGTGGACTGGAGACCCCGAAAAACAAGCAGCAGCTGGCAGAAGAGTTCACTTCTCACAGTGTTCGCAGGTCTTCTCCAGAGTCCATTTTTGGCATTTGCAGAAGAAGGAGAAATGGAGTCACAGAAACAAGAGGACAAAGGAAGTCTGATAACTGCAACTGAACCCTGTATTTCAGCCACACATGAGATACCTCTTTGTAGGACCCAGGGAAAAAGCAGAGGCCCCGGGCCTGTTTGCTCTTGTGTAGAGGCTCTCAAGGGAGGAGCTATCTGGAGTCACAAATATTTAGAGAATGAATGAATGAACCAATCAATGAATGACCCTTACTATAACAAGAATCTTTTTTAAACACTCTAAGTGGTTGATCTTGCTTGGAATGAACATTAAAAATCTGCCATGTAGCACAAAGTACAAGAAATACAGTCTCTCAAATTTAGAAATTAGAAATTGTGAGAGAATAATCAGCTATTTTAAAGTCCTTTTTTTTAATCTCCACTCCTGGGGTTTGATCATTTCCTAACATTATCATCTCTAAACCCAAATTTTCTAGTAATTATAACACAGGAGCCTCAGAGATGAAAACCCTCAGCCTGGAGGTCCTGGGTAAAGTTCAGGGCAAATAGGACTCGCATGTGGTTGGAACTCAGAGGCACTACTACAGGATATAAGTGGGAAGGAACTTAGTGGCAAAACACCTACTCCTTTTTGTCCTTGATTTCCCCAGGACTCAATATCTAAGTTAATTCTCATAAGGGAAAGAAGTAAACGGATGAGGCCATTACTCCCAGGCTGGCTAGTGGAGAAAGTTCCCCTGATAAGTAGCCACAGAACGTTGGTGATTCTAACAAACATAGCACGGAGAAATAAAATCCAGGGTTCCTTTCCTACAAAAAGTATACTTGAAATAATTCTTGATACAATGTTAAATAAACATTATTATCCCAAGAAAACTAGGAGAATGTATGCAATTTAGAGTTATTTAGGACTACAACCCTAGGGAAAATATTCTTTTTCTTTTTTAAAAGATTTTATTTATTTGAGTGAGAGAGAGAGAGAGAGCATGCAAGCATGAGCAGGCAGGGAGAGGGGGCAGAAGGAGAGGGAGAGCAGGGAGCCAGATTGGGGGGTGGAGCTCAATCCCAGGATCCTGGAATCACGACCTAAGCCAAAAACTTCACCAACTGAGCCATACAGGCACCCCGAGAAAATATTCTTAATATAGTTTTATCAGAATATTGATAAAATAACAAAGTCCTTAAATAACATGTTTCTGAAATTCTGTTTTACAAAATACTCTGAGTTAAACTATTAATACACAAATTGACATATATTACAAATTGTAATGCTAAGTATTTGAACAAAGTATTCCCAAAGAGGGTGGACATTCAATTAAACCAGGTAAGAACTGCATCCTGCCATGGATAGGTGGTCTAGGCACAACTGGCTACAAGATACATTTGCTCTTTATGTGAATTATGTGAATTAATGTGAATTACCTCCTGTGCAAATGGCGAATAGAGGAACCGAGACAATATAACTCAAAAAGTGTGTTGGTATATTTTTTCTAGCACAAAGTTTTTTGTTTGTTTGTTTGTTTAAAGAGAGAGAGAGAGACCGTGCCTGCACACACCAGAGGGGGTAGGGGCAGAGGGAGAGAACGTTCTAGCAGACTCCCCCATGAGCCCGCGGCGGGGGGGGGGGCTCCACACAGGGCTCAATCTCACCACCTTGAGATCATGACTTGAGCGAAGAAATCAAGAGTCAGAGGACGTTCAACCGACTGAACCACCTAGATGCCCCTCTAGCGCAAAATTTTGACGCAATCGTTGGTGAACTTTGATACAGCCACGAAGAAAGTCTTAGCAACTTAGAAAATTTTAAGGAAAAAAAAGCTGGAAAACTACAAACAAGACTTCCTTTAAAGGGAGTAGCTGCTGGTTTAATGGCCTCAAGATTTTTTTTTTAAACATTTTTTTTAAAGATTTTATTTATTTATTTGACAGACAGAGATCACAAGTAGGCAGAGAGGCAGGCAGAGAGAGAGAGAGGGAGGAAGCAGGCTCCCCGCTGAGCAGAGAGCCCGATGCGGGGCTCGATCCCAGGACTCTGAGATCATGACTTGAGCCGAAGGCAGGGGCTTTAACCCACTGAGCCACCCAGGTGCCCCTAAACATTTTTTTAAAAGATCTTATTTATTTATTTGACAGAGAGATCACAAGTAGGCAGAGAGGCAGGCATAGAGAATGGAGGAAGCAGGCTTCCGCCCAGCAGAGAGCCCAATGCAGGGCTCGATCCCAGGACCCTGAGATCATGACCTGAGCTGAAGGCAGAGGCTTAACCCACTGAGACACCCAGGTGCCCCAACGGCCTCAAGAATTTTGAGGCTTTCTACCATTTTAGGCTACTGGAAAAGCCACAGTGAAGGTGATGAAATTCCAAGGCTTCTTCCGTGCTCTAAAACAATGGATTTACAAAAAGCCTACACCCTGCATCAGATTTTAATGAAAATATCCTCTCTCAAAAGCAAATGTCCTCCAAGACATGCTATCTGGAGGAGAAAACACAAGCTCAACATTTTAAGAGTGTAAAGAACTGACTGATTATGATGCTTGGTATGAACGCTAAGAAAGATTAAATTGTGCCAGAAATTTTATTAGGACTATTTCATTTTGTTTATGCTATTAAGTCCACGATTTGAGAGTCTGCTCTCATCCCAGTTTCCCCACAATCCCTTTTCTCTTTAGGATAAGATTCTGCAGACCCCAGGGTTTTTCAGAACACAGATGGCCTTCTAGCATCCATGCCTATGCTTCCACTTGAAATAGCTGTTTACAGTCTCCTCAAGTGAGTTAATCCCAGGGCTACCCACATTTCGGCTACGGAATTTCCTCACCAGGAGAAAGAGATTTATGTTTCTTCACAATAAGGTCATCTGGTTGCCAGCGGTGTACACTCGTAGTTGAGCTTATGGGGGGAGGGGGTGGGAGGCACATTTTGCAAACCTGCCCCAGGTTGCAGGGGAAGGTACAGAGCTGCCTTGGTTGTGATAGTCATTCAGATGTTGTGGGTATCTCACAAATTAATTCTCCCCACTTCTTTCAGATTGGTTTGGGAATGCAGCACGTGGGGGCGGAGTGGATCATTTGGTACACTAAGAGGATTCCACTGCTGGTGGTAAGGGCTTCTCTTGTGAATGGTGAATCTTAGCAGACACCCTGTGCTCTGGCACCATTCTGGAATCCTCAGGGAAATGCTGTGTTCCCTCAGTCAAGACGCTCCACTCACTTTCCTTCTCATTTCTGCTCCAAGAATGATGGCTGATTTTACATACCGTGATATACTGACGAAATCCGCTACATAAATACAAAGGCAACAACAAAAGATTTTTGAAAAATGATAGTAAGAGAAAACACCTCTCTTTTTAATTTCCATTGGAGACGTTGAACTAAGCCACAGTGAGCATGGGGATGAACAAATGAATATTAACAACATATGTATTTTATGGGTGAGGTGGTTGTCTATTTCTGCAGTAAGGTCAGGCTGGACTCCCAAATATAAATGTAGAATGAGCACAGAAGGCGTCAGGTCCTGTCTTGGATCCTCCTTCCTCTCCAGTGTAAGTTTTTATATCCTTTACAGAGTTGCTGGAATCACCATCAACACACCCTCTGAAACTTGAGATCATTTCTAGACAATCAGCATAAAATAATTAATTCTTTATAAATAATATCAAAGTTGTTTGTTGATTTTCTTTTCCTCTCGTTTTCCTGAGCCATGTTTGAATCTCTGATGGAAATAATTTAAAATATACTGAGGATGTCTGTAAGTTAAAAGGATAATATAGAGATGGTTATTGAATCAGCACATTAGCTGTTAGCCTTTCTATTTGCTTATCATACAATGGGAGCTGCTGTTTACTTTTTATTCTACAAAGGACAGGCCACTTTCTGTCTCCAAACAGTTAAAGGAATTAAATGAGAAATTATTCCAAATGAACTGTACACAGTTTGATTAGCCTAGCTGAGGAATATAGTTTCTGAAAAAAGAGTCATCAACACACCGAGGTCAGATGCATTCTTACTGAATAATAAATTGAAGCCCCAAATGCTGCATGTGGTAGCTTGTGTGTGTGTGTGTGTGTGTGTGTGTGTGTGTGTGTGTATTCTTGTTATTTCTTGTCAGTAACGCAGGAAGTATTCTAATTGGCTGGATATTTAGGATGGGTTATTTTAAAGCTGTCCAGTTTAACACCACAACATGGTAAAGAGGCTCAGTTAAATAGATCACAAATGATATACAGGGGAGGATAAATTTTTATTATACTGATGACAATATAACTCAAGATCTTTGTGTCTTAAAGGTTCCTTCTCATATAGTGACTTCATCCTTATCACAGATCTGTGGGGCAGGGGGTACAATGGATGTTCAGACACCAAAAATTGACCTAATGAAAGGATCTATTTTGTAACCTAAAGAGGAATATAAAAAAACCATGCAATGAATTCATACATATATATACATATGTATGCATTTATAGTGTGTGGGATTACATAAAAAGGTATTTGAAAATCATAAGTCAAATACTTTTTTTACTTATATAATAGAGTAAAAATAGTCCAGTACTAGAAATAAAAAATCACACACAAGGGCAACAATCCCTGATCTCAAGGGGACTGAGTAGATTTTCCAATCTCTAGGGTAGTCTAGCACCAAATGTGGTTTCCTTCCAAACTGTTGATTAATTATTTGGGGGTGTGTGTGCGTGTGTATAGCAATCTAGAGATTCTTGTTTTCAAAAACATGCCAAGAAAAATATTTTGAAATCAAATCTAAAATCAAGGTATTATCCACAGGCTTCTGCATTTTTATCAATAAGACTAAAAAGCAGTTTTCAAACGGAGGCTTATGAGATATATTTCCTGAGGAGTAAAAGCATGTTTGGAGCCAACCTGTAGCCATTTTACTTTACCTTCAAAGTAGGATTCTATAATCCTTTACACAAATGTGAGGGCAGCTCTATTGTGTACTGGTGTACTATTCGTGTTTTACTGAATTTTCCTAGGGAATGAAATTTTAAAAACCGTAAGGTAGATGAGGTGAGGAGGTAAAACACTCCACTGGACAGCAAAGATGTCTACAGGCGCCGGTCTGTGAGGCTACTCAGCCGCAGGACAGATTTCCCAGCCCTGTCCTGAAATGGTGTGTGGACAAAGAAGACAAGACAGGGTCATAAACTAGAAGCGTGTAGCAGCTGATAGGATAAATGATTGACACCACAGGTTGCTAAGTATCATGGATGCTTGTCTAAGTCCTTTCCTTCTTTAAAAATAAATAAGTAGGGAGAAGTTAGCAAAACAATAAAACAACAGATGTGCAAGCCCACATTTAAAACCCAAGTCTTCCTTCTTCCCCTGTCTTTCCTCTTTCCTTTTCTCCGCCTGACTCCAAGCACACCTTTCCAGCTCATTACTGCAAATCATTTGAATTCCAGCACACAATGTCACCTGCTCTGTAATCTGATTACTTTATGGAGGAATTAGTATGTATATTTAATGTAGAAGGGTTTTAATCTTGATGAAAATAATCCTAAGGAACTGTGATAGGGCCGCTCATATGTCTGGCAGATATGCCAGTAACATGCTAATAAATGACAGCTGATTTATGTATCTGGATTCTTTTATTTATAAAAATAGCAAGTGGACTGATTTTTGATATTAATAATACAAGTGAATCCACTTTGATTAGACTTCTGTGGAGAGCTGTGCATATCCGGCATTACAATTAAATCTTGTGATGTGGAATGGGAATGACATGCTAATGAAGCAAGCCAGTGAGCCTGAACCAAGAGTGTCCAACATCATTATGGGATATCTTAGATGAAGAGTAATTATAAGAGGAACACTGAAATGTCATTAAAAATCTTCACTAAGAGATTTAACCTACTATTTTGTACTAATGCTGGATTTTTTTTTTTTTTTTTTTAGCAACATAACCGAACACAAAGTTCCTTTTCAGAATTTACAGGAAAAGGTTTTTAAATAGGTCTGGATTTAAGAAAAGATACAATCTACTGTCCTAATTTAATTTGGTACATCAAAATTCAATGGTGGTATGTAATTGAAATCTCTTTTTAATAATTTCAGATGAATTAGCAATTAGGGCTTGATCCGATTTCCATGAAATTTATTAAAATTGAGGGTTGAAGCCCTTGAAAATTTTTATTCTTTTCACTCCATTAGCACAATACATCTAGTTTAAATGACTCTGTCAGTTAGTATGGTACATTCCTTGTTTATTTATGAGAATTTGTTTCAAGGAAGTTCAAAAGAGGTAACGTCATGCATATTCATAAACTATGCCTTATAATATATGAATCTAGAAAGCTCTCAAAGCTTAAATTCCCTCCCTTTTTGGAAAAAAAAATGCACTACCCTCACCTTCAGAACCATATTGGCTTCTGAGCAATTCTTACTCGGGTACTCCCTGTGAGTGACTTCACCGCATCCCCAGCCCCTATGGGAGTAAGACTTCCTCGTGACAAGTGGCAAGCGGGCACTGCCAAAAGAGGACACGGGAGAGCTGAAACGGTGCCAAGTCTCGACAACATAAGATGTGGACTCTGAACACCAACTCCCACTTCATAAATCCGGGAGCCCCAGTACAAGAAAACGCAACCGAAATCACAGTACCTCTCACACTGCCTTGGTGCCCAGCAGGAAAAACACAGTGCTTCTCAGTGGCAAACAAATAAATTACGCACACGCTGAAAGACCAAAAGAAATATGCCAAGCATTTGTTCCCCTTCCCCAGGCTCTTTGTGAAGAACTGCAATTATGCTTAACAAAAAACACCATAGAACTAGTTGGCATCACTCTGAGACATAAATGTGTTTCTGTTCCAAATATGTAGCATTTTCAGAATGTTTGTATGTATAATGTGCAATTTGTTCAGTGTATCATTCTGGGAAAACCAGGTCCTGGCTGGGTAATTATGGGAAGGGTAAACAGTATTTTCTCACTGTGAGCTTCCATTTCTAAAGTTGTAGCAAAAACTCTTATTATTTACCTTTTTGAGGAAACATTACTAACACAGGCCTTGCCTTCATCAAATTTGATCTTTACAAATGAGTTCTCCTCATTGTTTAACAAAAGGGGCCCCCTGGAGAAACCGATGGGGAAAATGGATGTCTTTCAAGGAGACTGTGAATGAGTACAGGATCTCTTAGCTCATGAGGGTTCTATAAAGGAAATAACACTGACTCTCGAAAACCCTTATTAGAAAACCCTGGGAGTTTCTACTTGCTTAAATTTTATTCAACAGGTCTCTGTTCTGCGACTGTGTGAATTAGTATAGGATACTGCTACTTCCCAGTGATATTCTAAGGGCCAAGGGAGACAAGACCATGGGGCTAAGGGAGTATGGGGAGCAGACCACTGAATAATGAGGCATCCTGGAGGAAGAAATGCTGAACCAGGGATGGCCAAGATGGGTGGTGATAGAGCAAGATTAAAAGGGTCTTGCAGGTAGAGGAAAAATATGACCAAGATTCAGAACCCTGAATCTGAGTGATGTGTGATGTAGAGACATTGGGGATGGCAACTGGCAGGGGTGGGAAGGAAATGCAAGGGGCTTTTTAGCACACAGGCCAAGGTAGGAAATGACAACAGAAGAAGCAAAAAATAGGTGTAAGGGCCATGTCCTGGATGGCCTTATATATCATGCTAAGCAAATCAGATTTTATTTTGTAAGTGGTGGACAGCCACTGAAGGATTTTAAGCCCCAGAAAAGTACAGTCAGACACACAGTTTCGGTCAGTCACTCACTTTGCTGCCTCCATCTTTGCTTGAATAGTTATGCCTCTTGAACGCCCTCCCTCAGACGCAACAGATTCAGTTTCAAGTAGTTTTACGACTCTAATGGAAATTCAGCAGTGTTTCTACCAAAAATGACAAGCATTTTTGAGGACGACTGAGCTATCATGGTTCTCACAATGCCGGTTCTGTGCATCTTACAACACTGCTCCAGCTTCTCTAGTATACTTTCCATTCGCAACTGTTTTAAGGATTTCGCATGCTCAAAAAGAGCAAGCCAAATCTGAGCGAGGCCAGATGCCAAGACAGTGAATCTGGACACAGCTGAAGGCTTGCCACTGAAGCCAATTCTACAGATGAGCCTTTGTTTTGTACCCTTCTGGTACACACACTTTTTTGCCCCAAAACCACTCCAGAAAGAAGGAACACAGGAGGCTCAACAGGGGAATGGCTATAAATTTGCAGAGCCAAATTGCTAATGCCCTTTCCCACAGCAATCATGTGATTTTAGCAAGATCACATCCGAACATTCCAAACCAGTTTGGGAAGTTGGGCAGAAGGAGGGCAGACAGGAATGAAGAGGAGGGAAAAAAAAAAAGGGGGGGGGCGCCTGGGTGGCTCAGTGGGTTAAGCCTCTGCCTTCAGCTCTGGTCATGATCTCAGGGTCCTGGGATCGAGCCCCGCATCAGGCTCTCTGCTCAGCAGGGAGCCTGCTTCCTCCTCTCTCTCTCTCTCTCTGCCGGCCTCTCTGCCTACTTGTGATCTCTGTCTGTCAACTGAATAAATAAAATCTTTAAAACAACAACAACAACAACAAAAAACCCAGAATAAAGAAGATAATACTGAGAAAAACAGAAGTCAAACAACACAGTTTAAAGAACAAAAGCCAACAATTACATGTCTTATCAATGGTCTCCAATAAGTCATTTTTGAGACCACTAAATGCCCAGGCTTTTTAAAATGAAATACTTTCTACCTTCTCCCGATTTTCATTTTATTTATGGTTAACAAGCTAAGAAGTATAAGATAATTTACTGCACTTAATTTAGAAAGGAAATGATCTGCAATGGCCTGTGGAATGTCGTTCAAACCCTTTTCTGCCACTGGAGGGCTTTATCAAATTCTGCCTGGATTCTCCCACCTGGTCTCCTTGTCTATAGGTTCCAAGGTAAAAGTTCCCAAGTGCTTTCTCGATGGTGGGGAAGAGAGGCAAAATGGAAAGGAAATATGGCAGGGTTTGACAATATTATCCAACTACTGAAAATGAAGAAGAGAAGGAGGAAAAAGGGAGAACAAGCAAGGAGACCCCTCACAAATGACACTAGAGCCAGAGAAGGCTAAAGCATAAGGTAGATACAAAGAGCCCCTCACCAGTAGCTCCAAATGAAGCAACCATCTTTCCTCATCATCCACTTCCTTCCTTCCTCAATCTCCCTTCTTCCACTGAGTCAACCATATTTAGCTTCTTAAGGGTTTAACTAAAAAAATTGTAATCAGATGATATTTGATTTGGGAACTATAAGATCCAAAAGAGAAAATTTAAGTTCTGGAACTTAACTATTTGGAACTATATCAACAATTGAATTTATTATATTTATAATAATATAGAATATAACATATATATAATAGAATATATATGTATGTACATATATATATCAAGAGCAATACATGTGGATTTATAGGACAAAAGCATATTTTTAAAATGAATTATTGCTTCTTTTTCATGATAAAATGCCATTTCCTACTCATTTAGTAAGTGTAAAATATGAATTTATAATTTCAGCAATAATCATTCTGTCAGTAATGAGAGCAATTAACATTTCACACCAAACTAATAATATTAGCAAAAAATAAAGGGGATATGATCTATTTAGATTTAACTGAAATTCACCCATAGTGAGAGAGGCCAATTAGGCACAGCATATACACTGCATCCCACCTTTTTCTTCATTGCCTTTTGATTTTTATAAAAAAGTGCTAAACTGACTTCCTCTTACATTAATGGAAACTACATTTTTATTCTAAGGAAATGACATCAATTGCAGGCAGAATTAAATCCTCATGTATCAACTAACAGGAAAAATCAATAAACCACATTTTTCCAACACTGATAGGACACTAATAAATGGCATCCTGCCCAAAACGCATTTTTTAAAAAAAATACTTTCCTCATCAATATGAATTGAGTAGTCATTAGGTGACAAATGAAATTTTAGAAACTAAAGAGGAGGTGGAAAACATAAGAGGACTTTTTGTCATAAAAAAGATGCCATATATTCATTATACCATTTCTTCCTAGGCACCCAGGGAGAAGATGACATTTCTCAATCTCCTTCACCTTTATGTATGGCTCTGTGACAGAGTCTTGGCCAACAGCATACTGTTAGAAGTGATGTGAACAGCTTCCAGTCCTGGCCTTTAAAAACCTCCCTCAGGGGCACCTGGGTGGCTCAGATGGTTAAGCCTCTGCCTTCTGCTCAGGTCATGATCCCAGGGTCCTAGGATGGAGCCCCACATCTGGCTCCCTGCTCAGCAGGGAGTCTGCTTCTCCCTCTACCTTCCCCCCCCCCCGCCCAACCCAGCTAGTGATCTCTCTCTCCCTCAAATAAATAAATAAAATCTTAAAAAAAAAAAAATCTCAGGACGTTTTAGCTCTCACTTCTTTCTTGGGGGCTACACATTTCTGAGAGCACAGCTATAAAATGGAAGTGGCCCACTCCATCTCCATCAGACCGTGAGGCAAAAGCAACTTTTGTTGCATTAAACTACTGAGATTTGGGGGTTTATCAGCAACTGAAGAAGAGCCTTTCCTAATCCCATAATCTGGAGAATAAAATTATAACAATGATAACAGGTAAAATAACATGGGAGTGTAGGGATTAAGTATTATCTGTGGACAGAAAAAGAGAAAGTACCTATCGCCTGTGGGCTCCTTCAGGGGCGGCATCAACAGGAGGTGCTACTTCACATAGCTCTCAGATTCTGGTAGGAATTTGCAAAATAGAGCAACACAAAATAAGAGATCGAAGGAAATGACCTATCATTGCTGAAATGTCCTTCATCATCAAGTAATGCCTTGGTATTTCCTCAAACAAAGGCAACTAAAAGAGAAGGAAATAAAAAATGATTTTAAGAGCTTCATTTAACATTGTGCCAAAGCAATACCAGATTACCATTCAGCTGAACTAGAAAATTGATTTGGCCAGACAATACATTTACTATGTAATCTGATGGCACTTTTATTATGATTTCATGATAAAAAAAGCACTGAGCAGGTTGCTCAGAAATGTCAAACCTCTCTCCAAACTAGAATGTATTGATTAGTAAGGGATCCTTTGTGCCCAGTATCTAACTGGTTCTATTTTAAAATACAAGCTATTTTCTGATAGCTCGGTAGGTTTCAAGGTTAATGTAGTAATACCACCATCTATAGTTGCCAGGGGCAGCTGGAGCCATTTATACTGAATATCTTAATGTAGATGTACAAAGTTTCCCCCAAGATGAAACAAAAACCAAGCAGCAGAAAATCCGAACTCGTTTACTATGCAGAGAAAGTGGTGTGTTCTGCACTGGTCTCTTCTTCTGAGAAGGTGTGAGGTGAAGGCTTTGCTGTGAATTGTCAAACCTGCTTTTCTAGAAAGGATGTTTGAATTATAATAGAAAGAAGAACCTGTGAATTTGGGGGGAAAATGAAGAAAACCATATTAGGAACAAATGAATAATGTGTCAAGGGTCTTATCACTAGAGGGCAAAGGATAACCATCCTCAAAGTGCAACATATGAGGGTATTGAGTTAGAGGAACATAAAGAGTACAAGGAAAAGATTCAGAGCATTGGGAGATCTTTGAGGAGCTTGATCTGGGGAGATCACATTATAGCTCTATAAATTCAAGGTGGAAATGAATGGCGGTTTTGCAAGTTTGAGGGATACATCATTTCTAAGGGGGACTCATCGGGATGCAGTTAGTTCTGAGCAGTGGAGATGAAGGCATGGATTTTCCTGAATGAAGTGGACCAGGCAGAAGTGTTAGCCCTAATAAAAATTGTAAAAGCACTAAGTAGACCTCAAAGTTAAATTTATGGTCAGGACTTAATTGAAGATTTTCATAATGACCAACCTGTGCACTTATGTATATTCCTACTTGAATAGAAGTGTGTCAGATATTTCCAAGAAGAAATGATGATAAAGACTAGCCCAAGAAGAGTTTTCTCTTAAAAATTGCAAAGTGGCCCTAGTGACTTAGGGCATATCTAGCAATGTGATTAGAATAGTGTGTTTGCCTGCATGACTTCTGTGGACCTGCATTTTATAATGATCTTCAATTTTCTTCTCTTTCCATCACCATCATCTTATTAACCAGAATATTTCTGCAGGCAGTGTTGCTGAGATCCTTTAGTTTTCTTGACACCGGACACACAGGATCCATCTTTGGTTTGGATATTAGGAAAGGCGGCAACATGAAGGCTGATGACATTAACCAGCTTTATAAATAAAGTGGAAGTAAAATGTTGAAACATAGTCCCCCCCCCCTTTTTTTTTTTAGTATACATAGATCCTTAGGTGTCCTTGAGCAGTATGTTGTTTTTTTTTTTTTAAGATTTTATTTATTTATCTGACAGAGATCACAAGTAGGCAGAGAGGCAGGCAGAGAGAGAGGGGGAAGCAGGCTCCCTGCTGACCAGAGAGCCCCACGCAGGGCTCGATCTCAGGACCCTGAGATCATGACCTGAGCCGAAGGCAGAGGCTCAAGCCACTGAGCCACCCAGGCGCCCCGAGCAGTATGTCTTGATCAGGGGCATATACACCTGTTCTGGGATACAGAAATTGTCTTTCCTGTTTTAATTGAGGAATATAATCAAGAAACCTATTTTTTCCCTGCATTATTCTATATATCATTCTAAACTTAACAAAATGTGCAAAGACTCTTGCTAAAATATTTGATGCGTACTTCTTTTAATGACTCTGATGTTTCAGGATCAATTTGTGGTTATAGATTTTTTTAAAAGGTAGATTTCCCTATTGACTGTCCCAACCCCACTTCCCATTATGCATCAACACTGTTCCTATGAGGATCTAAGAAAGGCTTATAAGTGTTCTGAGTCACTAATAAAGGGTCCTTTAATACCTAAGAAGGGCACATTAACACTTGTGAAGAGAGGCTCAGCAGAAGCTCTGGGCATGGGGAGGTGTCCTGCTAAATGGGCTGGAGTCAGTGTTGGCCATGATCCAAAGAGGGCCTTTGCTCAACAGCAATAAGATCAGTTGAGGGTGCCTGGGTGGCTCAGTTGGTTCAGCAACTGCCTTCGGCTCAGGTCCTGATCCCAGAGTCCCAGGATCGAGTCCTGCATCAGGCTCCCGGCTCCACGGGGAGTCTGCTTCTCCCTCTAACCTTCTCCCCTCTCATGCTCTCTCTCACTGTTTCTCTCCCCTCCCTCCCCCCAAAAAAGATCAGCTGATGTGGTTTGTCTCCAAGGGCAAGGAACTCTATGGATTCTATCTCAGCTTCTCCAGGATATTTGACATCTCCCTATTTATTACTGTTAGAAAATCTAAGTGCCACACCCCTCAAAGCTTTCCCTTATGATTTACAAGAGCATAGACTGGGAGTTGAAAGGAAACCAAATGCCCCATATTCTGTATTCTAGCTCTAAGGACCCTAATTCTCCCCAGCACTATGAGGAATCTTCTGACTAGGGCAGGTTACGGGAGGGGGAGAGGTACCTATAAATTACGATGTCCATATTTTATCTCACCATTTCTTTATGCTGTGATGCAAACTATGGCTATCCACTTCCCTTGGGGTAACAGCATGTATTTGAAGCCTTCGGAATGACAGGTGTTCTGGACAACTCTCTCCTTTGGTTCAACGCTATTTATCTAAGTAGGATCCCTTATAAAATACATACCGTCAGGACAAGCAAGCTTTCCCTTTCTCCTATGTCAGTGGTTCACAAACTTTGTTACACATTAGAATCACCAGGGGAATTTTTTAAATTCTCCCTTATACCAATTAAGACAAAATGTCAGTGGGTGGAATCTGTTATCAGCACGTTTTCAAGATCCATAGGAAATTCCAGCGGATAGCAATGGCCTAGAAGTTAGTGGAAGGCTTCAGTGTGATAATCAGGTGGAGGAGCTTTCTGATAAAGGAATCAGTGGTGGAAAAGTCTAACAGTAATTGTCACTGAAGGAGGCAGAGGAAGAATGAGATGAAGAGACAGGGCTTCAGTGACAGGTGGTCCTGGAAAAATGGAAGTGGGGGATGGGAGTGGTACCCATTGGGAGTCTTAATTCATGGGAAGAATGTTCACCTTTTCCCCCAAGTCAATACGTGATTGGTAATCAATGTTAAAGTAGTGTTACTGGTTGAATTGTGTCCCCCCAAATTGGTATGCTAAAGACTTAACTCCCAGTATCTCGAAATGTGACTGTATTTGGAGACAGGAAGTTTAAAGAGGTAATTAAGTTAAAATAAAAGGAAGTTTAAAGAGGTAATTAAGTTAAAATAAAAGTTAAAATGAAGCCCCAGAGTGGGCCTGAATCTGACCTGACTGGTGCCCTTAAGGGAACAGGAAATTTGGATACACAAAGGGACATCACTGGTGTGTGTGCACAGACAGAACTTTGTGAAGACACAGCAAGAAGGCAGCCTTCTACAAACCAAGAAGAGAGGCCTCAGAGGAAACCAACCCTGCTGGCACTTTGATCTTGGACTCGCAGTTTCCAGAACAGTGAGAAAATAAATTTCTGTTGGCAAAGTCGCCTGGGCTGTAGAATGTTGTATGGTAGTACTAGGAAACTAATACCCAGAGTATAAAAAGTGATATCATAATGAACATTTCAGAGGCTTTCAAGTATAGATTTTATTGAATTACCAGTGCAACTCATCTTAATCTAAATAATTTTCCTAATACTCAAACAGTCATAAAATTATTTTCTGTGGTGAGCACAAGCTATTTCTCAACTGTCCTGTTTTTGGTGGCTCCTTACCTAGTAAATCTTGCCCCAACTTCAAGGTCCAGTCCTAAGTTATTCTTTTCCAGGAAGTTTTCCCAGATCACCCAAACACTCAGTGCTCCCTTCCTTGCCTGAACCCGTAGGACTAGTGACCTATGTCAGGAAATTGGCTCCTAATCATAAACTGCTCTTTGACATCTCAAGCGTTGTTACCACATTTGCAATTTAACTTTCCATATGTTTTGATCTTGCTTCTCTTAACAAATTAGAAACTCCTTTGGCATAGGGACCATAACTATTAATTTTCTCTATCTCCTATAATATCTGACAAGGTTCTTCCAGAAATATTGATTGATAAGTAATTAAGAGGGTTTCTACAGACACTATCACACTTTGTACCTGAGCTTAATTAAATTTCAAAAGATCAAAGACAGGATAGAAAGATATTCTTTCTATAATGACTGTGTCACAATCAGCTATCAGCATTTTAACATTGATGAGCAGTCACAAGTGACTTTGAGACCCGTAAATGGTTATTTTCTAATTCCAAGTGAAGTTAAGAGTTGATGGAGAAAAAATATAACCTAAAGGTTATAGTTAGTGATCTTTTTTTTACCTGGACACACTCCAGTGAGCAGAAAGAAAGCATCTCCTACAAACAATATGGGGACCATTGCTAATGACTAGATTTAAAACTTCAAAATCTTCCTAATTGGACCCTATTCTAGTACCACTTGATAAAGTTGTGTTGGAGAAACACTGTCATTGCACATTTTCAGATGACATAATCCATCACAGCTCAGCGAGTCATAACATGAGCTAAAAAAAATCCTAGGATTAAGTCACCATATCTTATTGAACAATAAGGTAGAACTGAATTATTCTTACTCTGATTTTTAATGGTTTACCCATGGGTCTCTGTCTTGCAGTATGATTTTAAAAGTAGGATGATTATCAAGACAAGACAAAATAATTTGCTAGGGGTCAGAGTAGAAGATTTCAAAGATCTATCTATATATGTCTATATATGTACTAGGTGTCATCATATCTGAAGTACAAATGGTGTCAATAATCAGCCCTCAAATTAAAAATCAGAAGTCAGACGTTGCCTTCCATGCAATGTATGAGGTACTGTTTGCTCTGTGTACTAGTCTTTTTAAGTTTGCTTTAATAACAAAGGGTACTGGAGGACTGTCAGTCTTGACCAATTTTCATTTTTCTTCTCCATATCAGTTCGTTATTGCTGTGTAACCATAGAAAAGTACAAACACAAATCTCTCCGTCTCCTACCTAAATGTTTATTCAGCACATGCACCCAGGTGAGCTTCGAGATGACCGTGCTATAGGTAGGCTCACCTGGGCAGCCAGTCTTCACCGGATTGCCCATGCATCTCCTCTCCTCTTGGGTAGCCCATGTCTGTTCTCAGGGTAATAAAAGGTGTCAGAGAGCAAGCCTCTCTAGTCACATATATATTACTCACACCTCTGCATATGTCACCTCTGCTAACATTCTTGACAAAACAAGTCACACGGCTGGACTTAGAATCTATGGGCGAGGATGTATGTTGTAGTGGGAGAAGCTCTGAAGAGACATGGCAAAGGCTGTAGATACCAGGAAGAACAAAGAACTGAAGACATTATGCCAATCTACCACATTCTTGTTGTCTTCCATTCCTTATTAATCCATTCATAAGAAATTTGCTGGGTCTACTAAAAATCTCATATTCAAGGTGACTCTTCCTTCTATTTCTCTACCATTTTGTGAATAGCTTTTCTGTATCTTGGGGGAAAGGTATTCAAATCCCCATTTGAAAGGGCAAGACAAACAGATACAGCAGGTGCTGCACATGGCATGGAGCTGCCATTTTGCTTGTCACAGTGAGCAAAGAACACCTGGGTGGCAGCAGCGGCAGGGGCTTTCTACTGGTTGCCAAGTTCAAGCTCTTGTGCACAAGCTGCATTGGAACTGTGGCATAAAGATAAATTTCTGGCATTAATTTTTATTTATATTTTTATTGTGGTAAGAGGCTAACATGAGATTTACCCTTTTAACAAACATTTAAGTGCACACTACAACCCTGTGAACTATAGGTGCTGTGGTACTGTACATCTCTAGAACTTACTCGTCTTCTATAACTGAAACTTTATACTCAATGAATAACTCTCCATTTCTCCCACCCCTCAGGCCCTGACAATGACCCTTCTACTCTCTGTTTCTATGAGTTTGACCACTCTAGGTACCTCATAGAAGTGGAATTATGAAGTAATTTTCCTTCTGTGAATGGCTTATTTCACTTAGCATAATATCCTCTAGGTTTATCCCTGTTGTCACATATGGCAAGATTTCCTTCTTTTGAAGACAGAATATTATTCCACTGTATGTATGTACTACATTGTCTTCATCCATTCATCTGTTGATGGACATTTATTTTGTTTTCATATTTTGACTATTATGAATAATGGTGTAATGACCATGAGAGTGCATATATCTGTTCAAGATCCTGATTCCAGGGATGCCTAAGTGCCTCGGTCAGTTAAGCACTGCCTTCAGCTCCAGTCATGATCCTGGGGTCCTGGGATCAAGCCCCACAACAGGCTCCCTGCTCAGCAGGGAGTCTGCTCCTCCCTCTCCTTCTGCCCCATCCCTCTGCTCATATGCTCTCTCCCTTTCTGAAATAAATAAATAAAAATCTTCAAAAAATTTTTTAAAAATATCCTGATTTCAATTCTTCTGAATATATATACTCAGTAGGAAAATAGCTGGGTTTTAATGGTAATTTCGTATTTTTAATTTTTTGAGAAACAGCCATACCGTTTTTCACAACAGCTATACCATTTCACATTCCTGTCAACAGTGTATATGAATTCCAATTTCTCCACATACTTGCCACTTGTTATCTCTTATTTATATATATATATATGTTATATTATATATATATATATATATATATATATATTATAATAGTTATCCTACAGGTATGGGGTGATATCTCATTTTGGTTTTGATTGGCATTTCCCTGATGACTAGTGTTGAGCATCTTTTCACATACCTCTTGACTACCTGTATGTCTTCTTTGGAGAAATGCCTATTCAAATCCTTTGCCCATTTTTAAATCAGGTTGTTTGTTTGTTTGGTATTGAGGTATAGGACTTCCTTATATGTTACCAGATATATAGTTCAGACACTCTAACAAACGGTATTGGGAAAACTGGATATATATATGCAAATAATGAGACTGGATGTTCATCTTATACCATTCACAAAAATCAACTCAAAATAAACTAAATATTTAAACATAAGACCTTGAACTATAGAACTCCCAAAAGAAAACATAGGCAAAAGTTTTCTTGACATTAAGTTTGACAGTGATTTTTTGGATATGAGACAAGAGCACAAGAACAAAAGCAAAATTAGGTAAGTGGGACTACAGCAAACTAAAATGCTTCTGCACAGCAAAGGAAATAATCAAGAGGGGAAAGGCAACCTACAGAATTGGAGAAATATTTGTAAACCATATATCTGGCATCACCATTTGGCTGTAAGGGTAGTGGCTTCCTTTATAGGATAGTTCTGCATCAAGGACTGTTTCCTTGATGCAGAACTATCCTATATCAAGGACTGTTTCCTTTCCTGTTTCCTCAGCCTTCTCAAAGGTTCTGTGAGCTCTCCAGAATTCTTTCTATTTCAAGTAGCCAGAGTGGATTCTGTGAACACTGACTGTTTCTCTAAGCAGCTACTTCATGCAGAGCAATTAACTACACTTTGTGGAAACAGGAGTTCCAATTCTTTGGGTCCAAGCAACAGAAATCTTAATTTATTTGAAGGCTCTGGGATAGCTTACAGAATGATGGAATGTCAGCTAAAGAACTAGGCCTGCAAAGAGAAGGAATTAGAAAATTTTTGAGTGTTCGGAGAGTAAAAACTCAAGGCACCAGCACTTGGAAAATTATTTCTAACTCACTTCTGTTACTTACACATTCCACTGAAGATTCAGTTTTGGAATAGGGAATCCAACTATCTTCACTTGGATTTCATGCCCACTCCTTGAATAGGGGAGATAAGGAAAGTTTATCGATGTCCTTCTTCAAGGCTCCACCTATTTCATAGTGGTAATTCCTCAAAAGGAAATAGAGATGTATTAATAGAAGAAGAGGAAATGACTGCTATGTGGCTGAAAACCAACAAACAAAAAAAGACAACAACAAAAACTCAAAGCAAAACAAAACTGAAAGATCAATAAGACTTTGAATCTGTCCTTGGAAAGCTTACAATTATAGTAGAAAAGATCTGACATCCAATCTTCATTTGTTATTCAATAATAAGGACACAAGTCATTGGTTTTAGGGTCCACCTTAAATCAGTATTACCTTGTCCTAACTTATCTCATTATATCTACAAAGATCCTATTTCCAAAGAAGGTCACATTCTGAGGTTCTGGATGGACATGAATATTGGGAGTACACTATCCAAGTTCCTATATACCCTCAGACTTCTGAATAAATTCTCCTGAGGTAAAAACCAGCACCCAAAATAATTTTCTCATGCAGATGCAATATAAATTTATTGTTTTTAGATGATCTAATATTATTGTGACAAGAATATGCATGTGATCACTAATAATCAAGTATGGATATGATATTATCATATCTTAATTCATATATGAGAAAAATAGCTACTTTAGATATATATTCTCATATATACATGATGCTTGCTATAACTGCACTCAGTCTATTTTCTGAAAAGTTCTTTCTATTTGAGCACTGTATAGTCAAAGAATATATTCTCTGTATTAATTTATTGGTAACATTACTTTTTGGGTCACAGAGAAATTAAGTAAATCTAGGGAGTGATTCTTCATAGGCTTATAAATTCTACCATGCTTAGATGAATTAAGCTATTTTCCACTGATTTATGTACAGTGTAATTAACAAATTAACACATATGAAGATAAGATAATAGAAAGCACCAAGCAATAATGTAGTTTTGTTGTGTTTTTGAAAATTACTGAAAGTAATGGCAAAGCTAATCTGATATAAATTTCTTTTAATTAAATAGTGTTTGGAATAACAATTTTTTTCTCAATTCATTCTATCTCATGCTATTCTTGCATGTTTTTCATCTTCACATACTCAAGAAGTCTTCCTCCTTCTATTCTATTATTCTTTCTATTCTATATTCCTTCTATATTCTGTATAGCATCATATTTATTAATTATAGAACAACTGGACTATGAAGTTAGAATAATGTTTTAGTAAGACCTGTTGCTTTAAAACCAAAAGCTATTTCCAAATGCTATACTGTTCATTTCAGGTGTTAAACATTTTCATCATATTAACCAGTCAGGTATGTTCTGGGTGGTAAAAAGTCATTATTATAAGGCAAATCATAATATACCAACAAATAGAGGCAGCATAATTTAGGACACTGTTTATGTGGAGAAGTGGGACACTACTTATTATTATAATCTGTATAGATGCACTCAAGACTAGATTATAAATAGAAACAATACAATGATCAATAAGCAATAAAATTGAATGCTTTCTTAATAATTGTTTATTTAGATGTATTCAAAAGGCAAACGGGATGAAGTAAGTCTTACTACATGTTGTATAGTTTTACCTCTGAAAGACTGTGAACTGAGACCTCTCAGGTGGTGTGGCTTCTGAAATCTTATATTTAACAAATGCCGTGATATTGAACTGTAGGTGAACACTGGCTTTTTCTGTCTAATCTTGAGTCTCAGTCAGTTGTAGCCCTATTTGGTAGGGAGAGCTGTCTTGGCTATATTAAATTATAGTTCCCCATGATTTACAATGACCATAAACAACTTTGGGTGGTCTCAAGCCCACTTAGACTTCCAGGCCTGTCCCTGAACAGATCTGGCCTCCCCAGTAACATTCATTCTTGCAGGATAAGACCCAGGACTAGCATAGGCTTCCTGGAACTCCACTTAAGGACAGCAGACTCCTCCAGCTCTCTCCAGCTTGACTTCACTAAATTTTTTCCAACCCACCCGTCTTCTAGAGCTGTTCACTCCATGACGCATGGTACTTTGTAGAACATTCCCTTCAGACTCTACAGTGTCTTGTCAAATGACAGAGAGTTGGTTTTTCCCCCCCATACAGATAGCTAAATCGTCCTTCCTGAATACTATTGGTTTGAGACTGAGATAGTAAGGTGATCATGCATATAGAGTTAAATGGGCAGCTGGAACATTAGTGAGGACATTTCTGATTAAATACATCTACCATGAAATGCCTTCAGCTTTGACCTGTGTCAATAAAACCTTATTTCTTAATAGCAAATGAAATTCCTGCACAGGTTGCCAGGTTTTGTCCCCAACAGTTCTCTTTCTTCCTCCTACCACAGAAGGGAAAGACTTTCTCTAGAAATTAGTCAGAATATTCCTCAATAACCGGAGAATGAACAGCAGGCACAGAAACAATGGAAAAAGTAGAAAGCTGACTGTTCTCTTTCCTGATTTCTCCTTCAACATTTTAATATGAATATAGAGATCCTTAGGCTTCTGTCCCAGAAGATTTACAATTCAAAGCAAAGGAAAATCTTCCCTTCCCTGTTTAAACAAACAAAAACAGTGCAAAACTATTCTCCTACCTGTTGGGTAATTTTGTATTATGTTATTTTAACATACAATTACACACAAGCATCAAATATTTTTTTTAAAGATTTTATTTATTTGACAAACTCCCCCCTCCCGCCCCCTCCCCCCCCAGCAGAGCGCCTGATGCAGGGCTTGATCCCAGGGGGATCATGACCTGAGCCGAAGGCAGAGGCTTTAACTCACTGAGCCACCCAGGCACCCCAAACATCAAATATTTTATCTATTACTTTTTGCTTTCTATATGCCCTTGATTTCTTTTTTAATATTTTATATCTCTGTCTCCCTTTCTCATGTCCTCTGTTCTGTGGGATTTGCTCAACATTTTCTTTTCACCTTTGCGCTGATTTGTTTTTATAATTTCTGCTTTAAATTTTCATCAACTCTTTTTAGTGTATGATTCATCCTTTTTCTTAGCAGCCTGTTCTTGTTAAATGGATGCTATATTTTCTCAATCACTATAGGACTGCAATTTTTTTATTTTTGTCCCTAAATTATCCATTTTCCAGCATCTCTTGTTTCCTGCTTGTTCATCTCTTTCTCTTTTATGCAGCTAATTGTCCTCAAGTGACTGCCAACACATGGTTTTGCCTTCATGCACCTGAATGAAGGAGTGGATGGCCAGTCTAGGTAACTGTCATATGATTTCTGTATCTGATTCACATTCTTCCTTGAAAAAGAGAAATGACTGCCAGTTCTGGCTGTGAGGACAAGACGTAGGGACTGGCAGACTTTTTACCTTAGGGTGTGTGGATCTCTTCTCAACTAGCCATTACGAATTTGAGGAAGGCCCTGATCCAGGATAGCAACTCCAACACTCGCCTCCCTGGTAGACCATCCCATGTCTTTATAAAGGAGTAACCTCCAAAAGGGACAACTTCATCTCAGAGTACATAACTTGTTTGTTGGGGTAATGGAAGAAAATATAGGCACATTTCTGCAGAAAGTCTCACTGATTAATATTTTCCCAATAAAATATTTCTTGGTTTCCATACCCAATCTTCATAGAGCATTCGTCTCTATCGATTCAACATTTTTGGCCAATATTTTACAGGAAAAAATATATTTATACACCTAACTCAATACCTTTTAAACCAAATGATGGGAAGTATCTTGAGATACATGTAAATATAACTGGTAAAATCTTAGAATCACATGTAGATGTTTTTTGAAAGCTCTCAAGTTCAACAAAAGGGATGTGTATCTACTCTGAAGCTCAGAGTACATGCTACTGAACTCGAAGGAGCTATTTGTTAGTAACTACATTTTTCAGATATCCAGAAATGACAGTTTCAGCATTTTACATAAAGAATTTATTACTTATATGTAGTTAGTTTGCTATGTTTTAGTTACATTTTAGGAAATTGGTTGAGAGTTTTGAGTTGACACATTGTAATTATTCTCAGTTAAATAAGGACACTATGCCCAGGATTAATATTTTCACATTGAACATCAAATTTTTCAGACATGTATTCTAATGTTAATCAAAAGAGTCCTGTATTAGAATTTCTATTTGGAATTTTTTCTCATCCTTCTTAAGAATTTCTATTTTATGTTTTATGATGCGGATGATATAGTACTATAGCATACAAATATGTAATTCAGAAAAATAAATAATGATGTATCTGTGAGCTAGGCTGAGAAAATGTGTTTTTTTCAGTTGTACAGTAAAAATGGTTGGTAGATTACTACATTTAGAGATGAGGGTGGTCAACAGTGGACATTGGAGACATTCTTTAGTCTGTTCTATTGGTTTCTGCCCTTTCTCCCTGTCCTGTTTTCCTTATCTGCCACTTTGGAAAACTCTGCTATGAAAAATTGCTTTTGCTTCCTCTGACTTTGTTTATGATTCTTTCCATTCAGACTTACCCAATATTATGACCCTTTCCAGATACTTATTTTTGGTTGGCTTCCTTCTTTAACCCACTCCTTCACATCAACACTGAATTTTAGTGAATTTATGAATTTATTATCTTCTGGACTACATTACTATTACTCAAGATGCTTGGGGGATGGTAGAGATGTAATTGTGTGGCTTGGTCTCCTCAAGACAGATTCCTGGACTCCAGAGAATCCAACAGGACATGATCATAACTTGCTTCATAGACCCTTAACCTGGGGTGCCAACAGCTATGCACACCCAAAGAGCTTGAAAGACTCCTCTCCATGACACTTTGTTCCTAATTGGAAGGCACTATTAACATCAAAGTTATGTTCACCAAAATGTTCCTGTATGTTGAGGCAAAATTTCTACTCCAAGGATTGGCTGCTGAATATCAGTAGTAATTATGCCTTATGCAAGTAAAATTTTTTTAGAAGTCAGTCTTCTGCCAAGAAGAGCATATTTATGGTAATGGGGATGATTTGTAGGTAAATTCTATGCAAGCCAAATTTAGGAGTAGGCTTCAACCTGAAGATTTTAACCTATTACACAGAAAATCATTTCAAGGAACTACAGAAAGATCAGGATACCAAAATAGAGCAGACATAGCCAAATCTGATACATTGAAAAATAATCAGGAATCACACCATTTTTGCTTCCTCCATCAGGATCTCTGAAGAAAGAGATGTTGTCCATTTTCTTTTTCCTTTTTTTTTTTTTTTTTTTTAAAGATTTTATTTCTTTGAGAGAGAGAAAATACAAGCCAGGAGAGAGGCAGAGTGAGTGGGAGACACAGACTACCTGCTGAGCAAGGAGCCCCATGTGGGGCTCGATGTGGGGCTTGATTCCAGGACCCTGAGATCATGAACCAAGCCAAAGCCCGAAACTGAACCAACTGAGCCACCCAGTTGCCCTGATACTGTCCATTTTCAAACGAAAATCTATGGCTCAAAACCTTCTCCTACGGTTTAATCCCCACCCCAGTGTTTATTTGTGTAGATACAACCTGAATGACCTGATTCATTTCCGATTCATTTCATTTGAACAACTGCATAATCACACTACGAGAATAGAGCCTTGAGGGGTTAAAAGGTGAGCGGAGAATGTGGGGGAGTTGCAGCTAATTTCAATGTAAGATGGGCAATTAAATCAAGTATGACTTGGTCAGCAGAACCGCATGGAAAGACAAGTGACTTATAAATAGAATTTCAAGGTGGGGGAAGTGAAGGCCAAAATCTCTTTTCCTGTGACTGCATTCTCAATGATAATTTGACAAAGGCACAAGGGTCCAAAAATTATGGAGGAGAAAATGTCTAACCTTTAGCCTAATGTCTAATTACAATAAGAGAATGCAATAAAATATTCCAGAAAGCAAAAATACACTCAGAGAATAAAAATCAGGGAAAATTATTCCAGTTCTGAACCAACTACTAATGAGACCACAGTAGGAATACCACCCAGTTGCTGGAATCTTGTTAAAGCAAAGGAAGTTAAAAGAAATAGGAGAGGAAAACTCTGAGTAGTCCTATGATTGAAATGAAAGGGGCTCCAGCAACATAAAATAGGTTTAAAATAAAGACCACAATTTGTTTTAGTGGAGAGCATCAAATGAACGAACGGGAGAATGTGACAAAGCAGAAGCAGACTGTGGGTGAATGGAACATGCTTCAAACCATCATGGTTTCTGGTTCTGGATTCATCATGGTTCTAGATCATCACTTCGACACTGAAATAAGTCTTTCTACATGAAACACAATGACTAGGGAGGTGAATAAAACAAGAGCAATGAAAGTTTAAAATAAGATATCCTGATGAGTGCTGGGGGCAGTTTTTAGTTGCAAGGACAAAGCCAACTGTTATGCAGACTGCCTCCATAAGTCTGACACATAAGGTGAACATACTCTAAAGAAAAACTGTCGCCCACCATGAGAGGGCCATGTTTTCTGATTAAACATGAAAAGAAGTAGTCTCAAACCGTTAGAGATGTTCGGCATATTCATTGCAGCATGTCAATTCAACCCCATGAAGGCTGATTAGCCACAAGTATAAATGGGCCATTTGAAGAACAGGGTGAGCACCTGGCAGTGGCCAGAAGGAGCAGAGCCATAGGAGAGAGTGAGAGTATCATGGGAAGACTGCATCAGGACTAGTGGGTTACGAGCTTCTACAAAACAATCAACATATGTGTTAACTCAATGGGGGGAATCCTTTCAAATGCATACATATATTAAACCATCACATAAGCTTTAAATATCTCCATTTCATTTGCCAATTATATTTCAGTAAAGTTGGTGGTGGGGGGAACACAAAACAAACAGTGGCTATTCGGTCCATGAGAACTTAGGATACGCTAAAATGCTTTTACAAGTGGGTGAGTTGCAGACCTCATCTGGTCCGATGCTGAGGCTAGGTTAGCTTTGAGAATGACTCTGACCGTGATCATTCTCTTTCCTTCTGAAGAAATAACTGTTCATCAAGAGGGGGACCTTTGGCTCACTGCTGACCCTTGAGCAGATTCATTCAGTTTGGCAGATCCAACCTGGACCTGCTTGTTTCCAACGATCTCTGACCACATCGCCTATCACTGTACTCTTAGGCTTGCTTTTTCTAACAGAAAGCCTCAGGAGAGAGCAGCATAGCTGTACAACCAAACGAATGCTCTTATTTCCTATGTCAGAAACCTAAAAAAGCAATTTTACCAATACCACCCTATAGACAGAGATCATGGGGGTCTGTAAAAATGCTATCCCTTAGGTACCAAAATTCTGCTAGAAATGCAACATCTTCTGCGGCATTTCCGAGAGCAGCCCGACTAGAAGTGCGCTCCCTGTGAGATGGTGGCCAGGCTAAGGGACACACTGGCCACATTTAGTTGAACAGTCATTTGATCTATAAAAACAGCTGCACTGCTTGGTCTGAATGCATTTGAAACCCATGGCCTATTTTGCATTAGCATGAACCTCTAAGAAGGTCTGTTATCTGTTTTAATTAGAAGATGAATGCACTTCACACTGAAATTTGGCAAAAACTATTTACTTGGGCAGTGCTGAACCAAGAGTCACATCCTCTCACCTCCTCCACTGGGAAGGGAACTGGAGTTAATGCTTTCAGGACAGGAATAGCATCAATTTGAGTATCACATCTCATACATTGATCCTTCAGAGCTTTGAACAAAGAACAGAATATTAGTCCCCTCATTGCCCAAGGAGGATGTTAACCTGCACCCCTGTAAGAGCGAGGACACCACTAAAGTCACCTTCCCCCGCTGGATGGGCCAGCTGCCAACTGTGAACGGGAACTTGGTTAGAGTAAAAGATTCTTTGTCAGGAATGTGGAAATTGTGACATTAGGGACTAGCCTGGGCTGGAGGATAAAGCTTCAATGAAATTTGCAAGTTCATTTTGGTTTATATACCTGTTGGAGCTGAGACATTAAATGCAGAAGGCTTTTAATCTAGGTATTTTAAACACTACTTGATACCGTGGACTAGTGCCACTCAACAGAGAGTACTTCAAGGACAGAGCTATCTCTGAACCAGAATAAGACCCCAGGAAGGCTGATTCAGCCCAGAGCATTTGGGACGGGGTTATTTTCTTTTGTTTCAACATTCACTTTTGACAGAACTGGCTTTTCTCTTCGCCCCTGCTGGAGAGCTAATAACTTCCTTCACGTTCACCTTACTCCAGTCCCCCACACAGGCGAGCGCAGCTGACTCAGTATGCAGGGATGCCCTGTGTTCTATTTACATTTATTTTTATCAGTCATTTGCTACCAAGATATTGAGAGAGATGCCCTAAGTAAGCAAACACAGGAACGGGTCAGGTAGGTTAGCCTGACAAAAAAACAACATGGAAGAAATAACTCCGGAGCATAGGCTGCAATTCAGTATTAGAGCAAGTCACAGGCAATACAAAAGGAAGATTACAGCCAAACCCTCTCCTGTCTCAGGCAGTGCTATTTGTTCCTGAGATTTCTAAAGATGTGTTCAATTCCTGCACACATCTGAGAGTTCTACAGCTGTGGCTAACATTGAAAATAAATAATCCAAATCAGCTTGGCCATATTAACTGTGAAATCCACTTTACTAGTGAGATAGAATTTACTTCAGGCCATATAGGTCAATAGCTTTGGAGAGGGAATTCCAAAGATGAAGGCCCTTCATAGAAAATGCTCAGCCTTCAGACCTGTGTAGTTCTAAATCAGAGGGCTTAGCACCTCCAAGCCCTCCAGCTGCTGTGAGGGCAAACCCAGGAAAGAGGTGGTCATTGGATATAACCTAAATCCCCTCTCTGCTGCCTCCCCTCAACCCCTGAAACAGAATGCTGTTGAGGTCTGCTACCTTGATTCCCCTGAAAGCAAAGAGGCAACTCATGAGGTATGGAAGCCTGGAGGGAACAAAGGCAAGTGTGAACGTGTGTGAGCTCATACTTTGGCATGATGAAAAGTAGGTACTCTTCAAAAGGTCTGCTCTGTGGCAGAGGGGCTCGTTACTGAGAGCAGAGCTTCACTGCCCACACAAAGGCAAGTAGAGAGGGAAGGGGCTGAGGGAGGTTAGAATGCAGACAATATGGAACCAGAGATTGTGGAATCTTAAAATCTGCGGGCCACTAGCAAAGTAATTTAAAGATAGCGGTAAGGGCCAAGAGCAAAGAATGGACTTGGCAGGAAGATGTGTTTTCCTGTTTACTGTGTGCAGGTAGCTTTTGGAAAGTTTAGTTAGGAAAAAAAAAAAAAAAAAGGCTTATCAGACAAAACAAAAATGAATCTGGGGTAGGCAGAATAATGGGCCCCCAAAGATGTCTACATTCTAATTTCTGGAACCTGTGAATAGGTTAGATTACATGGCAAAGAGGAATTACAATGTAGATGGAATTAAGGTTGATAATCAGCTCAACCTAAAATAAATAGATTTTTCTGGATTATCCTCATGGTCCCAGCAAAATCACAGGGGTCCTTAGAAGTAGAAGAGGAAGACCGAAGGAGTTTGCACGACGCAGGGAGTTGCTGGCTCTGAAGACAGAATGGGAAGGTGGCAAGCCCAGACCCACGGTAGAGGCAAGGAAACAGGTTCTCCCCTCGTGCCTCTAAAAGAGAACGCAGCCCCGTCAACACCTGGACTTGACTTCGCTGGGACTCGTAATGAGCAAATATTAGATAATAAATTTGTGTTGTTTTATGCCACTTAGTTGGTGGCGATTTATTACAGCAGCAATAAGAAACTAAGACAGACCCCGAGAGTTGCTTGGCATGTATATGTGCGGTTTTTGCATTAAGCTCTGTCTGGGGTGACGACCGCCAGGAAATCAACAAACACTTGGGGAAAAGAAAATGGAATTTGTTACCTAAATGGAAGGCATGCTACTCTTTCTGCTTGGTTGGCTAGCTAGCATCCCGGTTTCATCTCCTGCATTTTATGTGGTAGCCTGCTGGGAATGAGAACAACATTTAGCACTTATTATCCCAGGAGAACTAATTTCCAACACGTAGTTGATCCCAACAGTGCTAGGTTGATCCTAAGGGATGAGTTGTTAAGCGATCAGCCATATAGCTAAAGGCTATTCGACCAAAGAATGTCCCAAAGAATGGGACAGTCACCTGTCAACTTGTGGTTTCTGAATACCTGAAACCCAACTGTTGGCGAAATCTTCCTCTCTGCACGCCTGGGGGCCCAGGGGGCAGATAGGGGTGGGAGATAATAAGGTAGGGAAGCCGGTCCTGTTTTACTTTCAAATTCAGGATGAGATTAAGGAAAAGATAGTGGTTGTGCCACATTCAAGGTCATTCAAAAGAGGCAGTGTTACAGGGAGAAAAGAATTCCAGGACACAGAAACCTGGGTTTCCAAATCACTAACACATTCACCTGAGAACTGAAAACTGCATTAACTTCATGTGGGGAGATGTCTAAATATCCAATGTGACCCTGCTTTTAATTTGTATGACTATTCATGTGATAGGTAAACTAAAAAATTTAGGATTTGACCCAGCTCTATGATATCATACATTTTTAAATATAATACATTGTTCACAGCACATGGCACATAACCATTAATGATCAGCATCCTTTGATAAAAAGACACTACTAAAGTTATTAGAGAAGACTGGAGAGATACTCAGGTGGGGTTTGTTAAAGACATTGTCTCTTTCATTTGTACCCTGACGATTCTTACCACCTGGTGGCCCCATTATATTTTCAACAAGTGGCTAACGGGAAGGGGCTGGTGCTAACTGAACTTAAGGACTGAAGAGGAGCCAGTGGGTGAGCCCTGGGGCGTGGTCTCCTCTGAATGAGCAAGCACATTTTCAACACAATTGGCTGCCTAATCGCGTGTTGCAAACTTGGCTGATGTATTTGGATGTGTAAGCAATTATGTTTCCGCTAAAAGCCTTGGTTGGTAATGCTTTTGTTCTCCATTTCTTACAACTGAACTAACAGAGGGAAGAAATTGTATGAAAATGGTTTTCAATATGTTTTGTTTTGCTTTCTAACTTTTCTTTTCAAAACATTTTTCAATTAAGCTAGCCAATGGATCCAAAGTTTATTATACCCCAAATACCACACAAAATAGATAACAAAGAGAAAAAGAAACAGCAGAGAGTAAAAGTAGTTTTGCTAATAAAACAACTCTGATGAAAAAAAATACATGTTTGCATTAAACCCCATTATTTACATGAGATTTATTGTACCGAGTACCTCTCTGTTACTAGCAACAGGGTTGGTTCTGAGTACGGAGGAGTAAGGCTGCGTGGTCTCTGACCTCAAGAAACACCTCTCAGAGTTGGCCTTTGAGAGATACCAGCTAAATGTCTGAGTCACCTGAAAGTTCAAGAGATGAGACCCTTCATTTCCAAAAGAACAATAACTATAAACCACAGGCTCTATTTTGCTTTTCAATAACCAGTCCTCCCACAGCATCCAACAAGATTTTTGTAGCTCATCTAACACTTCATGTCACTAATTAATTTCAAAATTGTTTGCATTAATTCATTGGGTGCCAAGAAACAGCAGTCATGCTGTTGCCTCAAATCATTCGGGAAATTCAGCAGGCCACAAAGAAATTAAAAAAAAAATTAAAAACAGCCATATCTTTCACAGAAATATGGAATCCAGGTCTCTGAAAATACTTGTTCTCGCAATCACTTCCCACAGACATTGCACACAATAGCGCTTCAGAATTTCAACTTCAGTGAGAACTTATCATTCTTTCACTAAAATGTCTCCACGTGCAAAATCAAACTCATGCTTCACATGTAAGCAGTTGTGGGGAAAAATAAAAACTCTACATTTGAATTCCAGCTCTTCTGCTAATCCTGCAACATTAGCTATTTCACTGTAGCCCTTTCCGATCTGGGGAATTTCTCATGTCACGGAATGGTTATGAGCGTCAAATATGATGACATACGAGAATTTGCCTAGGCGAGTGCCTGGACATTCAGAGAATCTCTGAAGACCTACATCTGAGAGAGGAACCCCCAAAACATCTAGTTTCAAAAACCAGTCAGGGCTCCCCGACAACTAGCAAACCGAGAGGACTCTTAAAGGGCCCATGTCCTCTTTGTGGACTCACCTGCCCAGGGTCCAGCGCAGGAGCAGCTGGTGGAGAGGCGCCCAGACAAAGAGAGACACATTTGCTGGTCTTGGGAGAACTGGTCCGAAGGGCAGGCGACTGGTGTGGAGAGCATCCGGAGGCCGCCTAGGACACACGCCCCGGCAGAAACTGATGGGCGCCATTTTTACGCTATCTGCTGTGCTCTAGAGAGCAGGCGCCAGAGCCAACTTTTTTTTTCCTTCTTTTTTTTTTTTTTTTTTTTTCTTCTTTCTCCCCCCTTCCCCACGCTGGGCCTTGTTAAAGAGTTGAAATACGGGGTGGTTGGGTTATGGACATTGGGGAAGGTTTGTGCTATGGTGAGTGCTATGAAGTGTGTAAACCTGGCGATTCACAGACCTGTACCCCTGGGGCTAATAATACATTATATGTTAGTAAAAGTGATCTAGACCAATTGAGCTCTACATCTGAAACTTAAAAAAAAAAAAAAAGAGTTGAAATACGTACTGACAGTAAGATTTTTCAAAATATATTTTCAAATTCTGTCATGAAGATTATAAGTGGCTTTCCATGACAATGGAAATTTAGTATTGAAGATGATTGTGTGAGTTCTTCTGGTGTTCAGTATTATAATGTGTTGTTTACCTTGAGAACTGATGAAATGATGTCACCTTACATGACTTTTCATGGCCATCCTGGCACTTTGCATATATGCCTGACTTTCAAGTTTGGATTTATCAATGAAAGGAATAATATAACATGTAACATTCACTATCACACTTAGCAAATGAATATATCCAGTGGACTTAGGTTTTACTTTTTCTGAAATTCTTCCCAGTATAGTCAATTACTGCTTAGGAAGATAAACACCAACTTCTTAACCTTTACAGTATCCTTACTCTCCTGGGAACAACCCATGATTTTTAGAGCACAGAAATCAACAGAGTGAGTGTTCATGCAGATTTAGTTATTTCCACTGCCAGACACTATAGCTAATTCTTCTGGTTGATCTCACATCAGATTCTTCCCTTTTGAAGGCAAGGACATTTTGGATTATTTAAGGGACAGCGTGGGCTACAGGCTCAGGCTGTCCCAGGGGCTGACAGATAACGCCACCAATGGTTGATGATCCAAGTATGGACACGAGTCCAAAAGAGAATCCTAAACCCAAAAGATCATTCTTAAAGAAAGCAGAGGCAGGACTTCATCCCCATGAGCAGACAGAGGCACGATGGGAAAGCCATGAGCAAGGATAAACACCTCCACCAGGGGTTACTGCTGATGTCCAGACCACCAGAAGTGTGTATGTTGGGGGTGGGTGGGGTGGTTGGGGTACACAAGCGCAGAGAACTTCAGAGGTAAAGACAGACTCAAGAAATGCAGGCAGAGCTTGACTGATATGAAAAGCTGATATGCTTGGTGACACAGGGCTCTGAGACTCCACCAGCTGCATATATGTAAAGTGGGTTAACCATTGATTACTCTCAGTTGTATTCCTGAAAGGGCTCTTTCTCTCCATAATCAGCTCCTCCACTAGGAATCTCTGTGTTAGTCTCCAGTGTGCTTGTCTAATAGGATGTCCAGGTTGAAGTGTTCATCAAGAGATTAGTAAAGAGGTTTTTTTGGGGGGGTGAGGGTAGGGGGGTGGAGACTATTGTCTTTTTGCAGGAGGGATAGGGAGGTTGCTGACTTATCATCCCAAACCTAATAAGGGGGCTTCTGGGAGACAAGGCCAAGACCTTTTACATGTGTTCCCTGAAATTGGGAGACGGAAAATTCTGGTGCCTGACTCACGCTTGAGAAAAGGTAAAGCTGACCTTGGACCGAAGACTGACTCCTGGTTGGAAATGCTAGGAAGTCGAGAAGGGCTAATTGCTTTCCTGGAGAAAATGGGATGGGCCTACCAGCCTGTGTTTCTTAGGGAAATGGATATGATAATGTTTTTAAGAGACAATATTTGGCTACACTGGTGAGAGAGCCAGTGTGGGATTGTCAGAGTCCTGCCCGACTATGGCACTAAGAAACTGGAAAAGTAGAGCATGCAGGCTTCATGGAAGAAGTGGAACACAACTACTTCGAATACAGAGGCTTTTTGGTGGTTGTTTTTTGAAAAGGAACGACAGAAGGGATGCCACCCAAAAGCATTCCCCCCCCCATTTAAAAAATAGTCAACTTAGGGAACCTGGGTGGCTCAATGGGTTAAAGCCTCTGCTTTCGGCTTAGGTCATGATCTCAGGGTCCTGGGATCGAGTCCCACATCGGGCTCTCTGCTCAGCGGGGAGCCTGCTTCCTCCTCTCTCTCTGCCTGCCTCTCTGCCTACTTGTGATCTCCATCTGTCAAATAAATAAATAAAATCTTAAAAAAAAAAAAAGTCAACTTGTACATAAGCTAGGGCCAGAATAAACCTTTAAAGCAAGTAAGAGCTGGAGCTTCTTGCCTTTCCTGCTTCAACCCTTTCAGAAATTTCCCTTGGCCTCTTACCTCCTCCCAGTCATTTCGATCCTGCCGATCAGACAGTGCAGCTGTGAATGAGGAGATGGGCAGGGCTACCAAGCAGAAGTTAACCGTGGTCTTCATCCCACAGCACAGCTCCAGCATGAAGCAAGTATGAGCTAGAGGAGGCAGAGGGTGTCATCCAAAGTCAAGATCAGAGTTTTGACTAAAATATGAAAGTGTGCTGTAATGTCCTTTCGGTGCATTTTGTGACCTCAAGGGACGATAGGAATACTTACTACCAAAAAGGTAAGCCATGAGACATACCCAGGTTCTAATCTGGTGCATCAGATCACCCTGCAAAATTCAGCTTAGAAAGTTAACAAAATTACCTTTGATTATATTCTTTGAGTGACTGCTACTCAGTTTACGTTTTACACACATGGTCACCTAAGTTGGACATCTAGGAACCATCCTAAACTACTCCCTTTTTCTCATTTTCCACATGTACTCTACCCATCAAAACCTACAGATATTACTCGTTAAATATGTTTTAACCTATCCTTCATCTTCATCCCAAACTCTGTTTTGGTTGAAGTCTTCATCAAACTCGGTATGTTCCCTTAACTGGATCTGAGCCTCTAGACTCAGCCTATGTCTCCATTAAAATATGCTTTGAATAGGGCAGCAATTCCAAAGAGAAAGAGTTCATTTTTTTTGAGATTTTATTTATTTATTTGACAGACAAAGATCACAAGTAGGCAGAGAGGCAGGCAGAGAGAGAGGAAGGGAAGCAGGCTCCCTGTTGAGCAGAGAGCCCGATGCGGGGCTCAGATCCCAGGACCCTGGGATCATGACCCGAGCCAAAGGCAGAGGCTTTAACCCACTGAGCCACCCAGGTGCCTCAAGAGTTCATGTTTTATATTGGCTTCCTGACCGGAATCTTGAAAAAAGAAAGAGAAAGCTCAATGGGGCATAGTAGGTATAGCCCATAACAATAGATTGGGAAGAGAATCAAGGGACCACCCCACCTCCGTCACCTACAGGAAGGGTGAGGTGATGGTACTACATTTTCTTCAACCTAATTCTCATTTGTAGCCCTTTTTCTTTAGATTCCGGTCTTTTGCTAACTGATTTATAAATGTATTGCCTGTTTGTCAGTTGACTCTCTGCCAGGTGTTCCAGGTAGTCTGTGTGAATCAATCAGAGTTGGAAAATTACATGAAACCAATCTTCCATTTAAGGCCCAGATCCTACATTCACTCCCACTCCCTTAGACAGTAACACATCCCAGCTGGTTAACTCCCACCAGTGCCCTCTCTTGTCAAAGGGCAATGGGAAGCCTCCTGCACTAGAAGGGGCTCCGTATATCTCAGTCAAGCAAATTCTGAATTCTTCAATACTGGCCGTGTTTTCCTTAAAGTCAAAAGGTAAATGGGTGGTTTTTGTGACCCTGTGGGCAAGTAAAGCTTATTGACGCAAAATCCGCCTTTGAAAACAGTTATAGTGATCACTAAATATAAGGTTGCTTCCTATTAGCTTTTTGATGAGCTTTAATATCACTGTTTATGAGAGAGCAAAGTTAAAGAAAAATGGATTCTCTTTTGTTCAAGCCATAATTCCTGGGTTGTCTGGCACACAATATACAAATTTTTCCTCCTGATTTTGATTAGGTCTCTTGAAAATAAACCTGGATATGTCATTTAACTTCTGCCGAGGAGCTTGAAGCCTCTTTTTTGATGACTGATCTCAATGTGTCTCTCTCTCAAGTTCTGTATATCATATGTGCTCTTCAAATGACCCAATAATTTTTTCTAAATGCTAGAAATAACAACTGTAGTGCCAGAATGTCCCCCTTAGAAAATTGAGATAGTAATGGTTATCTGCCTGGTTTGCTCCCTCACAAAAATGGCAGCACACATTATCCAATAATAACTTTAAATTTATGTGGAGAAAAATTAATGAAATATGTCCTTTTTGTGGTGGACACTACTATAAGATTATTTATAAAATGATGGAAAATGAAAGGTGAAATAAATATTATCAAATAACAAACATAACCAATTGTGTATCAGAATAAATATTAAATCAACACTCAACAGTGGCAGATAAGGAGAACATATGTGAGAACCAGATGTCAGAGACTGGAAACAACCAAAACACTGGATTCTTTCACGAGACTCACACAGATTTTCATGGCTATGAAGAAAACAGTTTGACCTATAGAAGTATTTTAAAAATTCTTTGCAATCTTACTCCTTTTTATTAACTTTGAACTAATCCCTATTATCAAAGAGGCCAAAACTATGAATCAATCCATTGGTAGAAAGCTTTTGATATTATTACAAGACTTTTAACATCTAGGTCCAATGTCTGCAGATGAAATGTGTCTTGAGGTTCTGTTGGTTTGATTTCTTGTATATTAGCTGCTTCGCTGTTCTTTCTCTGATGAAGGGCACCAAATAGAACACTTACACATTGGTGTAGAGTTCAATTCCACGGACTTTCTGGTTGGTGCTTACTCAAATTTTTGAAAAAAGGTTTCAATTTTTTCTCCCCCTCAAAGCTTAATTTTTTGGCTATGAAGGCTATGTGACTCTGTGATCACAATAATGCTATAGTAGGAGAAAATAATTTTTTAATTTTATAACTTTGCCCTGAGAGTTCTTGTTAATTTTCTTCAGCACATTTCATCTAAAAGGATTTGTAATTTTAAATGCTGCCTTTATATAGCATCTTTTAAATATATTTAAAGGAGAATTAAGCAGGGAAGGCAAGTCAGGTGTTCCCTCCCATGTGTCACATGCCCCAGGATACTAAGGATTTAGCATGTCTTGCAAGGTAGGAAGAGAGTGGCGGTTTGGGGGCTCTGCCTCAGATCAGCATCCCTGTATGGGGTTATGGGAACACGCGAGCAGCTCTGCACAATCGCCTGAGGGCAATAGCAAACTGCTCCTGAAATGCATAGGATCTATCTGCAAGGGATTGAGAGAGAATCACAGAGCTAGTTGAGTGTCAAATTGATGACCTCTTCAGCTTTATAGTCATGACATGAAGGGTTGAACGATTACGTATCACGTCAGGTCAGAGCAGGCACATTTCCTTTAGTAACTTTTCCCTATCACTTCTCCATTCTATACACCTTGCTCTCTGCATGGGAATGTTCTCTGTCAACCCTTCAACCTCACTGACTGTCAAATATGAAGAAGGGGACAATCATTTCTCTTATGTAGATGTTCTTATTTTCTGGAGAAGCACTAGAAACTAAAGACACATGAATTGAGAAGATCACATCAGCTTCAACTATAGGAGATTGAGTGGTATTTATTTCAAAGACTCTCAAGTAAACCTTCACAGAGGAGTGTGAAATCAACAGTATACATTTAGGACTTGAAGTTATGGTTTTATTTCTGAAGTATGCATGTGTCCGTGTTCATTTGTGTGTATATTGGCTTAATACATCACCATTAACACAAGATGCAAATTCCCCAGAAAATTATAAACTCACTACTCCTGATCTTTCCATTTACTTGGCTATCACATCACCCCTCTTAGACTGTGTTTTTGGTGACTGAATACAGAGTCAAGGGAATAATATGTCAAATTATGGGTAAAGCCGTACTTTATTATCTCAAGTAATCTCGTACTTTGGTGTTTAAACATTTTTGTGTGCAATTTTAAAACCAATTAATGAAGAGATGTAGTTTAGGTTCTTTTCCGTCATTGGCATTTAAATGTGAGAATTTGTCTGAATATCGTTTTATAAAAGATTTGAAAGAGTAAAGACTTGGATACTTAGCTTTCATTTCTCCTGCCTGGAGAAAATGGTTAGAATGTGACTTACCATCTTTTTTTCTCTTCTGTTTAGTTAGACTTTAGGTTGCCAACTGTTGCTGTAGTTTTTAACTTAAAAAAAAAAATCCGGGGCGCCTGGGTGGCTCAGTGGGTTAAGCCTCTGCCTTCAGCTCAGGTCATGATCCCAGAGTCCTGGGATCAAGCCCTGCATCGGGCTCTCTGCTCAGCGGGGAGTCTGCTTCCCTCCCTCTCTCTCTGCCTGCCTCTCTGCCTACTTGTAATCTGTCTGTCAAATAAATAAATAAAATCTTTAAAAAAAAAATCCAAACTAATTTAGTGACTAATTTAGTGTTTTACAAAGCAGCTGACTCCTCCATTGATGCAACTCACTGTATCTGGTGCTACATTGTTTTAAACTATAGAGTGACATGAGTTTGAATTTAGATTTAAATACAAAACATTTGCTGTGTTAGTTTTACTTTTTTTTTTAAATTGTTGGTTTTAATCTGTAAATTGTTCTCCCTGCATTAGAGCATGGAGAGTATAAGGAGTCACATCTCGTTACAGAGACTTAATGGAGTTAAAAAAATATACTGGGCGGGGGCAAGTTGCTATTCGTTTGCTTTCAACTAATTGAGAGTGAAAACTGAATTCTAAGTTTCAAGAAATTAATCTCATGTTCACATTTCTGTTGAAGTTATTTTTTGTCCTGTGGAAATCTCTTTAGTCAGTGTACTCTTCCACTGAGATGACAGAAAACATTCAATTATGGATAAAATAAAAATATACCCAACATATTCATTTTCCTTTTATTTTGGATTATGACAGATCTAGGAGTGTATACTGAAGTTAGAGAAAAAGGCAAACTTTCTTCTGCAGAGGCTCTGACCTGCCTGTTTTGGCCCTTAGTCAAGGTCTGGGATCGATCGCAGGAGGCATAAGAAGTGTTCCCTCAGAAAGCAATTGACCTACCCCGTGCATTCTCCTAAACCACAGCAGATTCCGTGGCTGTGACTGATATTCAGAGCCCAAAAAAGGATATAGTAAAGAAGAGTCATAAAGTTAAAAAGAGTAAAGTAATCATGTTTTCCCTTTTTTTTTTAAATGTTCAGAATTTATGATGTCAAATGCTATTAGGATGAAAACATGAGATGATTATGTGAGGAAGCCAATTTTGAATGTGAAGATAGTTTTTAACATAATGTATTTGACAAGCAGCCCCTGCTTTTATTGACTAAATTCGAGTATGGTTTGGTTTATGAATCCCCAATTCCTAAGGAAATGATTTTAAACAAATTGTGGGACATGTGTACACAAATTTATGACTTGGCTCTGGCAGGGAAGAATGGTCTCTCCGAAAGAATAAAATCCTAGGGGTTATAAATGGGTCAAAAAGAATTAGATTTTTTATTTATACTTCAGAAATGTAATCAAGTGAATGAAATGGTTTCATATACATTTTTACATCCAACAGCAGTGACACACTGTTCATACATTAATTCTATAGGAAAATGTACATCCTTCTTTTTTTGCTAAGTAAGATCTGCCAAGTGTTCATGGACAAAACACCTTTCATTGCAACCTGAACTAGTGGAATCACAAGGGTAAGCCGTGTTCCTTTCAATAGCTTTATGGCATTAATAAAGCTATTGTCCAAATGCGTGTTAATATTGGCATGTGCAGGATGAAATCTCACAGATTCTTCAAAATGTGAACGCCCAGTTTGAGAACTTTACAAAACAGTGTCATGGATTTTGTGACTGAATCTGCCCAGGGACATTAAAGTCCAGGATGGTTTATTTTAAGTGTACTTCTGAGGCTCTATTCCTAGCTGACTATTCTTCGATTCCCTAATCATAAAGAAATGCATTCTTATGAAGTTAAGCAGCTGTAGACACAGAATGCTGATGACATTTTTTCCGTATCTGAGTTATCTAAAGAAAACCCAGGTAGTGGTAATTCTACCAAATACTTGTAACATTCACATGAAATTTTAATTGATTTTCAAACAGTACAACTGCGCCATGAATCCAACCACATAGAATATAAGCCTTAAGCCCACTAGGTTTAAGCAATTGTGTCTTTGTAGACTAAAACTATGTAAAATAAAATCTGATAACTCCCTGGTGTTAGAGGTAGACAGTTTTCTTTCAAATCCTAGGTTTGGTCCTTTATTTTATTCAGCAGTGAAAGCCATGAATACAGAACGAATAACAGCTGTTACAATTCTCAACCATGACTTCTAATGTCAGAGAATTCAAAGTCTGAACATAGTACACAGTAATGAAAAGTATCAAAAATTAGTTTACCTCAAAAAAGATAAATAAAACAGGTATATTCCACCAATACATAAACAGATGTTTGTGCTACAGTTAAAATTTGCTGTATACAAAAGATCATAGTCCCCATAATCAGCTTATGATAGAAGCAAGAATACATGAGCCATTTAAATTGTCAGACATTATGCTTTATAAGGTATGCACAGAAGTTCAAGCAATAAATACATACATTAGTTCAAAGCCTTACAATAGCTACGCAAAGCAGATGCAGAAAAGCAGATTTGCTATTCCTAGCAAGCAATGATATAAGAGTAAAAATTCATGAAATGCATTAAAGCAACATTTTTCTTAGAAAAAGTCTGGTCATTTATGGGTCCACCAACATTTTTACATAATATGCACAATTATCAAAATACAGACCAAGCATTTCAGAAAACTCCAAAAAACCTAAAATCTATTTTCAAAGCAATTGCAGTTTTGGAGGTTTTTCTGGTATAATGTGCAAGCAGCTATTTTTTAAAATTGTATTCATATAAAACCCATGCAAAACTCTACAGGTATATGCATTCTGTGGCTGAGACTTCCTTTCAAAAGTTTTGTAACTGAGGTATGCATACTTTAGCATCGTAGTCTTAGGCCACCCTCCCGATAGTACAGCTCTCACAGTTACTTTCAGTCCATCAAAGCCTTTTGAACATGCACCTGAAAGACCCATTTTCCCTTCAGATAATCCTTACAGTAGGATCCTAGATGACTGAAAACCATCCTTCACAATACCAATCTTTCTTCTGATACCATATCGGAAACTTCCCGTCCGTTGATCATGACCCAAAGACAAACATAATGAAAAGTAGCAGTTACTGTGACGTTCTCACGTTTCATGCAATCTGCCATAATTGTTCTAATTTTTTTTCTTTTTTTTTTCTTTTTTTTTTTCTTTTTTTTTTTGCAGAGGTAGAAGCTTTCAGAAAGCCTTTTGGGTATGTGGGAAAACCCTTTTGAAAGCCGTTATGTCCTTTTATTTGGTGTGATAGATGACTGGGTATCTCTCTAACTCTATTTGCTGACTTCAGCAAAGAATAAATGATGAGCTTAGTTTGCAAGAACCGGCTCCATCACATGGAACTGGTACGTATGTTAAGCTCTAGCAGCCACCTTCTGTCAAAACTGTTTGTAAAGCAATAACCATAATCAGGTTATGAGGTCCCTTGGTTGGGGGAAAAAGTATTATCAAGACTTGGCACAGCACATGAAAAGCAACACGTAAAGTTTCTAGGTTTTAAGCAAACATCTGACTATGCTATTTTCAACTACATCATAACGCGTTATCATAGTTTTGGGGTTTGGAGTTGTCAAGAAAACCAGCGTTCCAACAATTTGGCCTGTGCAAGTCTTTGAAAGGGAGCATATTGTTAGTGTTAATATCCCGTATAAGCAGAGGCAGAATTATATGTAACTTTGGTTTGACTGAAAATAAATACCATGGACTACAATTGCTATAATCTTTGCTTTCAGTGTAAAAACTCAGCTAGATCACTTTAAAATCAATATGAAATTAATTTTTGGCTTTACTAGACCTTTTATGTTTGGTTCCTACTTTTGTTTTTTTCATTATAACTTAAGACTATAAAAAATAGTACACAACAAAGATTCAGACCATACACGTCATCTTCTAACAACATGTATTCACCACCGAAAGTAAGTGACTGGATGGGGGAAAACAAAAACACAATGTACTATATATATAACAATATGCAATCTGCATTTGCATCAAGTACATAATCGTTTTGGTCAGTGATCCACATTTGTTGCTTTCTAGCACATCATAACGTCCACTGCGGATTTTGTCCTCACCTCTGTCTTTATGAAAGCAAATCTTCATTGCGTTTAGATGGACTTTTGGCCTCAGAAGATTACTCTGTGACTGAATTAACTTTTTAGTTGTGGTTTTGTCATATTCGATTCTTTGTTTAGGGCTAAATGAAAAGATCCCAGAGGTCATCAGAAAACAGCAGGTAGTTCATGGAAAAGGTTCCTTTGTACTAATTGAAGTTACAGAAGGCTGACCAAAGCATGTGGCTGCTTCTGTCCTTGAGCTCTTGGCCATGGTTAGAGTTGGCTTTGGTTTGCAGCTGTAGCCTTTGACTGTGTTTGCAGGTAGACAAAGCTTTATCACAAGGAGGTAAAGAGTACAGTTGTAAGATCTATGCAGATATGCAAATGTTTCTATGGTGCTTGCACAGATAATGTTAGCTTAGGATTGCACTTTACATCTTAACACTAACAGCACAGACTGGAAGCCTAAGGTTTTAGATGGTCGCAACAGTCTAATTACTGTGTTTTGTAATAACTAACTTATGTCATTTACAGTTGGTGGCACCAACATAAAAAACTAATGTTCTGTTGTTTAAAATTCAGCTAGATACAAGCAGTGACACTAATTTCTGATACTACTCCTGTGCAAATTAAAAACAATAGCAACAAGTTGAACTTGACCAGCAATTGTTTCTAACATTACAACTACTGAATGCTGGAAAATTCACATTAATGAAACTAACACTATTTTTGGCAGTATATGAGGCGCGTTTGCTTTCTACAGGACATGTATCCTCATATTCAGTCATTTCATGAACCCTTAAGAGCCACATTTTTTAAATGGGCAAAGCCATTATAGAAAGAAAGTTTATTTTTTTTTCAAGAAAAATCAGTTTTTGTCTTTTTTTTTCTAAAAAAAAAAAGAGAGAGAGAGAGAGAGAGGGAGGGAGAAAGAGAGAGAGGAAGGGAAGAAAACAAGCAATTTGCCTGTTGGTACTGAATCCCA